>NC_067250.2:297094680-297421680 GCF_019359855.2 Lolium perenne | reverse complement strand
GTTTCAGGGGAGGAACCTGATAATGTTATCGATGAAGAAGGGGATGCCTTGGGCATCCCCAAGCTTAGACGCTTGAGTCTTCTTGATATATGCAGGGGTGAACCACCGGGGCATCCCCAAGCTTAGAGCTTTCACTCTCCTTGATCATGTTGCATCATACTCCTCTCTTGATCCTTGAAAACTTCCTCCACACCAAACTCGAAACAACTCATTAGAGGGTTAGTGCACAATAAAAATTAACATATTCAGAGGTGACACAATCATTCTTAACACTTCTGGACATTGCATAATGCTACTGGACATTAGTGGATCAAAGAAATTCATCCAACATAGCAAAAGAGGCAATGCGAAATAAAAGGCAGAATCTGTCAAAACAGAACAGTTCGTATTGACGAATTTTAAAATGGCACCAGACTTGCTCAAATGAAAATGCTCAAATTGAATGAAAGTTGCGTACATATCTGAGGATCATGCACGTAAATTGGCTTAATTTTCTGAGCTACCTACAGGGAGGTGGACCCAGATTCGTGACAGCAAAGAAATCTGGAACTGTGCAGTAATCCAAATCTAGTACTTACTTTTCTATCAACGGCTTAACTTGGCACAACAAAACACAAAACTAAGATAAGGAGAGGTTGCTACAGTAGTAAACAACTTCCAAGACACAAAATAAAAACAAAGTACTGTAGGTAAAAACATGGGTTGTCTCCCATAAGCGCTTTTCTTTAACGCCTTTCAGCTAGGCGCAGAAAGTGTGCATCAAGTATTATCGAGAGACGAAGTGTCAACATCATAATTTGTTCTCATAATAGAATCAAAAGGTAACTTCATTCTATTTCTAGGGAAGTGTTCCATACCTTTCTTGAGAGGAAATTGATATTTTATATTCCCTTCCTTCATATCAATAATAGCACCAACAGTTCGAAGAAAAGGTCTTCCCAATATAATGGGACAAGATGCATTGCATTCAATATCCAAGACAACAAAATCAACGGGGACAAGGTTATTGTTAACGGTAATGCGAACATTATCAACTTTACCCAAAGGTTTCTTTGTAGAATGATCAGCAAGATTAACATCCAAATAACAATTTTTCAACGGTGGCAAGTCAAGCATATCATAAATTTTCTTAGGCATAACAGAAATACTTGCACCAAGATCACATAAAGCATTACAATCAAAATCTTTAACCTTCATCTTAATGATGGGCTCCCAACCATCATCTAGCTTTTTAGGAATAGAGGCTTCACGCTCTAGTTTCTCTTCTCTAGCTTTTATGAGAGCATTTGTAATATGATGCGTGAAAGCCAAATTTATAGCACTAGCATTAGGACTTTTAGCAAGTTTTTGCAAGAACTTTATAACTTCAGAGATGTGGCAATCATCAAAATTCAAACCATTATAATCTAAACCAATGGGATCATCATCCCCAATGTTGGAAAAAATTTCAGCAGCTTTATCACAAAGCAGTTTCAGTAGCTTTTAGCAGTTTCAGGCAGTTTCTCGCGCTTTGCATTAGAAGTGGAAACATTGCTAACACCAATTCTTTTATTAGTATTAGTAGGAGGTGCAGCAACATGTGTAGCATTAGCATTACTAGTGGTGGTAATAGTCCAAACTTTAGCTACATTCTTCTCTTTAGCTAGTTTTTCATTTTCTTCTCTATCCCACCTAGCACGCAGTTCAGCCATTAATCTTATATTCTCATTAATTCTAACTTGAATGGCATTTGCTGTAGTAACAATTTTATTATGATGATTCTCATTAGGCATAACTTTTGATTTCAAAAGATCAACATCAGCAGCAAGACTATCGACTTTAGAAGCAAGTATATCAATTTTCCCAAGCTTTTCTTCAACAGATTTGTTAAAAGCAGTTTGTGTACTAATAAATTCTTTAAGCATGGCTTCAAGTCCAGGGGGTGTGTTCCTATTATTATTGTAAGAATTCCCATAAGAATTACCATAACCGTTGCCATTATTATAAGGATATGGCCTATAGTTGTTACTAGAATTGTTCCGGTAAGCATTGTTGTTGAAATTATTATTTTTAATGAAGTTCACATCAACATGTTCTTCTTGTGCAACCAATGAAGCTAATGGAACATTATTAGGATCAATATTAGTCCTATCATTCACAAGCATAGACATAATAGCATCAATCTTATCACTCAAGGAAGAGGTTTCTTCGATTAATTTACCTTCTTACCTTGTGGAGCTCTTTCCGTGTGCCATTCAGAGTAGTTGATCATCATATTATCAAGAAGCTTTGTTGCTTCACCAAGAGTGATGGACATAAAGGTACCTCCAGCAGCTGAATCCAATAAATTCCGCGAAGAAAAATTTAGTCCTGCATAGAAGGTTTGGATGATCATCCAAGTAGTCAGTCCATTGGTTGGGCAATTTTTAACCAGAGATTTCATTCTTTCCCAAGCTTGAGTAACATGTTCAGTATCTAATTGTTTAAAATTCATTATGCTACTCCTCAAAGATATAATTTTAGCAGGGGGATAATATCTACCAATAAAAGCATCCTTGCATTTAGTCCATGAATCAATACTATTCTTAGGCAGAGATAGCAACCAATCTTTAGCTCTTCCTCTTAATGAGAAAGGGAAGAATTTTAGTTTAATAATATCACCATCTACATCTTTATATTTTTGCATTTCACATAGTTCAACAAAATTATTAAGATGGGCAGCAGCATCATCAGAACTAACACTGTAAAAATTGCTCTCGCATAACAAGATTCAGTAAAGCAGGTTTAATTTCAAAGAATTCTGCTGTAGTAGCAGGTGGAGCAATAGGTGTGCATAAGAAATCATTATTATTTGTGGTTGTGAAGTCACACAACTTAGTATTTTCAGCGTTGGCCATTTTAGCAACAGTAAATAAAGCAAACTAGATAAAGTAAATGCAAGTAAACTAAATTTTTTTGTGTTTTTGATATAGCAAACAAGATAGCAAATAAAGTAAAACTAGCAACTAATTTTTTTGTATTTTGATTTAGTGCAGCAAACAAAGTAGTAAATAAAACTAAGCAAGACAAAAACAAAGTAAAGAGATTGAGAAGTGGAGACTCCCCTTGCAGCGTGTCTTGATCTCCCCGGCAACGGCGCCAGAAATTTAGCTTGATGACGCGTAAAGCACATGCTCGTTGGGAACCCCAAGTGGAAGGTGTGATGCGTACAGCAGCAAGTTTCCCTCAGTAAGAAACCAAGGTTTATCGAACCAGTAGGAGTCAAGAAGCACGTTGAAGGTTGATGGCGGCGGGATGTAGTGCGGCGCAACACCAGGGATTCCGCGCCAACGTGGAACTCCGCACAACACAACCAAAGTACTTTGCCCCAACGAAACAGTGAGGTTGTCAATCTCACCGGCTTGCTGTAACAAAGGATTAACCGTATTGTGTGGAAGATGATTGTTTGCAGAAAACAGTAGAACAGTATTGCAGTAGATTGTATTTCAGTAAAGAGAATTGGACCGGGGTCCACAGTTCACTAGAGGTGTCTCTCCCGTAAGACAAACAGCATGTTGGGTGAACAAATTACAGTTGGGCAATTGACAAATAAAGAGAGCAAGACCATGCACATACATATCATGATGAGTATAGTGAGATTTAATTGGGCATTACGACAAAGTACATAGACCGCCATCCAACTGCATCTATGCCTAAAAAGTCCACCTTCAGGTTATCATCCGAACCCCCTCCAGTATTAAGTTGCTAACAACAGACAATTGCATTAAGTATTGCGCGTAATGTAACTAGTGACTACATCCTTGAACATAGCACCAATGTTTTATCCCTAGTGGCAACAGCACATCCATAACCTTAGAGGTTCTTGTCACCCCTCCAGATTCACGGAGACATGAACCCACTATCGAGCATAAATACTCCCTCTTGGAGTTACTAGCATCAACTTGGCCAGAGCATCTACTAATAACGGAGAGCATGCAAGATCATAAACAACACATAGACATAGCTTTGATAATCAACATAACAAGTATTCTCTATTCATCGGATCCCAACAAACGCAACATATAGAATTACAGATAGATGATCTTGATCATGTTAGGCAGCTCACAAGATCCGACAATGATAGCACAATGGGGAGAAGACAACCATCTAGCTACTGCTATGGACCCATAGTCCAGGGGTAGACTACTCACTCATCACACCGGAGGCGACCATGGCGGCGTAGAGTCCTCCGGGAGATGATTCCCCTCTCCGGCAGGGTGCCGGAGGCGATCTCCTGGATCCCCCGAGATGGGATCGGCGTTGGCGGCGTCTCTGGAAGGTTTTCCGTATCGTGGCTCTCGGTACTGGGGGTTTCGTCACGGAGGCTTTAAGTAGGCGGAAGGGCAAGTCAGGAGGGGGCACAGGGGCCCCACACCATAGGCCGGCGCGGCCAGGGGGGCCACGCCGCCCTAGGGTTTGGGCACCCTGTGGCCCCACTTCGTTTCGTCTTCGGTCTTCTGGAAGCTTCGTGGAAAAATAGGCCCCTGGGCGTTGATTTCGTCCAATTCCGAGAATATTTCCTTACTAGGATTTCTGAAACCAAAAACAGCAGAAAACAGCAACTGGCACTTCGGCATCTTGTTAATAGGTTAGTTCCAGAAAATGCACGAATATGACATAAAGTGTGCATAAAACATGTAGATAACATCAATAATGTGGCATGGAACATAAGAAATTATAGATACGTTGGAGACGTATCAGTCCGTACCCCCCACCACCTCCTGAAGCCAGTGCTCCAAGCTACGAGTCCGATGCCACGGAAACAATCGTACCAAAGCGTCCTTCTTCCTTGGATTTTTCACTAACAATATCTATTTCGGGGTAGGTTCATGCTTGGATTTTTAACTCCAAGGACTCTGTCGCCGGTAATTGCAAGACCGGCAATAGTTTTTGGGGTCAGATAGCTGCAACCTTCAACTCTACCTCGGATCCTGCCCGTCGTCGGACCTCGAAGCAACTGAAGGATCATTGGAACGCCTACAACAAGGAGGTGTCCCTGTTCAATGCATACCACATCCAAGAAGAAGCGTTACGTCAGAGTGGAGCAGACGATGCAATGGTCATGAAGGCGGCAATGGAGAGGTACGCGAATGACAAAAGAGTGACTCAGCCGTTCAGACGGCACCACTGGTGGGAAGCTGTTCGCAATGAAGCGAAGTGGAAAGGACAACATGGTCCTGGTAGTGGAACCGATTCCACTGCCAAGAGAAGCCGTCTGGGAGTTTCTGGTGAGTACAGCTCTAGCGAGGCGACGACGGAGGAGGAGCGTCCAACGGGCCGCGATAGGGCCAAGGCCGCGGCACGTAAGGATAGGAGGAAGGGGAAGGAATCCTCATCAAGCAGTGAGGTAGCAAGTAAATCCTTCGCGATGAAGAACATGTGGAATGGTTTAGTGAAGGCTAAGCTACTCAAGCAATGGAACAAAATGAAAGACCGATCAACCGCCGACATGAACGAAGCAGAAAAGCGCAAACATGCGAAGGCCATCCAGATGGTGGAAAAAGAGCTTGGTCTGGGAGATGATGACGACGAGGAGGAGGAGGAGGAAGAGGAGTAGAATTTATTTTTTATTTTTTATGTAATTTTTAAAATTTATTATGCAATTTTATTAATTATTATGTAATCGGTAACATTTTGAGTTGAATAAAATAATTTTCTTGCATTATTTTGAATGTCTAAAAAAAATCGAGTGAAATAACTTAATCTGAAAAAGAAATGGTGATGTGGAGGAGAGAGAAGTGAGAGCTGGCACTATAGCCCGTGCACTGGCACCGTGGGGTGAGAGTGGGGTGAGAGTGAGGGTAAAAGCTGACGTGGCGAGGCTATAGTGGGGTGATGCATTGGCACCAGCCTTAGAGCTCTTCTTGAGATAGGAGGAAAGAGTTGGCCCGTTTATGAGAAAAACTAGCCGAAAAACCGTTACAACACGACACCACACGCCAGCCCCGAGGTTGCGCTCCACACGGGTCGACGACCAACCAGGTCGACACCACACCTCAACGCAACAGAGCCTCCAGCACACCCGCAGGGCCGCCGCCCCGCCATCCAGCACTGTGCCCTCCAGCAGCATCGTCGGAGAAGACCGAGAAGAAGGGCCTCGCCACAGCCCCGGCAACCACGGGCCAAGCCAGCGCGAACTGGGCGATCTCGAGCTGGCCCGCCGGAGCCCATCTGGGCCCGAGCGCGTGCCGCCATGCCCCGCCCCGCCAGCGCCGCCGCACCACCGCCGCTCCCCGCCCGCGCGCCAACGCCTCCACCGGCGCCGACGAGCTCCCTCTCGCCGGGGACGCGGGAGGGAAAGGAGAACCGCCCCGCCGCCACCTTCCCCGGGGAGCGCGCGGCTTTGCCGGCCCCCCTCCGGCGGCGGCGAAGCAGGGAGGAGAGGTGTAGGAGGGACTATTGGCGGCGGCTCGGGTTTCCCCCTGGTCGCCAGAGGAGGGCGACGCGTGGGGGGGCTTCTCGGGTTCTCACGGTGACTATTTGAGAGAAGATGATTGTGTTGTTTTGTGTTTCTCGATTTTCCGTCACGTTGCAACGCACTTACAATCTGATCTTATTAGTATGATTGTCTTTGCTATAAATAGAAGAAGATGTGACAAACACTATAACGGTTGATAATATATTTTTCTGGTGCAACGCATGGTAATATTTTAAAAAACTCATACATAAAATACTTTTGTGTTATTATTATGATTTCGTAGCGAAGCAGAGGTAATTTGCTAGTATATATAGGAGTAATTATAAGTTAAAACCATCGAAATTAAATTCATCGAAATTTAAGCTGCCTTTTAGCTTTTAGCTCACTGATCACGTCAACCCAGCTTTACAGAAAACGCATGGCTCGTCTGCAAGATTATATAAAGAAAAAAGGTGTTGAAAAACTGATCTGTATCCACGTGCTGTTTTTTTTTTTTTTTTAACAAAACTTGCTGTTTCAGTCCAGCTCTCTTTTTCATTAACAGATCTTCCTCCACACCAATCACGAGAACGAGCAATATATTTTCCCAGCTCGCTGGATCGATTTCGAGAGTGAGTCCACACCGCTAAAGTCGCTATCGATCACCTGCCCGATTGATCGATCGCCACTGCTCTGCTTATTTATACTGGCGCGAATCCCGTCACTCATTATTAAGTATTCAGCTGGCCCGCTGCCGGTCTCCTTGCGCTGCACACACCGGTGTCGTCTTCGCTTCGCGTGCGTTCTCTGATGGCGACGCCGCGCTCTGCGCCAGCTAGCTGTCTGCTCCTCCTGCTCCTCCTCGCCGTCGGCTCCCTCGCCGTGTCGCGGGGCGATGACTGCTGCGGGTACAACGTCGTGTCGGTGGCCGGGTCGGGGAGCGCGCTGTCGGCGCGGCTGGAGCTCGCCGGCGAGACGCCGGCGCTCGCGGAGCTCGGGCCAGACGTGCAGAGGCTCTCCCTCACTGCAAGGCAAGTATGATATGATCGCACCATTGACTAGGGTACGATGAGCTTTAGCCTCGTGATCACTTGAGATCATTCAGTGTAGTGTGTAGAGTACTGTAGGGGGTACAGAGCTAGAGTATTTGGGAGGGGGTGGAGTTAGTATTGCTTCAGGAAAAGATCCCAATTGTTTGTGATTTTTCTTCATTTCCATGTAAGATTAGAGCTGATTTAAGAAATGATTGGGACTATTCACTCCATTCCGTTTTAATCGACACGAGCTAGCTAGCTATTCAATGGAACACCACCCCAAGCTAGTGTCGATTTAATCGGAACAGAGGGGTACCTACCAGATAGTAAGTGCTACAAAAGACAGACGTGCAAAAATGCTGAAGTGTTCGAACGATCAAACGATCACACTGGAACTCGAACCCCACAAGCCAGAAAAATGCTGGAATTTTGGGTGGGAGTGGAATTAGTATTGCTTCAGAAAAAAATCCCAGTTGTTTGTGATTTGTTCATGTTTCGTAAAGAGTAATGATTAGGAAAACTTAGCGGACAGTAAGTGCTACAGGAGATTGCTGGAGCTAAGGATGTCAATTTTACCCACGGGTACGGGTATGCTGGAGTTAAGGATGGCAATTTTACCCACGGGTACGGGTATCCATGGACACCGTACCCACATGGGTACTTTTTAATGCCCTTAGGTAGTACTCATATCCTGCCCGCTAAGTCATGGGTAGGGCACGGGTATGGCCTTGTACTCGCGGGTATACCCATACCCTGCCCGTTTATTTTCAATTTCTTATGTGACACGTCAAATTTTGTTGACTTATGAGTTAAAATATGAGAATGTGCTTTTTATATTTTGTTAATTTTTATGTACTCAACTACCTGTTATTGAGTTGAGATAATTTATTTTTTTAATCAAATTTGTTGTCAAGAAATGTAAAATTGTGAGTGGCTTGTATACAATTTGACCTACCCACCAGGTATAGGCATGGGTAAAGTTTTATACCCATAGATATGGATATAGGTAGAAGTTTATATCCATTACCTATCCATACCATACCGATTGCCATCCTTTGCTGGAGTACAGGGCAAAAAGAGTACTTAACCGACACCCAGAAAGAGTGAAGTGTTCTGACGATCAAACGATCACAGAATCTCCCGCTCCGGAGGCGAGCGCCTTATCCATTAGGCCATGCGACCACTTCATTGATAAATTCGTAATCTCGATTTATATTACTTTGCTCACCGTTTGCGTTTGTCATGCCGTTGGCAGCCTGGAGACGGACACCAGGCTGCGCGTTCGCATCACCGACGCCGACCACCCACGATGGGAGGTGCCACAGGACATCATCCCGCGCCCCGCACCGGAGGAAGTCTACCTCAACATGCCGCTCCCGGGCAACGGCGACTCCTCCTCGCCGCCGCGCACCCGCGTCCTGTCCACCGCGGGCTCCGACCTCGTCTTCACCATCCACGCCTCCCCGTTCCGCTTCACCGTCTCCCACCGCTCCACCGGCGACGTCCTCTTCGACACCTCCCCGAACCTCGTCTTCAAGGACCGGTACCTGGAGCTGACGTCGGCGCTGCCGGCGGACCGGGCGTCGCTGTACGGGCTGGGCGAGCAGACGAAGCGCACCTTCCGGCTGCGGCACAACGACACCTTCACGCTCTGGACCGCCGACATCGTGGCCTCCAACGTGGACGTCAACCTCTACGGTTCGCACCCGTTCTACATGGACGTGCGGCCGCCGGGAACCGCGCACGGCGTGCTCCTCCTCAACAGCAACGGGATGGACCTCCTGTACGGCGGGTCATACGTCACCTACAAGGTCATCGGCGGCGTCCTCGACTTCTACTTCTTCGCCGGGCCATCCCCGCTCGCCGTCGTCGACCAGACACCCAGCTCGTCGGCCGCCCTGCGCCCATGCCGTACTGGTCATTTGGTACGAACCTGACATTGCATTCTTCTTCTTGCCACTCTACGGCGATTTACACAAAAATAACCCTTTGGGTATGAATTGCACGAAATGACTCTCCTGCCAAACTATTTTACGCTTCTAATCCTTTTGTGTGGCGCCCTTCACAAGAGCGTCACACCCTTTTATGTGGCTCCCTTTACAAGTGCACAAGTGCGCCACACATTCTGTCATACATGACGGCTCGAGCCTCAGCCGACAATGTGTGACGACGCCGCACTCACGGCTGCCACATAGACAGGTGCGACGCTCTTCGCAAATGCGCCACACAAAAGAGTTAGAGACGTGAAATAGTTTGGCCGGAGGGTCATTTCGTGCTGTTTTTCCCATAAAGGGTTATTTTTGTGGAAATCGCCCCACTCTGCACACTAGTGTGTTTCTTGAACGCGCGTGCCATGGCGTGGCGCTGCAGGGTTTCACCAGTGCAGGTACGGGTACCTGAACGTGGATGACCTCAAGGGCGTGGTGGCCGGCTACGCCAAGGCCAAGATCCCGCTGGAGGTGATGTGGACGGACATCGACTACATGAACAAGTTCCAGGACTTCACCCTCAATCCGGCCAACTTCAGCTTCGCCGAGCTCCGTCCGTTCGTCGACCGGCTCCACCAAAACGGCCAGAAATACGTCCTTATCCTAGACCCAGGTACACAACGGCAAGAGTCGGTCAAATGTACAAAGAATGGTAAAACAAAGTGGTGGCTGATCGATCTGGTGATGTGCAGGGATCAGCATCGACCCGACCTACGGAACGTTCGTCCGTGGGATGAAGCAGGACATCTTCCTGAAGCGGAACGGCACAAACTTCCTCGGCAACGTGTGGCCGGGCGACGTCTACTTCCCGGACTTCATGAACCCGCGCGCCGACGAATTCTGGGCTAACGAGATCTCCCTGTTCCGGCGCACCATCCCCGTCGACGGGCTGTGGATCGACATGAACGAGATCACCACCTTCTTCAACCCGGAGCCGATGAACGCGCTCGACGACCCGCCGTACCGGATCAATAACAGCGGCGTGCACCGCCCCATCAATAGCAAGACGACGCCGGCCTCCGCCATGCACTACGGCGGCGTGTCCGAGTACGACGCGCACAACCTCTTCGGCCTGCTCGAGTCCCGCGCCACGAACCACGCGCTGCTCCGGGACACCGGCCGCCGCCCATTCGTGCTCAGCAGGTCAACCTTCGTCGGCTCCGGCCGGTACACCGCACACTGGACGGGCGATAATGCCGCGAAGTGGGACGACCTTCGATACTCCATCAATACCATGCTCAGCTTCGGCCTCTTCGGTGTGCCCATGATCGGCGCAGACATCTGTGGCTTCGGTGGGGTCACCACCGAGGAGCTATGCGGGCGGTGGATCCAGCTCGGCGCGTTCTACCCGTTCGCCAGGGACCACTCGGCGATCGACACCGTCCGGCGTGAGCCGTACCTGTGGGCGTCGGTGGCGGCGTCGGCGAGGAAGTCGCTCGGCCTCCGGTACCGGCTGCTCCCGTACATGTACACGCTCATGCACGAGGCGCACACCACGGGGGCGCCCATCGCGCGGCCGCTCTTCTTCTCCTACCCGGAGGACGTCGCCACGTACGGCGTGGACAGGCAGTTCCTGCTCGGCCGCGGCGTGCTCGTGTCGCCGGTGCTCGAGCAGGGCGCCACCACCGTCGACGCCTACTTCCCCGCCGGCCGGTGGTTCTGCATCTACAACCACTCGCTCGCCGTCGACACGCGCTCCGGCGAGCGCGTGACGCTCCCTGCGCTGCCGGACTCGCCGTACGTGCACGTTGCCGGCGGCAGCATCCTCCCGCTGCAGCAGAGCGCGATGACGACGGCCCAGGCTCGCCGGACGCCGTTCCACCTCCTGGTCGCGCTCGCGGAGGACGGCACGGCCGCCGGGGACCTGTTCCTGGACGACGGCGAGTCGCCGGAGATGGGCGGGGCGAGAAGCGAGTTCAGCCTGGTGAAGTTCAGCTGCGCGACGTGGAGCGACGGCAAGATCAGGTTGAGGTCGCAGGTGGTGCACAACTCGTACGCGCCGAGCCGGACCCTGGTGATCAGCAAGGTGGTGATCATGGGGCTCCAGTCAACAGAGCCGGCCAGAAACTTCGCCGTCTATGTCAACGGCGCGGCGGTGCAGTTCAATAGGGCAGTCAGCACCAGTTACAGGAGCAGAGGAGGGCTCGGCGCCGCCCACGTCGGCGGGCTGTCTCTCGTCGTCGGAGAGGAATTTGAGCTGAAGGTCGCCATGTCCTATTAAGCTTTAGACAGTTTGAGCATTGGTGTATAAGATTGGATTGAATAAAGACGAGAAATTGAGGCCCAAATATATGGCACGATCAAGGCATCAAAAAAAAAATCGAAGTTTATCAAGGCATCAATTAGTTGATCGTTCTAGCAATTTAGTTCATTAACTGTCATATGTGAAGCAATTCTTGTACTATCACAAATGTTCAGTGTGCACAGAAGGTAAACATTTTTCACCTTGAGATGAGTCAGACGCTGCTGTCATTCTTGAAAAATGAAAATTCATCATGAGCACTCATTTGATGGTGCAAAAAGCTTTTTATTCCTTTGTGTAAAATTTTAGATAATAGCAATCCACTTGTATAAGATCGATAATATGGGGAATATTATTTGCCGCTTGAAAGGTTTCAATTTGGCCACTATATAAACCACTAGGATTATCTACGTCAATACCTGACACCTAGCTCTTCAGCTATGCAGCTACTGCACCGTCCTCATCAGAATAAAATATATAGTTTCCTCATTGCGGCTACTACATCTAGTCCAGATCAGATGCAGGCCGCTCATGAGGAAGCTGCATGCTGGATATATCCTCCCGGGGAAGATGATCCAGCTGAGAACCTTCTCCCTCGGCGTGGACTGCGCCCCCGGACGTGGAATCATTTTTTAGCAATGGCAACTGGCAAGGTGCACTTCCTGTTCTTCCGGAAGACGAGGTAGAGACCATCCATAGAACTCCGCGATTGCCTCGATCATATCATCCGTTAGGGGTAGCTCATACATCTTGTGGTAAGCTTCCAGGGCCGCCACCGACGGCGCCTCATCTCCCGTGATCAGACCAAGCTTGCGCATGAGGTTCCAAGGTCTGAATCAGGCGCTGATGATCATGCTGCCTAAGCGCCCGGATGCGGCGGCGCTGGGTGACTACCGGCCGATTAGTCTTATACACGTCTTCGCCAAGCTGGTGGCTAAGACTCTGGCTACTCTGCTGGCCCCCCGGATGGAGGCGCTGGTGGATCGCAACCAATGCGCTTTCATTCGCAGGCGTTGCATCCACGACAACTTTATGTTGGTCCAGCAGACTGCTAGATTCCTCCACCGGGAGAAGGAGCCGCGGGTGATGCTCAAGCTGGACATAGCGCGCGCTTTCGACTCTGTATCTTGGGGGTTCCTCATGGAGGTCCTCCGCAAGGTTGGGTTTGGGCCGAGGTTCCGCGAGCTGGTGTCCATCCTGCTATCCACGGCGAGTACCAGGGTGTTGCTCGACGGCGAGCCAGGCCCCCCCATCTGGCATCGGAGGGGCCTGAGACAGGGGGACCCCTTGTCGCCATCGTTGTTCGTCTTGATGATGAACTCGCTTAATGTGCTACGGCCAAGGCCACTGAGTTGGGTATCCTGAGACGCTTGGCGCGCCGGGACTTGGTGACATCGGTGTCCCTCTATGCAGATGATGTGGTGATCTTCTGCCATCCGGATGAGACAGAGCTGCGTGCTGTCCGCGGCATTGTGGGGCTCTTCGGGCAGGCATCGGGGCTGCACACCAACTTTGCCAAATGCTCGGTCTCTCCCATCGCGTGCTCGGATGAGGAGGCTAACGGCGCTGCGGGGCTCATGGAGTGCCAGCTAGCGCCGTTCCCAGTGAAGTACCTTGGCATCCCGCTTTCCATCAGGAGGTTGTCGGCTGCGTCCTTCCAGCCTCTGGTGGACAAGATAGCTGACAAACTCCCCACCTGGCGGGCATCCATGATGCCGAGGGCGGGGCGATTGGCGCTGATCCGAGCGGTGCTCGCAACGATTCCGTTGCACCAGCTGATGGTACTAAGCCTCGATAAGAAGACGCTGAAGCAAGTCAATAAGGTCTTGCGTGGGCTCCTGTGGGCCGGCAGGGCAGATGCCAACGGTGGACACTGCCATGTCAACTGGTCCAGGGTGTGTCGGCCGCTGCGGCTTGGGGGCCTGGGGATCCCCGACCTTGCGCGCATTGCAATCAGCCTGAAGGTGCGCTGGATTTGGAGGATGCATACTGATCCCATGCGACCTTGGCGCGGGCTCGATTTGCAATTTTCTAAGGTGGAACGGGATGTCTTTGCGGCCTACACTTCGATGGTGGTCGGTAATGGAGAGTCTGCCCTCTTCTGAGAAGATAGGTGGCTGGATGGCATGTCCATCAAGGAGATGGCGCCTGAGGTGTACGCGCTGGTACCTAAACGCCGCAGAAAGGCGCGTACGGTACGCGAAGCTCTGGTTGGACGCGCTTGGATCCCTAACATAGTCGGCGCGCCGAGCGCCCTTGCACTTTGGCAGTACGTGCAGATGTGGGGCAGGCTCAGAGACATACCGCTGTCAACGGACCAGGACAAGCTGATTTGGCGCTGGACGACGGATGCCCAATACACGGCTCGATCATGCTATGACACACTCTTCCAGGGGGCTATCATCTCAGGATCTTGGAGACTGAATTGGAAGTCCCGGCGCCGCCGAGGGTGAAGTTCTTTATTTGGCTGGCATGCCTTGATAGGTGTTGGACGGGTGAGAGGCTGGCACGGCGAGGTCTACCACACGCGCCTAGGTGTCCGCTTTGCGATCAGTCTGGGGAGACCATGACGCACTTACTCACTGGGTGCTCTTTCTCCAGGACGGTCTGGTTTGAGGTCCTCTCGTGGATACGATCCACCTCGGGACCTCCCACGGTTGAGGGTGACTTCGCGGAATGGTGGTCGCTGGTGGTGCGGACCGCCCCACGCCAGCTGCGCAAGGGCATTTCATCGATAATCATGCTTACTGCATGGTGGATATGGAAACACCGGAACGCTGCGGTCTTCGACAATGCGCAACCTTCGGTGACTTCTCTGTTCGGCGACATCAAGGCTGAGGCACGGCTATGGGCGGACACGGGAGCCCGGGGTGTTCGTCAGCTACTCCCCTAGATTAGCTTTCTTTTTCTTGGGTCGAGTTGTATGGCGGGGTGTTAGTCCTCTCGAGGACTTGTACATATAACCTTTTTTTTCTATCAATGCATCGAAACGCAAGGCTTTTGCGTTTTCACGAAAAAAAAGGTAGAGAATTGCAGCGATATATATGAGCATGTCGAGGAACCCAAAGATTCCTGCGAATACTTGGGAGACTGTGGACATTCTACTGTGGAGGAGCAGCTTGACAAAGCTTGTTATCAGGAAATAGATGTTGATGATCATGATAAAAGAACCGATCGCCCATGTTAGCACAGTAATCTGCATTGGAGTGCCAGTTAGATGCAATCATAATGAGTACTGGGATCCAAATTATGGGGTGAACTGTTAACTTTGCTAGATCGACTAGGGTAGATCTAATAACGGGTGCTGACTATCTCTCAGAACGAAATGTGTTCATGTACTGTGAGAGGGAGAGAGATATACTGTTAGTTTACCTTCTCCCTTGGAGGAGGATCCCGCCGACGTTGATGGCGACGGCGGCGCGTGAGTGAGGTAGTGGCGGCGGTGGTGGAGCTTCCCGTCGGCACGCGCTAACCCTAGATAGGTAGGGATGTCCGGTGGGGGCTTGGGCGCACAGTCAACCTCGTACCTTGTGCAGCTGGCCCCCCACCTCTTTATATAGCTGCGGCGACAGGAGCCCACCAACCAGTGAAAGGTTGAGCGCCCCCGATCAGGGCGCGGTCAAAGGGCACGTCGAGCCGTTGGGCTCGTACGTGGTGGATCAACCTAACATTCTCCCCTTTGATCTCAACTTTACTTTTAACTTCATACTTTTATTTTATTCGTTTCATTTTAGATCAGTCCATAGGGCATGTTTCATCGTCACAGCTCTATTGCCGATGAAATCAGACAGCCACAATACACTTCTCTGTTTTGAAACAAATTCTTTTACTTTTAGGCCTCTTATGATCTAGGATAGGTAAGACTTTCCCTTAAACCCATGCCGGCTACGTGTTCCTTGAACACGCTGGGTGGTAAACCTTTCGTTAGCGGATCCGCAAGCATATCTTTTATCCTTATATGCTCGAGACTTATAGTTTGATCCTGGACCTTGTGTTTCACAACATAATACTTAACCTCAATCGGTTTCGTAGCATTACTCGACTTGTTGTTGTGAGCATAAAATACTGCAGGCTCATTGTCGCATTACATCTTTAGTGGTTTGTCAATACAATCTACCACTTTCAAGTCGGGTATGAATTTCTTTAACCATAATGCCTGCCCCGTGGCTTCATAACATGCTATAAATTCTGCATACATCGTGGATGATGCAACTATTGTCTGTTTGGAGCTTCTCCACGAAATAGCTCCCCCTGCGAGAGTGAATACATATCTAGATGTGGATTTTCTATCATCTTTATCTCCCGCAAAATCTGCATCTGAATACCCTCTTATTTCTAGGGAATCAGATCTTCTGTATATTAGCATGTAGTTCTTTGTGCCTTTCACATAATGCAATGTCTTCTTTACCATTTTCCAGTGTTCAAAGCCTAGATTTTCTTGATATCTACCGAGTACTCCGGTTGATGTGGGCATTACCCTTTGGGTAACTAGTGTTGCGCTACCTCTTATGGCCCAACCAGGGGCCCATGAAGAACATCCATTGACCAAGGTGGGCCGTTATGTCGGTTCCAAGGAAGGAGTCTTGGCGAGCAAGGCAAGAAGACGAAGAAACAAGGAAAGCTTACACGTAGAACTCTTTGTAACTTAGTCGAACCTGGATAGAACTCTTGAGACCTAGCACCCAATATAAGGGCCAGGAGAGGGTCTGCCGAGGGACACACAATTATTATAGCCATAACCACCGCAAATCTAGAGCTAGGTCATCGTAGAACTTAGCCTCTCGACGAGATCGTAGTCGAAGCCTTCGGCTACCCCATTGTAACTTGATAATTTCAATAATCAAGATCAGACAGGCAGGACGTAAGGGTTTTACCTCATCGAGGGCCCCGAACCTGGGTAAATCTCTCTCCCCGCTTGTTTGATAACCGATGTCTCGTGTCAGCCTACAGGATTCCATCTACCCTAAGCCCCAAATGGAGGGCATTGCCGAGGAGTACCCTCGACAATTGGCGCCGTCTGTGGGAAACCTGTCGGTACAAGGCATGTCATCGGCAGTCCCAGTCACGTCAGCAGCGTTCGTGCTGGATTCACCAATGCCACCAAGCCCAAGAAACTCAGTTCGTTGTGGATCCTTCGAGTTCACACCACATACTGAGGCCTCACGTCCAATCTCTTCGGAGTCACGCAGCAGCATGGATACGACCTTCGGTGGTGTCCACTTCATCATCGACTCCAGAGGATTTCTTCGACTTCCCAGTTCAAACACGCCAAGCCTAAGGACTTCGGTTCCAGATAATATTGTTTCACCAGTAGCTTTGGCAGCCTTGCCTTGGAATAATGGCGAGAGCAATCGAAGCAGCTTTGGTAGCAGAGAGGAGCAACGGAAGAGACGAAGGTATCTACGCCGTGAAGAAGAGAAGCGAGCTGCGAGCCGCCTTCGACAGTGCGAACGAGGATGCTACAATGTGCAATCAAGCAAGAACCGCCTTCGTACGCCTTACTTATCGGCTACGGAGCAGCTTGAAGCACCGTGTTACTTGCACTCTTACATCGACCCAAAGGATAACCTCGAAAAGGCTACTCATTTGCTCAAAAATTGTCGGCAGTTCCTTGAAGTCCAGAAGTTTTGCGGTGACCTAAGGACTGAGACAGAAGCAAAAGCTCGTTCGGCGGAAAAAAGGCGGCAGCTTATAGTCACCCACAGCAGCAGCAGCAATACCTGCCGGAAGAAGAAGATGTGTACATACCAACCGAAGTATATCCCGCGTCCCGAGGACAGGTCAACATGATCCATAAAACTAGCTTTTCGAAGAGAGAAGCCAAAAAGTTCTCACGGGAAGTAAAATACGCAGAGGTTGCTATGGCCGAGGTACCTAATTATATCAAATGGTCAGATCAAAGCATACTGTTTAGCAAAGCAGATCACCCGACAGCTGTTCCAAGGCCCGGTCACGATGCTTTAGTTCTTGAGGCGCAGATTGGAGGATACAACATGAGCAAGGTGTTCATGGATGGAGGAAGCGGCTTGAATCTACTATTCGCAAGCACAATGAAGGCAATGGGTTTAACGGTTGATATGCTAAAAGAATCTGATACAGGCTTCCATGGCATCATCCCGACCCGACCCGCTTACCCCCTTGGCAAAATATCGCTAGATGTAGTCTTCGGCACACCTAGCAATTTCAGGAAGGAGAAACTCGAATTCGAAGTAGTCGATTGGGAGTCACAGTATCATGCCATCCTTGGCAGGCCAGCGTTTGCCAAATTCGTGGCGGTACCTCACTATGCATACTTAAAGTTGAAGATGCCAGGCAATAACGGGACAGCAATAACCATTCACGGAAGTTTTTCTCGTTCTGATAACTGCGACAGGGATTTCCAGAAGATTGCTTCAAAGTTTGGAGTTAAGGAAGAGCTCAATGCACTCGACGTTGTTACAGATCACACACAGCCTCCTGCCGATAATCGGAACGTAAAATCCGACGAATTTGACGTTGCAAAGGAAGCAAAGAAACAACAAGTGCATCCTTCTGACCCGAAGAAAACGGTCAACACGTCGGCAAATCTTGCTGACGCATAGGAAGGCGCGCTCATCGAGTTCCTTCGTGAGCGCTGGGAAATATTTGCATGGGAACCATCCGACATGCCGTATTCCTGTGGAACTCGGTGAGCACGCCCTCAATGTTGACCCTAAAGCTAAACCCGTACAGCAGACGTTACGTCGTTTCTCAGAACCAAAAAGAAAAGCTTTTGGCGAAGAAGTTAATCGACTCCGCAAGGCTGGTTTTATTCGAGAGCTCAAAGAAGTTGAATGGGTAGCTAACCCAGTCATGGTGCCAAAGAAAGATACGGCAGCTCTTCGTATGTGTATCGATTACACAAGCCTCAACAAGCATTGCCCAAAGGATCATTTTCCGCTGCCTCGCATCGATCAAATAGTCGACTTCACAGCAGGCTGCGATCGTCTCTCCTTCCTCGACGCTTACTCAGGGTATAATCAGATCAAGCTCAAGAAAGAAGACCAAGAGTTAACCGCATTCATAACTCCGCATGGCGTTTACTGTTACAATGTCATGACTTTTGGACTGAAAAATGCAGGTGCAACTTATCAGCGGTTGATACGTCTCAAACGTATCTATAATTTCTTATGTTCCATGCTAGTTTTATGACAATACTCACATGTTTTATATACACTTTATATCATTTTGATGCATTTTCCGGCACTAACCTATTAACAAGATGCCGAAGTGCCGCCTCGTTTTCTCGCTGTTTTTGGTTTCGTAAATCCTACACAGAAATATTCTCGGAATTGGACGAAACAAAAGCCCACGGTCTTATTTTCCACGGAGCCTTCCGTAAGACCGAAGAGGAGACGAAGAGGGGCCACGAGGCGGCCACCCCACATGGCGGCGCGGTGGGGCCCCCGGGCGCGCCGCCCTATGGGGTGGGCCCTCGGGCGCCTCCCGACTCTGCCCCTTCGCCTACTTAAACTCTCCGTCGTGAAAACCCTAGTACCGAGAGCCACGATACGAGAAAACTTACTGTGACGCCGTCGCCGCCAATCCCATCTCGGGGGATTCAGGAGATCGCCTCCGGCACCCTGCCGGAGAGGGGGATCATCACCGGAGGACTCTACATCACCATGCCCGCCTCCGGACTGATGCGTGAGTCGTTCATCCTTGGACTATGGGTCCATAGCAGTAGCTAGATGGTTGTCTTCTCCTCTTGTGCTATCATGTTTAGATCTTGTGAGCTGCCTATCATGATCAAGATCATCTTATTGTAATGCTACATGTTGTGTTTGTTGGGATCCGATGAATATGGAATACTATGTCAAGTTGATTATTGATCTATCATATATGTGTTGTTTATGATCTTGCATGCTCTCCGTTGCTAGTAGAGGCTCTGGCAAAGTTGATACTTGTAACTCCAAGAGGGAGTATTTATGCTCGATAGTGGGTTCATGCCTCCATTGAATCGGGACAAAGGATGAAAAGTTCTAAGGTTATGGATGTGCTGTTGCCACTAGGGATAAAACATCAATGCTTTGTCTAAGGATATTTGTATTGTTTACATTACGCACGTACTTAATGCAATTGTCTCGTTGTTTGCAACTTAATACTGGAAGGGGTGCGGATGCTAACCCGAAGGTGGACTTTTTAGGCATAGATGCATGCTGGATAGCGGTCTATGTTCTTTGTCGTAATGCCCTAAGTAAATCTCATATTAGTCATCATGATATGTATGTGCATTGTTATGCCCTCTCTATTTGTCAATTGCCCAACTGTAATTTGTTCACCCAACATGCTATTTATCTTATTGGAGAGACACCACTAGTGAACTGTGGACCCCACCATTCTTTTACATCTGAAATACAACCTATCGCAATCATTGTTCTCTGTTGTTCTTTGCAAGCAAACATCATTCTCCACACCATACGATTAATCATTTGTTTACAGCAAGCCGGTGAGATTGACAACCTCACTGTTAAGTTGGGGCAAAGTATCTTGATTGTGTTGTGCAGGTTCCACGTTGGCGCCGGAATCCCTGGTGTTGCGCCGCACTACACTCCTCCACCGACAACCTTCACGTGGCCTTCATCTCCTACTGGTTCGATAAACCTTGGTTTCTTACCGAGGAAAACTTGCTGCTGTACGCATCACACCTTCCTCTTGGGGTTCCCAACGGACGAGTGCTTTACCGTCACAAGGAAGCTACTTTTCGGCGCCGTTGTAATCCCCGTCGCACGTCGGCAGCTATATTTTTTGGCGCCGTTGCTCGGGGAATCTGAAGAAAAGTTACACCACAGAGATTGCCAACTCCCGCGGCAAATCGCCAAGATATTTTCTCGGCGCCGTTGTCGGGAGATCAAGACACGCCGTAAGGGGAGTCTCTCACATCCAATCTCTTTACTTTGTTTATTGTCTTGCTTTATTTTATTTTTTGTCTTGTTTGCTTTCTTTATATCAAAAACACAAAAAAATTAGTACTTGTTTTACTTTACTTAATTCGGTTTTGCTTAGTTTATTTTTATTGCTAAAATGAGTAATCCTGAAGTTGAAGTTCGTTCATTTAAGCAACAAGGGGGAGAAAGTTTTAAAGATGCTTGGTATAGAATTAGTGATGCTCATCATAGGTGCACTAAGAAACACTCCACTATTATCCTCCTTAGGAACTTTTATGTTGGTATCTCTAGCTGGAATAGGTATGTTCTTGATACTCTCATGGAGGTAATTTCCTAGGCACTCTCGCTTTAGAAGCTAGTTGCATTATTGAGAGTCTAGTTGGAATACCACCTGTTAATGAAGCTAAAATTGAAATCTCTCTTGAAGATGTCATGAAAAAGTTGGAGGCCATAGAGAGAAATCTTCCAAGTATTGAGACTAAATTGGGAATATTACTTGATAACACTGATAAACTTGATAAATCTCTAGGAGGAATTAATGAAAGAATTGCTGTCTTAGAAACTTGTGCTATCCATGATAATCAAACCCATAGGATTGGTGAACTTGAAGAAGCTATGGGAACCTTGGGTTCAACTTTTTCTTCTTTTAAGTTTAAGGAGAAAGCTTATGTGGGTAAGGAGCAAAAGTTCATGTATGTCTCTAAGGTGCCTAAGCCAAAGAACTATTATAAGCCTAAAATTGATAAAGCCCTTAGTACCACTATGGGAAATTTAGATAATGGAGCATCTAAGATACCTATTGTGACAAGTTGTGTTTTTAAGGAAAATCATGATGTTGATGCTTCTTCTCTTGATGTTACTTGATTTACACTTTCTGCGCCTAGCTGAAAGGCGTTAAAGAAAAGCGCTTATGAGAGACAACCCATTATTTTATTTCTGCAATTTTTGTTTTATATTTGTGTCTTGGAAGTTGTTACTACTGTAGCAACCTCTCCTTATCTTTACTTTATTGCATTGTTGTGCCAAGTAAAGTCTTTGATAGTAAGGTTGATACTAGATTTGGATTTCTGCGCAGAAACAGATTTTTAGCTGTCACGAATTTGAGCTGTTCTCTCTGTAGGAGAATCTAAAAATTCTGAAAAACTTCGTGAGTAATCCTCAGATATGTACGCAACTTTCATTCAATTTGAGCTTCTTCATCTGAGCATGTTAAGTGCCTCGAAAAAATTCGTCTTTACGGACTGTTCTGTTTTGACAGATTCTGCCTTTTATTTCACATTGCCTCTTTTACTGTGTTGAATGGATTTCTTTGCACCATTAACTTTCAGTAGCTTTGAGTAATGTCCAGAAGTGTTAGGAATTATTGTGTCCTCTCTGAACATGTGAATTTTTTATTATGCACTAACCCTCTAATGAGATTGTTTTGAGTTTGGTGTGGAGGAAGTTTTCAAGGGTCAAGAGAGGAGGATGATATAATATGATCAAGAAGAGTAAAAAGTCTAAGCTTGGGGATGCCCCCGTGGTTCATCCCTGCATATCTGAAGAAGACTCAAGCATCTAAGCTTGGGGATGCCCAAGGCATCCCCTTCTTCATCAACAACTTATCAGGTCACCTCTAGTGAAACTATATTTTTATTCCGTCACATCTTATGTGCTTTACTTGGAGCGTCTGTATGCTTTTATTTTTGTTTTTGTTTGAATAAATTTGGATCCTAGCATTCATTGTGTGGGAGAAAGACACGCTCCGCTGTTTCATATGAACACTGGTGTTCTTAGCTTTACTCTTAATGTTCATGGCGAAGGTTGAAAACCGCTTCGTTTATTGCTATTTGGTTGGAAACAGAAAATGCTTCATGTGGTAATTGGTATATGGTCTTGAATAATTTGATACTTGGCAATTGTTTTGAGCTCTCAAATAGATCATGTTTAAGCTCTTGCATCATGTAGTTTGAACCTATTAGTGGAGAATTACTGTAGAGCTTGTTGAAATTCGGTTTGCATGATTGGTCTCTCTAAAGTCTAGATATTTTCTGGTAAAGGTGTTTGAACAACAAGGAAGACAGTGTAGAGTCTTATAATGCTTGCAATATGTTCTTATGTAAGTTTTGCTGTACCGGTTCATACTTGTGTTTGCTTCAAACAACCTTGCTAGCCAAAGTCTTGTACTGAGAGGGAATGCTTCTCGTGCATCCAAAACCTTGAGCCAAAACTTATGCCATTTGTGTCTACCATAACTACCTACTATGTGGTATTTCTCTGCCATTCCAAAGTAAATTGCTTGTGTGCTACCTTTAAAATTTCATTCCTTGTCTTTGCAATATATAGCTCATGGGAAAGTAGCTTAAAAACTATTGTGGTAAAGAATATGTCGCTTATGTATCTTATTTCTTAATAAGTTGCTTGTTGAGCGGTAACCATGTTTCTAGGGACGCCATCAACTTTTGTTGAATATCATGTGAGTTGCTATGCATGTTCGTCTTGTCTGAAGTAAGGGTGATTTGCCATGAGTTGTATGGTTTGAGTATGCATATTGTTAGAGAAGAACATTGGGCCGCTAACCAAAGCCATGTATCATGGTGGAAGTTTCAGTTTGGACATTAATCCTCAATCTCTTATGAGAATATTATCTCGTTGTTGAATGCTTATGCATTAAAGAGGAGTCCATTATCTGTTTTCTATGTTGTCCCGGTATGGATGTCCTCAAGTTGAGATCTATCAAAAACGAGAAATCAAATGCGATCTATCTCCTTGGACCTTTGTACAGGTGACATAGAGGTACCCCTTTGTGACACTTGGTTGAAACATATGTAATGCAATGATAATCCATGGAAATCCGAGCTAATTAGGACAAGGTGCGAGCACTATTGGTATTCGATGCATGAGGCTTGCAACTTATAGGATGTCTTATGCATAACACATGTGAATTATTACTACCGTTGACAAAATTGTTTCCATGTTTTCAAAATAAAAGCTCTAGCACATGAGTAATCCTCGCTTCCTCTCGCGAAGGGCCTTTCTTTTACTTTATGTTGAGTCAGTCTACCTACTTCTTTCCATCTTAGAAGCAAACACTTGTGTCAACTGTGTGCATTGATTCCTACATACTTGCTTATTTGCATTCATCATATTACTTTGTGTTGACAATTATCCATGAGATATACATGTTGAAGTTGAAAGCAACTGCTGAAACTTATATCTTCCTTTGTGTTGCTTCAAAACCTTCTATTAAGAATTTATTGCTTTATGAGTTAACTCTTATGCAAGACTTATTGATGCTTGTCTTGAAAGTACTATTCATGAAAAATCTTTGCTATATGATTCAGTTGTTTAGTCATTATCTTCACCATTGCTTTGAATCACTTCATTCATCTCATATGCTTTACAATAGTATTGATCAAGATTATGATAGTAGCATGTCACTTCAGAAATTATCCTTGTTATCGTTTACCTACTCGAGGGCGAGTAGGAACTAAGCTTGGGGATGCTTGATACGTCTCAAACGTATCTATAATTTCTTATGTTCCATGCTAGTTTTATGACAATACTCACATGTTTTATATACACTTTATATCATTTTGATGCATTTTCCGGCACTAACCTATTAACAAGATGCCGAAGTGCCGCTCTGTTTTCTGCTGTTTTTGGTTTCAGAAATCCTACACAGGAAATATTCTCGGAATTGGACGAAACAAAAGCCCACGGTCTTATTTTCCACGGAGCCTTCCAGAAGACCGAAGAGGAGACGAAGAGGGGCCACGAGGCGGCCACCCCACATGGCGGCACGGTGGGGGCCCTGGGCGCGCCGCCCTATGGGGTGGGCCCCTCGGGCGCCTCCTGACTCTGCCCCTTCGCCTACTTAAACTCTCCATCGCGAAAACCCTAGTACCGAGAGCCACGATACGAGAAAACATACTGTGACGCCGTCGCCGCCAATCCCATCTCGGGGGATTCAGGAGATCGCCTTCGGCACCCTACCGGAGAGGGGGATCATCACCGGAGGACTCTACATCACCATGCCCGCCTCCGGACTGATGCGTGAGTAGTTCATCCTTGGACTATGGGTCCATAGCAGTAGCTAGATGGTTGTCTTCTCCTCTTGTGCTATCATGTTTAGATCTTGTGAGCTGCCTATCATGATCAAGATCATCTTATTGTAATGCTACATGTTGTGTTTGTTGGGATTCGATGAATATGGAATACTATGTCAAGTTGATTATTGATCTATCATATATGTGTTGTTTATGATCTTGCATGCTCTCCGTTGCTAGTAGAGGCTCTGGCCAAGTTGATACTTGTAACTCCAAGAGGGGGTATTTATGCTCGATAGTGGGTTCATGCCTCCATTGAATCTGGGACAGTGACGGAAAGTTCTAAGGTTATGGATGTGCTGTTGCCACTAGGGATAAAACATCAATGCTTTGTCTAAGGATATTTGTATTGTTTACATTACGCACAGTACTTAATGCAATTGTCTGTTGTTTGCAACTTAATACTGGAAGGGGTGCGGATGCTAACCCGAAGGTGGACTTTTTAGGCATAGATGCATGCTGGATAGCGGTCTATGTTCTTTGTCGTAATGCCCTAAGTAAATCTCATATTAGTCATCATGATATGTATGTGCATTGTTATGCCCTCTCTATTTGTCAATTGCCCAACTGTAATTTGTTCACCCAACATGCTATTTATCTTATTGGAGAGACACCACTAGTGAACTGTGGACCCCGGTCCATTCTTTTATATCTGAAATACAACCTACTGCAATCATTGTTCTCTGTTGTTCTTTGCAAGCAAACATCATTCTCCACACCATACGATTAATCCTTTGTTTACAGCAAGCCGGTGAGATTGACAACCTCACTGTTAAGTTGGGGCAAAGTATCTTGATTGTGTTGTGCAGGTTCCACGTTGGCGCCGGAATCCCTGGTGTTGCGCCGCACTACACTCCTCCACCAACAACCTTCACGTGGCCTTCATCTCCTACTGGTTCGATAAATCTTGGTTTCTTACTGAGGGAAAACTTGCTGCTGTACGCATCACACCTTCCTCTTGGGGTTCCCAACGGACGAGTGCTTTACCGTCACAAGGAAGCTACTTTCTGGCGCCGTTGCAATCCCCGTCGCACGTCAGCAGCGGTGCATGCAAGCTTGCCTTGGAGAGCAAATTGGTCGGAATATTGAAGTCTACATCGATGACATCGTCGTCAAAACCAAAAATGCAGCTACCCTCATCGATGATCTGAGAGAAACTTTCGACAATCTCGACAGATACAAAATAAAGCTGAATCCGAAGAAATGCTTCTTTGGGATACCAGGAGGCCAAGTACTCGGGTACTTTATTTCAGCTAGAGGAATAGAAGCCAACCCTTTAAAAATCAAAGCTATTCTCGACATGGAACCGCCAAAGAATTTGCATCAGGTGCAGCAATGGGCAGGACGGTTGGCAGCACTTAGCAGATTTATCGCAAAATTGGGAGAAAAGGCCTTGCCCTTTTATCAGTTAATGAAGAAATCTGAGAAGTTCGAGTGGACAACTGAAGCACTGGAATCTTTCGATAACCTAAAAAGATCCTATCAACATCCCCAAGATCAGAATCGTAACTCCACAGAAAAGGAGCCAATGGTGTTGTATATAGTCATGACGGTGCAGGTTTTTAGCACAGTACTTGTTGTCGAGCGAGCAGAGGCAGAGAAAGTCCATGGTGTACAACGTCCTGTTTACTACCTCAGCGAGGTACTCACACCAGCAAAGCAGCGATATCCTCATCATCAGAAGCTGGCATATGCCATGTGGAGGACAGCGCGCAAGCTACGACATTACTTCGCAGAGCATCCGATCATCGTGGTAACCGAAGCACCATTGAAGAACATACTCACCAACCCAGAGGCTACGGGCAGAGTATCTCAATGGGCTATCGAGATAGCGCCACATGACATAACCTATGTTAACCGGACAGCAATTAAATCTCAGGTCATTCCCGATTTCTTGGCTGATTGGATTCAGTCGCAAATCCCGGCAGCACCCGACATGTCCGGATCTTGGACGATGTATTTTGATGGATCGAAGCGGAGTACAGGTGCAGGAGCCGAAGTTGTACTGATCTCACCACAAGGAGACAAAATGAGATATATTCTGAGGATGAACTTTCCACTGCCGACAAATAATGAAGCAGAGTATGAAGCACTATTACACGGGATGCGTATGGCCAAGGCATGCGGAGCAACTCGTTTGGAAATCTATGGAGATTCAAATCTTGTGATACAGCAGTCGATGAATTTATGCGACGCAGTCAGTGACAACATGATTGCTTATCGTCAGCTATACCAATCCATGGAAGCAAAATTTGAAGGCTGCGAGCTAAAACACATCGGTAGGGGTAGCAACGAGGAGGCCGATGCTTTAGCCAACATAGGGTCCACATGTTCCCCTGTTCCAGATGGAGTCTTCTATGAAGTAATTGCTCAAAGATCCATTAAAGAAAAAACTTCGGCACCCCCAGAAGTGTCGACTGCTGGCTCGGGAGCTGTGCTCCAGGAAGATATCGAAGATCCCACGCTAAAACCTAAAAAGCAAGTCCTTCTCCTCGAACCTCTATGGACTGAGCCTTTTTTAGCATATTTGATGGAACAAAGATTACCAGATGATCCGATGGAAGCCAAGCGCACCGTGCGCCGGTCTAAGGCCTTTACCATAGTGGATGGTGAACTTTATAAGCGAAGCATTTCTGGCATCTTTCAAAGGTGTATCGCTATTGACGATGGAAAGGCTCTACTTCGAGAAATACACGAAGGAACTTGTGGTCATCACACAAGTAGTAGGGCTCTCGTAGCAAAAGCTTTCAGAGCGGGGTTTTATTGGCCAACAACAGCATCCGATGCACGAGATTTGGTTCGGAAGTGTGACCCTTGTCAACGTTTCGCACCAAAGCCGCATGCGCCTGCAACGGATCTAATGACAATACCTTTGGCCTGGCCCTTTGCGCAATGGGGACTCGATCAAGTTGGTCCACTGCTGAGATCATCACCTGGTGGACACACACATCTATTGGTCGCAGTCGATAAGTTCACCAAATGGATCGAAGCCGTGCCAGTCACAAACCAAACAGCTAAAACTGCCATCAAATTCTTCAAAGGAATAACCTGTCGTTTCGGTATGCCTCATAGCATCATTACAGCATAATGGAACTAATTTCGATTCCAAGGAATTCCATCAATTCTGTGATGACAGTGGTATCAAACTCAAATTTGCTTCGGTTGCACATCCTCAAACCAATGGGCAAGTGGAAAGGATCAATGGCTTAATATGCGATGGCATTAAAAAGCACCTCACAGGTGCAGCTGGAGCTTGGGTCGAAGAATTGCCATCCATGCTTTGGATCTTGCGGACTACACCAAATAGGTCAACACAGAATACTCCGTTCTTCCTTGTTTACGGAGCCGAAGCAGTTTTACCGCCGATGTTCGCTTTGAAGCTCCAAGGGTTTCTGCATATACAGATACAAATTCAATCCATGCACTACAAGATGCTGTGGACCTGCTTGATGATTCTCGAGACATCGCATTAGCTATAACGGCAGTATATCAACAGGCGATACAGAATTACCACAGTCGACAAGTTCGCAACCGAAGCTTCGGCGTTGGTGATATGGTATTACGACTGAAACAAGAAAGAGCTTTGAAACTCGAATCTCCATGGGAAGGACCGTTTATCGTCACTGAAGTAATACCAGGAGGAGCTTATCGTCTCAAGAACCCTACTTCGGGCAAAGATGTTGGGAACCCATGGAATGTTGCACACTTGCGACGATTCTACGCATAGAATTCGACCTTTTCTTCTTCGCTACATGAAGGCTTCTTAGCCCGTTACATATTATGAGTAAAATTTCTGGTTCAGCTTACATCTTTATTATTTCGTTACTCGAACGGATGTTCGGGTCCCTTTTATTGATTACTACTCCCATCGGGAGCTTCGGCTAAAACTGCGTGTCACACAGCCGACTCGATAATACTCGGGGGCTGCAAGGAATTACTACAGTATCGATAATTAATTAATACTCCCACCGGGAGCTATGGTTATCGATACATTACAAACCATCCAAGCCTCAAGTAAATTCGCGAGTGCTGCAGTTGATGGAAACAATATTACTTACAAAAAGGCTCATACCGGTGCACCGTATTACGAAGCCAAATAAATAAAGCGCCTAAATCCCTCGTTTACTCGAAGGGTGTCGCTCTTACGAAACTTACGAATCGACTCTGCAAATAATGCAATTATAACAGAGTCGTCAAGTGAGCAAACTGACTTGATCACTCAGTTGCCCTCGACAAAGCTTTTCAATCGAACTAATAAGTTCAAAAACAAATGATGTTTAAAAACACATCAAGTACATACGGGATTACTCCTTGCAACGCAAGGTCATCATAAAAAGGAAAAATCTTTACAAAACTTCATCATGGCAAGGCTTCTTGGTCTTCTCGGGCCTTCAAATCCCTTTCGACTCCTGTTTCCATTCGAGAAATAATAACGTATGCAGATGCCTGGCTATGGAATAATATTGATCTAATCTTACATTAGCGTTTGCTATGGCTTCCAAATCTATGGTTGGGTGGCATGCTAAGACTGAAGCAAGTGCAAGTTCGGCTCCAGCAAGAAGTTCCTTACGCACCAGTAATCGAATTCTGTCTGGAGTCTTGAACCGATTGAATAAAGCAGATAAAGTCTCGGGTGCTTGATCCAATGGAAACATAGTCTTCCACACCATGGAGAGATGAGCGTGATATTTGTCAAAGTAATAATGCACCTTCTCGACTCGATGCTCAAACTTAGCTATGGCTATAGCCTTTGACCGATTGGACCACAGTTCATGCTTTGGGTGAGTAACATCGGTCATCGCTGCAATCTTTTCATGGATCCGCTTGTTCTCTTCTGATTCATCAAAAGCTACGACTGTTGAAGTCAAAGAATTAAATCAGCAGAAGATTATTCAACGAATGAGTCAGCTGAAAACAAGGGTGGTCGATGGCTTACAGCTTAAACTCTCAGTGGCAACACGGAGACGATCCAAAGCATGATGTTCAACCGCAGTAGCAATTTCACTTTTTCTTTTCACCAAAGCTGCCATAGCATGAAGATTGGATATGTCTTTGTTCAACCGAGAAACTTGATCGCGTAAGCGACTGACAAGTTCAGATTCATCACCATTCAAAGAAGTTTCGACACGAGAAGAAGTTGAAGGAATCTGCAGCAAAATTCTTAATTTAGAAAGGTGTCGATAAAAGGCGAAAAAAACTCCCATCGGGAGGATATATTACATTCAAAAGATTGTTGATACTAGCAACAGAGCCAGTATAGAATAATACTAAATTGTATCCGAAATTACAACAAGCGAGCCAGGCTTAATTCAAGGTTGAGCTGACGATGAATCAGGAGCAGCTTCAGATGCAGCCTTGTTTTTGTCCTCATCAACTAATTTGAGGAGTCGATTGGCGCATAGCACTAACGATTGCTTGAAAGGCTCGAGGTTGACTAGACAGTCATTGGCATCTACTGGCAACGCCTTGGACAGCTTCTCCAACTCAGAACCTAGTCCATGCCCCATTAAAAGCTGGAAAGTAAGAACCGCCCCGTAAAGATGGGAGCGCCACTTCAATACCTCTATGGCTTCGGAAGAGTCGATGAAGAAGGTATCCGCCATTTCTCCAAGGGTTTTATTTTGGTCCAACTTCGGGAACATCATCGAAAATAGTTTTGACAAAGCCCCCTTGGTTTTCTTCAAAAGACCCTGGACCTGGTTGCTGGAATCAGTAGCAAACGAGAGGGCATCCGACATTGAATCTTCTCGAAGCTTACTCGTACGGTCGATAGACATATCGGCAGTACCTGGAAAAATTATGAATAAGCAATCAAGAAGATATTATTGAAAAGAGTACCATGCAAAGTATGAAGGGAAACTTACTTAGCAAGTTCGTGATAGACTCTCGAAGAACACCTTCCTTTTCATCGGCTATGATGAAAGCCTCGCGTCTAGCTTCTTTCTCGTCCTTCATTTTCTTCTTCAACTTCTTCAGCTCATCCTTCAGGAGTGTGTTCTCATTTTGAACTTTGGCTGTGAGCCTGTTGGCTTCAAAGACTTGATCAGCCAAGTCTTGTATGTCTGAAATTAGTAACAAGACATGCTCTGAACACATAGACTGTATGAGTCAATTTAATAGAGCAGACCAGCAAGGTTTGACAAATCCAGGTCAACATAGGATTTTCTTTTTTCGAACCGTGGTCAACATAGGAATATGCAATTATGAGAATGATTAACAAAATGGGTTAAGGTAAAGTAAGATTACTTTGATCCCATGAACTGATCGTGGCACTTTTCTTGATAGTACCAATGCTGAGTGGAGAAAAAGATTATGCCTGCATTGTTTTATCAAAAACATGAAAAAGGTTTGATGATGAAATTTTTAAAAAAATATTTGAGGGAACTGGGGGTATATGAAGCTTACGGCATCACCATAGCACCAAGTAGTGAGATAGCAAGACCTGTAGCTCCATTTCCTTTAATTTCAGGAACAAAAAGACCCCTCACAACTTCTGAAGAATTTGGTTTAGAATATCCAAGTTCAACCAAGAAGCATGTTGCTATTAAGAATACCAGAAATGCTATTAGAAATTCCAATTTACGGACCTGCACAAAGGAAATCAATGTGTAACATGAGAAACAAGACAAATACAAGCACTGCTTCTGAACCATAGTTTTAAATAGCCGATAGCCTTTCCCGCATGGTAGGGCTAACTGCATTACCCCGCTAAAAGGTGTCAAAGTCCTCAAATAGCCGGCTATAGCCAGGCTATAGCTGTTTTGGGAGGCCGCAGCTATAGCCTGTAGCCGGCTATTTAAAACTATGTTCTGAACTAACGCATTATAAGCACATTTAAATAGTGATTCTGTTGTATCACAAGTCACAACAAATAGGTCAACAATCAAAGGCAAATAATAAATTACCAATAGCACTGGAAGTTTATGGTAAAAATACTAACTTGTGAAAAATATTGTGAAAGAAAACAGAGCATGCTCTTACTCCGTATTGTTGTAGGAACAACAGCATCAGAGTGCTGAGCCCAGTTATGAGAACACCACACCATATCGGGATTTTGAAGAGCATGTTCAAAGCAAAAGCAGTTCCAATTACTGAAATAAATAGGCAATCACCAAGCCAATTAGGATAAATTAGAACACAGAGTCCACATAAAATTGAAAATGTATGTTATATGCAACTTTAACAGATAGTTTCCACATCACAAACTGCCATTTTAATATAGATTTGGTTTATGGTATGACATCATCTGCAATATCCCGAAACGTCTAAAATATTGAATCCAGGTAGCTTTGCAATTCAGTTAGAAAAATGCAACGTATTCGACAGAAGGTCAACTTTACACATTTAATACCTTCAGCATGCAACTACAGCCAGTTCCGCGAGAATCCATAAGATGAAATTTGTGACCTTGGGATATTCGGCCCTGCAGTGCTCAACAAGATGCTTCCCTATGATACAGAGGAATTTATAAAAAATACCAGCAACATTCACATGAAAAAGAAAACGCGCAGAGAAAGAAGTGCTAGTGCTGCATATCTCATAATACTGACCAGTCACAACCCCGAGGCTGGCTGCAAGTGACTGGATTACAAGCGCAGCACAGGACGCGATAAGTAATTAAGTATGATCCAAAGAAGCTGGCACCAAAAGGAGATAGTTATGGTTCCTTGCAGATATAATCATGAGATAGCAAGTTTGATCTATAGAGTTCCATACTTTAAAGGAAAGATAGGATGGACAGTACCCAAAAATATGCTAGAGACAAGAGAAGAAAGGATGCACCTCATATTTGTAATGTGCTCCAGTCTGTAGGTACGTCTCGACTGCAAGATCGGCAAATTTTATTGATCGTGAGATGACAATGATAGCAAACTAGTTGAAATTAGCAATACATAGAGCTAATCTTACAATTGCCAGGATCAATATACGCAATAGAGATGAGAAATCCGGGCCCTATGTATGAAAATAAGTTCTTCCAACTAGTTTTCTGCAATAGGACAAAACAAGCAATAATTAGTTTTCCTCGTCTAGATCAAGCATCCGGAAATAAATTTAGCAAACAAACTGATTTTGGGGCATCAGGATTAAAACTGCAAATTCTATGCATGTCACGACATCAGATGCACATGTTTAGATAATGGAATTCTGCCACTTGGCGCAACGGTGGAAAAAATCCTCATCTAAGGGCATGTTTGATTTGAAGGATTCTTATAATACAGAACGCAAAATCTAATAACTGCCTGGGCACCGTCTTGTTTTACAGAGTGCTCCCTCGACTCGTCCGTCCGATCAGGATCGCTCGGTCACGTACGCCCACGCGTAGCGGCGTGTCCGGACAAAATTCGCCGATGGAACTGACCGAAATTCCCCATTCTTCTTGCTCCTTCCCCGCGGCGATTTTGACAAAAATAACCTATTTGTGAAAGAAAAGCACAGACTAACCCTCTGGCCAAACTATTTTACCGAACTAACCCTTTTGTGTGGCGTCCTTGCCATCGGCGCCACACCTCTCTGTGTGGCGCCCATGCGAACGGCGCCACACATCCATGCCGATGTGGCGCGGTCGACGCTGCGCGCCGTTGACCAGCCGATGTGGCAGGATGTGTGGTGCCGTTCGCATCAGCGCCACACTTTCCCGGCCCAGCCCGACCCCTCTGAATGGATCTTAGCGAACAAGAGGGGGGGGTGAATGGTCGCTATGCAATTTTTATCCTTTTTCAATTTTTAGTGCGGTGCGGAAGTAAAGGTGATAGCTTTGGTGATAGAGGTGATCCTAGTGTGATCCTAGGCTAGTGCAACAAGCAAAGGAACCAAGCATGATAGTAAAGATAGGGAGCGGGACAACCGGGGGACGCGGAGACGAGGCGATGTTTGTTTCCCGCAGTTCCTCCCACAAAAGGGTGTACGTCTGCGTTGAGGAGGTGTTAGCCACGAAGGCTAGACGGCCACACCACGAAGGAAGGCCTCACCTTCTTCCTCGAGAGAGCTCCACAAAGGGGCTCCCCCTTCTCCACTAAGGCACCGGTCGAGGCGGTGGTTCCTTCACAAGGTTGGGGCGAGCTCCACAACACTAGGAGGCTCCCAACACCCTATGGGGCTAGCACAACTCCAAGCTAGCCTCCATAGGAGCACTTCTTCCAAGATCCCACTAGAGTAACCCTAACTTCAAGATCCACTAAGGACTAGATGGTATTGGTGGATTCTCTCTTGGTAGATGTATAGATCGGGGCCTCCTCCACCACTCCTCCGAATTTGGGCAAGATTGATTGGGTAGGTGGGGAGATCCTCAAGGTTTGAGCTCAGCAACAATGGAGGAGAGAGAGAGAGAGAAGAGATAAAATCGAGCTGGGGAAGAAGGGGCCTTTTTATAGGTCCCTCCAAATCCAACCGTTATGTGCAGTTTCCGCGCGACCGGTACTACCGCTTGGGCAAGCGGTAGTACCGCTCTGGATTCGAAATCCCCCATAGATCTCGCCACGTGGACTCACAGCGGTACTACCGCTTGAGGTACCGCAATGGCCTCTGTGAGTCCCTGGACCCTCGCGGTACCAAAGCGGTACCAAAGCGGTGGTGCTGTAACTTGCGTTACGGTACCTAAGCGGTACCGAGGCGGTACTACCGCTCTCAAGCGGTACTACCGCTCATGGTACCGTAGAGGTACCGTAACGCACTCTGTGGTTTTTCAAAGGCAAATCTCCAGAGCGGCACTGCAGGGCGGTACCAGTAGGGTAGCGGTACTACCGCTCCCGGTACCGGTAGTACCGGTCGCGTAAAACTGCTTTTTCCTCTTTTCCTCTCCAACCATGTCACCTCGCGACACACACACAAAACCAGAAAACCTATAAGCTACGCTTCAGTCTTCCGATCATGACGTGTTCAGCGAGGGCACCGTGCACCTGCAAATCTATCAAAGACAATCTTTGCACACGGTTAAATTCATTCAAGTGTTGTTATCAAACACACAAAACCCGGGATATAGACCTTTCTCTTTCAATCTCCCCCTTTTTGGTGTTTGATGACAACACAAGAATTTGCAATATAGTATAAGATATTATGATAAGGTTCTAGATTTGCAAAAAGTAGACGGAGCTCCCCCTAGATGTGTGCATATTTGAAATATGCATTTGAATACAAATGCACACATCCTAGAGAAACATCTCCCTAGATTCTACAAACCATGCACATATGCAACAAGGATACTTGACATGTTCATATAGCATATGCACACTATGGAGGCAACATACGGTAACACAAAGAGCTTTGGGTGGATTTGTCATACCTTTGCCTTGAGAAAACCCAAACTCTCAATAAGGGGCCTCCATAGAATAAGTCCCCATGCAACAAAAGATACACAACAAAGACCAAAGACTACCACGAATAAGTCCCCATGCAAATACCCGTCCTAATAGATCAACTTCTCCCCCTTTGGCATCGGAACACCAAAAAGGGAGACGAAGCATGCTAGCGCCCCAAGGACCGGTAAGGTACTACTCAACCAAGCTTGCAAGAATCAACATGAAAAGCCAAGCTTGGATGAATCTCCCACAAAGAAACATGGAGAAAAAGAAGGCAAAGGCAAAAGAAGAGAAAAACAAAAGAAAGTCAAAGAGAACCAAAGAGAACCAAAAACTCCTCAAGGAGGAGGTTGGTGGCCGAAGCCACCGTGTAAGAGTATAATAGCGTGAAGTCGCGTAGATATATCTAGGACTCACTACTAAGACTCAACATGAAGCTCATTAGTCACTTATTTGACAAATAGAGTATGATTTGGATTTCTTTATGCATTATGGGGGGAGGGATAGCTCAATAAGTTTAAACCGCACTCCCCCTATGTTCATGCGTGCTTTTCATCAAGACATTTAGCTAAATATGGGTATATGCGCACGACGGTCAAGCGAAGTTCGACGGATCTATGATATTTAGCTCATGCCTCAACTCAATGAAACGCTTCTCATCCAAGGGCTTTGTGAAGATGTCCGCCAATTGCTCCTTGGTGCCAATGAAGGATAGGACAATATCTCCTCGAGTAATGTGACCCCGGATGAAGTGATTCCTAATCTCAATGTGCTTCATCTTACCATGAAGAACCGGATTGTAGGTGATCTTGATGGCGCTCTCATTATCACACAATAGAGGGACCTTGCTATACTCAAGTCCATAGTCTCGCAAGGTTTGCCTCATCCATAAGATCTGTGCACAACTACTCGCCGCGGCAACATACTCGGCTTCCGCGGTGGAGACGGAGACACAATTTTGCTTCTTAGAGGACCAACACACCAAAGATCTCCCAAGGAAGTGACAAGCGCTGGATGTAGACTTTCTATCAACCTTGTCTCCCGCCCAATCCGAATCGGTGAAGCCAACCAACGAGAAGTCCGTGTCCCTTGGATACCATAGACCGAAGTTTGGGGTATCAACTAAATATCGGAAGATCCTCTTCACCGCCATGATATGGCTTTCCTTCGGATTCGCTTAAAACCGTGCGCACATACCCACACTTAACATGATATCCGGACGAGAAGCACAAAGGTAGAGAAGTGAACCTATCTGTCAACACCCGGATTTTTAAGTCCAGATGCCTATTATGCCGTACATCGCAATCCCAGGAATATTGTTTTTGCGAGACATAATAGATTGATATCACAGAACATCATTCATTACATAACATGATCGTCTTACAACAAAGGATCACATGATCCAGTCTTAATACAACATAGTGGATCTGGAGATCCTATTACAAAACACATAGCGGAAGCGAAGTAGCGGTTGCGGTCCATTTGTTCCACAGTAACCGTTGACGCCAGGAGTAGTCCTAGTTATCGTAGACGTCGTGATGTCCTTCATCCTGGCATCGGGGCTCATCTTCATATTCTGGCCATTTGAATAGCCAGGGACAAAGCCATGAGTACTTTAAAGTACTCGCAAACTAATACTAATGTAAGTACTATCAACTATGGTAAGGGGTGCTAAGCTCTAGGTTCATTTGCATAAAGCCGCTTTTATTTCATAAGCACATTAGTAATAAAAGACTCTTTGATTGTCTAACTAACTCAAGTGGGAACATTAGTGTCATTCCCACAACTCTGTTGTGATTCAAAGTCAAAGTCACATTTCAAACTCAAGTCACGAGTCACCATTCACATTTTTGAAAAGTTCTGATGACGGAACAGTATGGCCTTTCCAACTGTCCATGACCGCGGACGCGGCTATTCGAATAGTTTAACACTCTGCAGAGGTCGTACACTTGTGCCACAATAATTGCAATAGTCCGTCAGGGGTAACTGGCCCTGATTTATCGCACTCAGTGCGTGAACTACCAATCATAACCTTTCATTTACATACCCTAGTATAGGCACCTCTCCCCATGAGCTTGGCCTCCCAGTGAAGACCAACCGTCAGCCTGGGAACTGCACAGGGCTTGGGTAGGACATTCACCTCATTTCACGTCATTTCACTTTCAATGGAGGCAGCCTCGGCATAACCCCTATGACGCTTGTTCAGAGGGAACCCATACTAAAATACATAAATTTCCAGTTAAGCCTTACCCAGATTCAGGTATTGTGGGGGTACTTGAAATTGGAATGGTATCGCATCCGAACCCAACCATCAGTTTTGTAAAATTCACCATGTCATTCATAAGTCATATTCACCTTCAAAATCTTTCCTTAGAATGACTCATCATTCCAAGGTTTTCAAAGTCATTTGATTCACATGCTTCCCATCTAGATTAGTCAATTTTAGTTTTAGCACTAGCAACTAGTCATGAGGGGTGCTAACTAGCTTATAGCTCTCTAGGCTAAGTGTGATGCTCTTGTACTACTCCATAGCTAGACCAAGTGAATCATGAATCAAAAAGTAAACTTGATAAACAAAATCACAAGCTTGTAAGGTAAGAACTTGGGATAGGATCATTAAGCATAAAGTAATATGTAATGGTGCCTGGCTCTTGTAGAGCTTTGCCTTTGGGTATCTTGCAAGAATATTAGCTTGCCTTGGTTGGTGTACTGGTCAAAGTGTTCTTCCTCTTCTTCGTAGAAGGCCTCCTCTTCGTAGTCTCCGGGACTAGTGTCTATAAACGAATACGAGGATACAAACACCAATCAATACTTAAGTAGACTAGTTTAGCCTTAAGGGCTCACTCAAGATGATCTAGCATCATCACTTAGCATTGCTCCCCAAAATTATGCTAGGGTTTTCTTACTTAGTGTTAGGAAAATAATTTCCTCTCATTGAAATATGGATTAGGGTTTCTATTTAGTTTGGAGAAATAATTTCCTCTCATTGAACCTTGTTAAGATTTAATTTCCTCAAATACTAAGTATGAGATCATGTTGACCAAGGTCAACATTTCATATTTACTATTTGGGGAAAATGGTTTAAATGAGATTCATTATCTCCTGCAATTTAAATAACTATGTGATTTAAGATCCTCAAGTGAGCAAGTATGAGACCATGCAACAAGGGTCATCACATTACTTCACACTACTTGGGAAAATGATTTAAATGAGGTGCTACACCTCATAGATTTAAAATCCTAAATTTGAAAAATAATTTAAATGGGCTAGTATTGACTACATAGCCAACTTTTGATTCTAGCCCATGATCATATGAAGCAACTATGTCATATTTTTGCATAAACAAATAGAGTTTTTGAAAAGTGAATTATGAGAATTTGAATCACTTCAAAATTCCTCATGGTTGATTTTTAAGAATTGTTTGAAATCTGAAAAGTTACTGATTTGTTATTTTTGGTGTAGATGATCTAAGATAAATTTTGATTTGGGGCTAGTGGGGTTTGACAGAGCATTTCATGAGCTTTCCAAAGATATAAATTTCATGAAATTTGGCCCAGTAGATTTGGAGCTATTTAATTTCTAGCAAAGCAACAGTAAGTAAATTAAATGAAAAGATTAAATACACATTTGAATTTCAAACGCGGCGGGAAGCTCGCTGGGCCGGCCCAGCTACGGCCCGGGCCGTGCGTGCATGGCGCATGCACGTGGCCGACGCGCTGGGCGCACGTAGCGTCAGATCAAGATCCGACAGCCCTGGGCCATCGTCTTCCGCGCGACACTGTGAGCTTGCGGGGCAGATTTCTCTCACCTCGGGGCTCGGATGACGGCGGGGTTAGGCTCGTTCGACGGGGATTTTCAAGGGCTTCAAAGTGGTGTAGGGGTCGGTGGCTGTGGTGGCGAAAAATGGCGCGGCCTTGGGGATGCCGCCGGGTGCACGCCGGCGAGCTTCTTGCGCCGTGGAGCGGCAAGGAGGGAGGAGGAGAGGCTCTAGGAGGGAGAGATGGATGCGGCTAGGCGCTGTGGTGATTTCCAAAGGCAGGGGCGGGGTTTATATAGGCTCCAGGGAGGAGGGGTGCGGCAGGTCGGCATGGCGGGCGACGTCGCCGGCGCGTTGTGCACGGCCGCCTCCGGCATGGCGACGGCGTCAGACGGTGAGGTAAGAGGTAGGGGAGGACGCGTGCACAGTGGCTAACTCGCTGGCGTCGTGTGCAGGGTGCACGAGGACAATGCCGATGTCGGCGTCCTCGCGGGCGTCGCGTCGTGGCGTCATCCTGGCGCGTGTGAGGGCCAACGGCCGTGTCTGGCAGGTGCAGCGGTATTGGGGACTGGCTACCTTCATCATCTTCTTGGGGACACTCATAGCAAGTCATAAGATGAGAGGGAATTTTTCTAGGGTTTGTTTGGATAAGAATTTGAAAAGTTCAAAACTTGAAAACTTGAGTAGTGTTGAGGGGGGTAAAAACCAACAACACTTTTTCATTCATACCAAACATCACACATTACAAAACTAACACACCGTTGGTTTTAAGAACCATTCATTCGTTCTACGATACAAGGGACGGGATACAACTCACACTTGGTGCTCTCTGGCATAGGTGTAAATTCTACTAAGGTGATCAAGTGTGCAAAGTTTTATTTAGAGGTATCAAGAAAAGTAGAGCATGGATTTCTCTTTTTGAAAAGATCTCAAGGATAAGAGTGAGAATAAGTTTTCATAAATATTCACTTCATTTGTTTTGAAACTAAGTTTTTCAGACGTCCATTCTAACTAGGGTCTCCTAAGGTCAAACAATGGCTCTGATACCAACTGTCATGTCTCGCAAAAACAATCTTCCTGGGATTGCGATGTATGGCATAATAGGCACCAGGACTTAAAAATCCGGGTGTTGACACTATCATCGAACGGTAGAGCTTGGGGTCCACCGCCTTGCCGGTCTCGTCGAGGGTAAGTTGACACTTTAGATGCATTGGAGTTCCTATACCGTTGGCCCCCTTCATATCAAAGCACTTGAGCATGTCTTGAACGTACTTTGCTTGATTGATGAAGGTGCCTTGATGCATTTGCTTGATCTCGAATCCAAGGAAAAACTTGAGCTCCCCCATCATTGACATCTCGAACCTATTTGTCATCAACTTGGCAAACTCATCATTAAACATTGTGTTAGTTGAGCCAAATATAATGTCATCTACATAGAGTTGGCATATGAGGAGCTCCCCATTGACTTTCTTAGTAAAAAGAGTGGGATCGATCTTCCCCACTTCGAAACCACGGTCTTCAAGCAATTCCCTTAGGTGCTCATACCAAGCTCTAGGAGCTTGTTTGAGACCATATAGAGCCTTATTAAGCTTGAAGACATGGTCCGGGAAATGGGGTTCCTCGAACCCCGGGGGTTACTTCACATACACCTCCTCATGCAAAGGACCATTGAGAAAAGCACTCTTTACATCCATTTGTTGGATTTTAAAGCCATAGTGAGCGGCAAAGGCCAAAAGGATACGGATGGACTCGAGTCTCGCAACGGGTGCGAATGTCTCGCCAAAGTCCACACCTTCGACTTGAGAATAGCCTTGTGCCACCAAATGTGCTTTGTTGCGGATGACGATTCCATGTTCATCTTGCTTGTTCTTGAAGACCCATTTGGTGCCGATAACATTGCGGCAATGATCGGGGTGCTTCATGAGAGTCCACACATCATTCCTCTTGAAGTTGTTGAGTCCCTCTTGCATTGCTATCAACCAATCGGGATCTTCAAGTGCATCGTTGACCTTGAGTGGTTCCACCATAGAGACAAAGGCATGGTGCTCACAAAAGTTTGCTAGTTGCCTCCGTGTAGTCACCTTGCTCTTTAGATCTCCAATGACATTGCGCAAAGAATGAGACTTGAGGCGCAAATGTCTTGTAGTAGTGTCTTCACGGTGAGAATTGGCCATAGGAATAGGTTCTTGTGAGGCCACTTGATCTTCATCACGGTTTGGATCCCCGCCTTGACCATCATTGTTGTTGTTGAGAACATCATCACCATCATCATCATCATCATGAGAACCGGATGACTCGGGGGTATTGGGAATGGTAGTATCCGGAAAGATTGTCCCCGAAACACTTGGTGAAGAACTTGAAGCTTGGCCTTGATCACTTGGTGTCGGTTGTTGTGGTAGATGAGCTTGTGGTTGTTGTTGTTGTTGATGTTGAACTTGAGGTTGTAGTAGTGGTTGGCTTGCATTTGGTTGCTCAATGGAAGAAGCTTGGCCTTGTGGTGTAGATGGCTCCACATGGGTGGAACTTGGTCCTTCCCCGGTACTCGTAGAAGGTAGCTCTTGAGGTCGGCGAATGCCAACACCCATCCTTCCTACGGCATCCGGGGGAATTGCATCTCCTTTCTCACAAGAAGCACTTCGCTCCTCCAAAGATCTATCATCTTCATCGAATGTCACATCACAAGATTCCACAACTCGCCCATTGGACTTGTTGAAGAATCTATAGGCGTGAGAGTCCGTTGCATAGCCAACAAAGATTCCTTCTTGTGCACTTGAATCAAACTTGGATAGGCGAGTGTGCTTGACAAGCACATAGCATTTGCATCCAAAGACCTTGAAGTATGAGACATTGGGCTTGTTACCGGTAAGGATCTCATATGGTGTCTTCTCCAAACCCTTGCGGAAGTAGAGGCGGTTAGTAGCATGGCAAGCGGTTGAGATAGCTTCCGCCCAAAAATTATACTTGGACTTGTACTCCATCATCATTGTTCGAGCGGCTTCAATCAAGGTTCGATTCTTCCTTTCGGCGACCCCATTTTGTTGGGGAGTATATGGCGAGGAGTATTGATGTTGGATTCCTTCTTCGCCGAGGAAGTCATCCAAGGTGTAGTTCTTGAACTCCGTTCCATTGTCGCTCCTTATTGTGAGGATCGTGGTGTCGTACTTGCGTTGAACTTGGTTGGCAAACTCCATCATGGTCCGTTGAGTCTCACTCTTGTACTTGAAGAAGAATACCCAACAATAGCATGAATAGTCATCAACGATGACGAGGCAATACTTCTTTCCTCCAAGACTTTCATGAGACGGCGGGCCGAAGAGGTCAACATGGAGGAGCTCCAAACATCTTGTGGTAGATACGATTGTCTTGGCCTTGTGAGGAGCTCCATGCATTTTTCCTTGAACGCAAGCCCTACAAACACGATCTTTGCAAAAGGAAACATCTTATTTTAGTCCGAGAATGTGGCCTCCCTTGTGGAGACTTTGCAAAGTCCTGATGTTGACATGGGCTAGTCGGCGATGCCATAACCAACCCTTGTCACCTTTAGCGAATAGGCAAAGAGCGGGTGATGTTGTCTTTCCGGAGAAGTCAACTACATACAACCCGCTCTCCACATATCCAACAAAGGCTACACGGAGTGTCTTGCTCCACAAGAGGACCACCATATGTTCATCGAAAAAGGTACAAAGACCCATGCGTGCAATTTGATGAACGGGAAGTAAATTATAACCAAGGGTCTAGACAAGGAGGACATTTACTAGTGAAATGTCGGGTGTTACCACCACCTTGCCGAGGCCCAATACCTTTGAGCTTGTGTTGTCGCCATAAGAAACGGTAGAATGAGATGGCTCGAGGTCGACAACAATTTCCTTGCTTCCGGTCATATGACTTGTGGCTCCACTATCAACCACCCATTTAGCGCCACCTAAGCATAGTCCTACAAGAGATCAAGTCTTGGATTTAGGTACCCATTTTTCAATGGGTCCTATCAAGTTAGTAACATGGGGCTTGGGAACCCAAATAGTCCAATCAACATTGTCCTCATAAGGACCAATAAAGCGAGCACGAATATGTCCATAGTAATCAACAAAGAGAACATGAGAAGGGTTGTTAGCACCGGCGTAGCCCCTCATGGTGGGATCGGGGGCTACACCCCTACTTGGGTTAGAGTCACCTCCCTCACGGATGGTGCTCATGTCCACGTTGTTCTTCTTCTTCTTGGTCCGTGTTCTTCTCTTCCTCTTAGGCTTGGTAGCCACTCCTCCTTCTTTGCATGAGCCCTCATTGACTCCTCCTTTAGCTTCAATGACTCCTTCCAAGTATCGGGCTTGGATTTGGAGTCTATCAATTTTGGCCTTCAATCGATTGACTTCATCTTCGTGTTCCGGATGAGGGTGAGTGATATCAAACACTTGTACCTCCTTCTCCTTGTTCACCCGGAAATGTTCCATCAAGGCTTCTTCTTGGAGAGAGTTCATCTTTATGAGTAGGCGCTTGTGGCTCTCCAAAGTGGCAACGTCACCTTCATGGTTGCAACATACACGGTCCTTGCTCAAAGGAAAGTACTCCTTCAAGGCTTCTTCTTGCATGGAATTGATCTCCATGAGCTTGGCCTTGCTCCTCTTCAAAGCGGCAATCTCATCTTCATGATCACAACAAGTGGCCTTTTCTTTGCTCATACGGAGGCATTCCATCAAGGACTCTTCTTGCTTGCCATTTAACTCCAAGAGCTTGGCCTTGGTCTTCTCAAGAGTGGCAATCTCTTCTTCATGGTTGCAACACGATGTCTTCTCCTTGCTCAAACGGTAATACTCATCCAAAGCTTCTTCTTGAAGGGAATTGACCTCCAAGAGCAGTGCATTATGCCTCTTCAGAGAAGCAACTTGGTCAACAAGCTCGTCACACAAAGAGTTAGGTCCTTCATCTTCTTTCTCCTTGCAAGCTTCCTCTTGAGAACGATCACTCATCTCGGAGAGAAGCACAAACTTACTCTCCAAGGACTTAAAGTTCTTGGTGAGAGTTGCAATTTTCTCGAGTAACGATTCATGATCATCCTCAAGAGAAAGCTTCTTCTTCTTGAGCTCACCCACCAAGCCAAGAGCATGATCTCGGTCCTTGGTGAGTTGGCAAATGATAGCATTGTTGGAGTCTTCAAGGGTAATGACACTTGCTTCAAGAGACATGCGCAAGTTTTGCTCCTCCTCATGAGCTTGAGTGAGAGAGGCAATCTTATTTGCCGCCTCCTGCTCAAGCCTCTCCTTTTCCTCTATACGGTCTTGAACCGCATCAAGTTGAGTCAAGAGTGCCTCACCATGGGTCTCCGACGATACCTTTACCATAAGGCAACGAAAGTTGTTGGTGACGAGGTTCTCATTTGAAGAGTCAAAGAGGGAGACGGGGGGAGTGGAGATGGCGATGGCGGCCACTCCCTCTTCTTCCTTGTTCAAGCCCTTGTCTTCACGCTCTTCACCTTCATCGGAGGAGTACTCCTCACGGATAATGAAAGCTCTAGGCTTCTTGGTGAAGGAGACTTTGGTGTCACCGGAGTTGGAGGAGAACTTGGAGAATCCTTTGGAGAGGGATTTGAACTTGTCCTTTCGGACGAGCCTCCCACCATTGTCTTCCCTTCTCTCAAAGATACAATCCACAACAAAATGACTTTTGTCGCCGCAATTGTAACATGCTCTCCCCTTTTGCTCCTCCCTTGGGCTCTTGGAGGAATATCTTGAAGAGTCACGAGGTAAGTATCTTCTTGGTCTTAAGTTGCTAGTCTTGTTCCCATCCCAAAAGCTCTTGGCGGCGAGGGCCATGTGTTCATGGTAGTTCGTCTTGAGATCATCCGGGCTCCACTCAATGGGATCCTCATCACTTTCACTTGCTCTATGCTCCTTCATCTTTAAGGCGAGGATGGGCTTGCGGGTGTTGTGAGCACGTGCAACAAGATCCTCCGCATTCTTCTTGGAGATGTCCAAAGCGATGACTTCACTAAGGACTTCATCGGATGTCATAGCACGGAAGGAGGCCTCTGTGAGCCCCTGGACCCTCGCGGTACCAAAGCGGTACCAAAGCGGTACCGAGGCGGTACTACCGCTCTCAAGCGGTACTACCGCTCATGGTACCGTAGAGGTACCGTAACACACTCTGTGGGGCTTTTCAGTGCAAATCTCCAGAGCGGTACTGCAGGGCGGTACCAGTAGGGTAGCGGTACTACCTCTCCTGGTACCGGTAGTACCGGTCAAGCAGAAACTGCTTTTTCCTCTTTTCCTCTCCAACCATGTCACCTCGCGACACACACACAAAACCAGAAAACATATAAGCTACGCTCGCCTCTTCCGATCATGACGTGTTCAGCGAGGGCACCGTGCACCTGCAAATCTATCAAAGACAATCTTTGCACACGGTTAAATTCATTCAAGTGTTGTTATCAAACACACAAAACCCGTGATATAGACCTTGCTCTTTCACCCTCCTCATTGAAAGGATCGTATTCCGCACCTAGAGGGGGGGAGGGTGAATAGGTGCTGACCAATTTTTAGTTCTTTTTCAATTTAGGCTTGACACAAAGGTAAATTCTCTAGATATGCAACTATGTGAATTTACCTATATGACAAGGTCAACTACTAAGCAATATATAGCTAGACAATATATAGGGGAGATAATAAGGATAGAGGTAACCGAGTGTGGAGCACGCGGAGACACAGAGATGATTCCCGTAGTTCCTTCCTTTCGAGGGGAAGTACGTCTACGTTTGGAGGAGTGTGGTCGCCACGAAGGCCAGATCAATGCCACGAAGGCTTCACTCAGGTCTCCTGTGAGCAACGCCACAAAGGCCTAGCTCACTTCCACTAAGGGATTTCCTCGAGGCGGAAATCGGGCCTTTACAAGATTCTTGGGGCACACATCCACAACTGAATTGGAGGCTCCCAAAATCTGTAACAACACAACAATCAACAAGAACAAATCAACCACAAACAACTAGGGATTCCAAAGAGGAACACTAGCAAGGGGGCCCCCAACAAAATGAGGGGGAAATGCAAATCGCTTTGGTGAAGATGTAGATCGGGGTCTTCTCCTTCGATTCTCCAAAGCTCAAGAGATTTGGGTGGTTGAGGGAGGAGATCTGATGATTTTGGTGCTCTTGGTGGCTCAGCAATGGTGGAACAAGTCTTGAGGATTTGAGCAACTTTCCAAGGTAGGGGAAGGGTTCCTTATATACCCCTCCACCAAATCTGCCCGTTGGAACGTCTTCAGCGGCAGTGCTGGCCCAGATATGGCGGCAGTGCCGGCCCCTGAAATTAGGTCACAGCAGTCGACAGAGATAGCCGGCAGTGCCGGGGTGCATCCACCGGCAGTGCCGGGGTGCATCCACCGGCAGTGCCGGCCACTGGAAGAATTTCTGCAGCACTCTTTTTGTTGGGGGGATGACCCCCGGTATGCCAAAGGCATGCCAAACCGGATGGTTTGAGCCATCAAGGTACCGGTTTAAAAGTTATTCCGGATAACAAGAATTGGTTCTATGCAAAGTGAATCATGCCGGTATCCTAGGAGGGGTATACCGGAACCGGCTAAGAAGGTACCGGAGTACCGGTACAAGCTACACTGTAGCACGTCGGCAAGACTGGTCAAAGATTCTCTCGAGAGCTAGAGGACAAGGATGAGCGAAGCACTTCAGCTTTAAACGAAGCCCTGACGTCTAAAGCAGATGATGACGTAAAAGGTACCGGAGGATGTCACCGCTCCTGATTAAAGACATACCGGCGTCACCGGTAGCCAAAGTGGCTTTATAAAGTAGTTTGTCTATTCAAAGATGCCATTAGGGTTTCCTAAGGTTTCTTCCCCTGTAAGCCACCCTCTCCCCTATATAAGGAGAGGGACCCCCCCCCTTGCGCGGGTACTTGGTATCTTGTAAGGAGATTACGTTGTGCTGTATGCTATCTTGTAACCTGTAACCTCTTGTGATCAAGGAATAGAGAGATCTGAAGGGGAAATAGTTCGTGTGTTCTTCTTCTTCTACCTCTGGCCAAGGCCAAGTTCTTGAGGAAAGCATCCGGAATCCATCCCTACTTTACCAAAACCCTCCCCCGAATCCTCTAGCGCACATTCGGCCCCAACTTAAGCCATCCCATGGCATCTGTCTGTTCACCACGACGACAGTTGGCGCCCACCGTGGGGCCCGCAGCTGCGCTTGCTGGAGTTCATATTCGGGCGGGCCTCCTCACCATCTCCGGCGAGCGTGTCATCACTGCGCTCGTCGACCGCGTCCTCTCGAAGGACTTCATCAACGACAACACTGGCTGCTTCGCCAACGGCGGTAAGTTCCCCAAGAACGGCAGCATCATCAAGTTCGGCAGCCTCCGCGTCTACTACGGCACCGTCCCCGAGCGCCAGTGCCTCTCGCCGGTGCTGGTGGCTCCGGACCCGCCAAGGTCTGCAGTTCGCAGCGGCCACGCTGCCGGTAGCGTGGAGGTGTTGGTGGTTGGTGCGGCTGGCGCCGGCAAGGAAGCAGCGGTGGAAGGCGCTGGACAGACAAGGTCTACACGCACAGCCAAGCCACCGACCGAGCGGGACCAGGAGGTTGCGGGTGCATCTGCAGCGCCACCGGAGACTCCTCTCCAAGCGGCCATGAACGTGCTGGCGACGCCCATCGGGCAGAACATCGATCCGGCAGCGGCTCAGGCCGAGCTGGAGGCGCAACGTCAGAAGCTGCTCTCCGGGGGCGCGGACATCATCCGGGCGCAGCGCGAGCTGAACCTAACCCTACGTGAGTATAACGCTGCCCATGGCTTTGCTTCTGTTAGCGCTCAGCCTGCTAGGGTATCGGAAAACCGGCTTAGAGCTCGCAATCTAGATCAGGATCTGCGTAAGGAGATTCTTACCGAAAAAAGCGCCTCTGCATCTTTGAGCATCGTAGAAAAACCTAAGTACAGCAGTCCGGATAAAACCATAAAAGCTGCTAGGGCTGCTGTAGAGCTGTGTGATTCGCTTACCGGAGATGCTCTAGCAAAACAACAAGATCGTGTTAGGGAGCTGCTTGACATAATACAGGAGCAAAATGCTGAGCAGCTTGCTAAAATGAACAAAGCTACAGCATCGAAATCTGTGCGTTCGGCAAAGAATGCCGGAAGCAAGTCCCATGGGCAGGCATCGTCCCCCCATCCGGACAGAAGAAGAGAAAAAGATCTGAATGCACAGCAAATGACTGTGTATGATCCGGTACTTGCCGGAAAACAACAAGCCGGGCGACACGAGGCCGGAAGAAAAAGCCAAGGGGCAGTTCGTGGCTATACCGGAAATGGCTATGCCGGAAATGATTATGCCGGTAAAGGTGAAGCCGGGCAAAATTATCGTGCCGCAAGAGCAGCCTATGATGAGGAGGAAATGCCTCCGCCAAGGTACCGGCAGGCAAGAGCCGCGGTACCGGAACGTTATGATGAAGCTGATTCAGGAGCTGAAAGAGTCGCAGCCTACCGGAACCCTTTGGGGATACGCGTAGGAGAAAGATGCCTGCCAGACCGGGATGCGAGGCACAGGCTGGACAGGGTGTACTTATCCAAGATGATCGAGGCAGAAGGTCCTCCGGGTCCAAAATGCTTTGGCCCGCGAATCATGAAAGAGGAACCACCGGTTCGTAACTTCCAGTTGCCCCGTGACACAAAAACGTACGATGGCACCACTAAGCCAGAAGACTGGCTTGCGGATTATGTAACCGCAGTATACGTCGCTGGCGGCGGAGGAACCGTGACAGGTGGAGGAAACCGGCGTTGGGCCGTGAGAATTGTACCATCCTTCCTGGTAGGACCGGCACGCATTTGGCTTAACAACTTGCCGGCAGGGAGCATAAATGGCTGGATAGACTTTGAGGAAGCTTTCGTAAGCAACTTCAGCAGTACATACCGGAGGCCGAACAGGCCGCAGCAGCTCGCCCTGTGCGTGCAGCGCTCGAATGAAACAGACCGGGATTACCTGATCCGGTGGAACTCCACAAGGAACTCCTGTGAGGGGGTGATCGAGGCACAGGCCATTGCTTGGTTTTGCAATGGGTGCAGAAGAGGTTCACCACTGTGGCAAAAGCTGCAGAGGAACATGCCGGTAACTTTGGCAGAAATGATACGTGTGGCAGATAGCTACGCATTGGGAGACCCAATGCAACCGGCGGTTCAAGCTGAACCGGCGCAAGCGAGCCAACCGCGCCAGGATCAATACCGGGACCACCGGCATAACAAAAGAAGGGAAGATTTTCCGGATCGGAGGTATGGTCCGCAGCAAGTTGCCGCGGTGCAGGATAATTCCGGCGCTGGCGGAAGCCAGAGGCAAAAAACCGGATCGCAGCCATGGGCGGGTCCTAAAAAACAATGGGTTGAAAAGAAGCCGTGGCAAAACGATGAGAAGTACACCATGGAATCCGCTATGGATCAGCCGTGCCGGTGGCACACACCAAATCCCGCAAGACCCGTGAACCATTTGACAAAAGATTGCACTTGGACAAAAAGATTGATGGAAAGAGGCATGATGAAAGATGCAAGGGACCAGGGTACCGGAAGACTTCCACCACCATCCCCGCTTACCGGAGCAAATGCTTTACCGGTACAGCCTCAGCCGAACCGGCAAGAAGAACAAGTTCATCAGGTGGCACAAGGTATTAACCAAGCTCCACCACCGGCACCTTTGGGCCGGAATGTTTATCAGGATCCGGAGATGTGCTGTGTTGTGTTCGTTACTGAGCCAACAGACAAGCAAAGCATGCGCCACCATTCCATGGAAGTGAACGCAGTGATGCCGGCAGTTCCATAATACATGCTGTGGTCAGATCAGGAAATTACCTGGTCATTCAAGGATCACCCTAAGATCATGCCGAATCCGGGTGGTTACGCTCTCGTTGTGGACCCAATCATGCATGGGCCAACGACTCGTGTCAAATTCAGCAAAGTGCTGATAGACAATGGGAGCAGCATAAATATCATGTACCGGCACACCATGCATACGCTTGGCATAACAGAAAACATGCTTCAGCCGACTCACACAACATTCCACGGAATCGTTCCGGGGTTGTCCTGTTCGCCCATGGGAAAAGTCCGGGTGGATGTATCGTTTGGAGGACGTGATAATTGCCGGGTCGAAAATCTTCTGTTTGAGGTGGTGGACCTGGACAGTCCTTACCATGCACTGCTGGGGAGACCGGCATTGGCTGCGTTCATGACCTCAACTCATACGGCGTATCTTAAGATGAAGATGCCGGCACCTTGTGGACCCTTGACTGTGGTGGGAAACTATAAAGTCTCGCTGGAAACCGCTTCCGCCGGATCAAATCTGGCAGAATCGCTGGTGATTGCAGAGGAGAAAAGAAGGATGCAAACTGCAGTTGCGCTGGCTCAGTCCTCCCAGTTGAGCTTAGCGGCAATGAGTGGCAACTTGGGCACACCGGCATTTAAGCCAACCAAGGAGACAAAAGACATCGTGCTGGACCCGGCATACCCTGAGCGTACCGTTCGTATCGGTGCTGGCCTGAATGAGGCATAGAAAAGCGCGCTCGTCAACTTCCTCCGTGAGAATCGGAATATCTTTGCCTGGTCTACTGATGACTTGGTAGGTGTTCCGAGGGAGTTGGCTGAGCACTCTCTAAACGTCCAGAAGGATGCGAGGCCTGTGAGACAACCCTTACGCCGGTTCGCTGAAGACAGGAGGAAAATCATTGGAGAAGAGGTAACAAAGTTACTGGTTGCCGGTTTCATCGTGGAGGTACTGCATACCGAGTGGTTAGCCAATCCGGTGCTCGTCGAGAAGAAAAAGGAGGAAGACCCCAAAGCTCCAAAGGTGTGGCGCATGTGCATCGACTACACCAACTTGAACAAGGCTTGCCCGAAAGATCCTTTCCCTTTACCCCGGATTGATCAAGTGATCGATTCTACTGCTGGCTATGAGCTGTTGTCTTTCCTGGATGCTTATTCCGGTTTCCATCAAATTCCCCTGAAAAAGGAAGATCAAATAAAAACTGCGTTCATTACCCCGCACGGGGCTTATTGCTATGTCACTATGCCATTCGGTTTGCGCAACGCTGGTGCAACGTACCAGCGCTGTATGCAAAAGTGTTTGTTTGATCAAATTGGAAAAAATGTGCAAGTCTATGTGGACGATGTCGTAATAAAAACTAAGGTAAAAGAAACCTTGATCGACGATCTAAGGCAAACATTTGACAACTTGAGAAGGTTCCGGATGAAACTCAATCCGGCAAAATGCACTTTCGGTGTTCCTGCCGGCAAACTGCTTGGTTTTCTCGTGTCAAGCCGCGGGATAGAGGTTAATCCGGTAAAAATCCGGGCCATCGAAAGAATGACCATACCGCGAGATCTCAAAGATGTGTAGAAGTTTACCGGAAGCTTGGCATCGCTAAGCCGGTTTATAAGCCGGTTGGGAGAAAAGGCCCTGCCGCTGTATGCTCTGATGAAAAAATCCGATACCTTTGTCTGGACCCCGCAGGCAGACGCTGCATTCAAAGAACTAAAGAAAATGCTAGCAACTGCACCGGTATTGGCTTCGCCTTTGGGAAGGGAACCCATGCTGTTGTACATAGCAGCAACGAACCAGGTCGTGAGTGTTGTGGTTGTGGTAGAAAGAGAAGAGGACGGAAAAACCGTGCAAAGGCCAGAATACTACCTGAGCGAGGTGCTCTCCCTCTCAAAACAAAACTACCCTCACTTCCAGAAAATGACCTACGGCGTGTTCATGGCCGCCACAAAGCTCAAGCACTACTTTGAAGAGCACCCCATGAAGGTGGTGAGCGAGGCACCCATTTCAGATATCATGTGCAACAAGGATGCTAGCAGCAGGATTGCCAAATGGGCAATTCAGCTATCGCCATATGTACCGGTATACGAGAGAAGAGACGCCATAAAATCACAAGCCTTGGCTGATTTTCTGGGCGATTGGGCAGAAATGCAATACAAACCGCCGGAACAAAAAATAGAATACTGGAAGATGCACTTTGACGGATCCAAGCTCAAAGAGGGTCTAGGTGCCGGTGTAGTTCTTACTTCACCCAAGGGAGATCACCTCCGGTATGTTCTACAAGTGCATTTCAGGGCATCAAACAATGTCGCTGAGTATGAGGCTCTAATTCATGGGCTCAAGGTCGCAAAAGAAATCGGTGCACACCGGATCATTTGCTACGGTGACTCAGATCTTGTGGTGCAACAATGTTCCGGAGATTGGGACGCAAAAGATGCCAACATGGCCTCATACCGGTTTCATGTGCAAAAGATTGCCGGATTCTTCGAGGGGTGTGAGTTCCACCATGTGCCGCGGGCGGAAAATGAAGCCACGGATACGCTCTCTAAGTTGGGCTCCTCCAGGCAAGAAATCCCTCCCGGAGTGGCTTTGGCTCACCTAAGGGTGCCATCGATCAAACCAAGTCCGGAGTCTGAATCAATCTTTGTACCGGAGTCACACGTTGTGCCAATGGACATTGACGAAGGAAACCCGGGGACAATTCCGGTAAACTCGGGGACTGCGGGATCCAAGCCGGAAGAAGCTATGCTGGTGGACAGTATGGAGGTGGACGTGCCGGTATTTCTGGTTCGGGAAGCACCAACCTGGGTTGAACCTATTAAGGAATTCCTGATCAACAGCACCCTGCCGGTTGACGAAAATGAATCAAGAAGGATCCAGAGGAGATCGAAGGCTTATACCATCATCAACGGAGAGGTATACAAGAGAAGTGTTACCGGTGTCCTCCAAAGATGTGTGGAACCGGAAGAGGGAAAAGAGATGCTGGTGGAAATTCACCAAGGAGAATGTGGGCATCATGCCTCATCAAGGGCGCTGGTGGCAAAGGTGTTCCGGCACGGATTCTACTGGCCCACTGCACTGGAAAATGCTGAGGATCTGGTACGAAAATGCAACGGGTGCCAGAGGTACGCCAAGCAAAACCATACCCCAGCATCCGGTTTGAAAACTATACCGTTAACTTGGCCGTTCGCTGTTTGGTGCCTTGACATGGTTGGCCCATTCAAAACTGCGAGGAGCAGCTTTACCCACATCCTAGTGATGGTGGATAAGTTCACTAAGTGGCTTGAGGTGAAACCTATCGCAAAATGTGATGGGCACACGGCGGTGAAATTCTTGAAAGATGTTATCTTGCGGTATGGATACCCGCATAGCATTATCACTCACAATGGGACAAACTTTGCCCAAGGAGAATTCAAGCGATTCTGTGAGGATAACAATATCCGGTTGGATTTGTGTTCAGTCGCACACCCGCAAGGCAATGGCCAAGTGGAAAGAACCAATGCTTTGGTGCTTTCCGGTATCAAACCAAGGCTCATTGAACCGCTTGAAAAGACACCGGGATGCTAGCTTGATGAGTTACCATCAGTGCTGTGGAGCTGTTATCACCAGATTTTGGACAAATCCAGAGGTGGGCCGTAAGGGAGATGGGCTTGGAGGACTACACGTGGAAGATCTCTGAAACGGCCTTGCGCGGAGAATTTGGGCTAGATTGCCCGTGTATCTTTAATTATAGTAGATTATGTCTTAGATCAAAAGTTAGAGTTTGTATCGTGCACGATGGGATATTCCCACGTTAGAAAGTCCGCTGGACTATAAATATGTATCTAGGGTTTATGGAATAAACAACAACACAACGTTCACCCCCAAAACAAACCAATCTCGGCGCATCGCCAACTCCTTCGTCTCGAGGGTTTCAATCAGGTAAGCGACATGCTGCCTAGATCGCATCTTGCGATCTAGGCAGCACAAGCCCCACGTTGTTCATGCGTTGCCGTCTTGAAGCGTCTTTGATGGCGGGCAACGTAGTTATCATAGATGTGTTAGGGTTAGCATGGCTCTTCGTATAAACATGCTTACGTAGTGCAACCCTTGCATATCTAGCCGTCCTCACGCTTTGTCTCAGCGTGGGGCGGCACCGCTTGTTCATCGTTTAGTGGATCTGATCCGTTGCGATTGCTCCTTGCTCTGCAAGGATTAGTTTAATATCCGCAATAGTTAGGCCTTACAAAGGGGTGGAGGATCCAGCGGCACGTAGGGTGGCGTTCGCAAGTCCTAAACAGGATGTTCCGAGGATCAACTTCATGTTGGTTTTTAGGCCTTGTTTAGGATCGGCTTATGAGCACCGTGCGTGGCCGCGAGGCCCAACCTGGAGTAGGATGATCCGATTATGCGGTGAAAACCCTAAATCGCCGTAGATCTCATTAGCTTTATCTTGATCAAGCAGGATCACCAGGTATTCGTGCACCCCGCACGGATCATGGGTGGATCGGCTCTTTGAGCCGATTCACAGATAACCCGAGAGCCGATCGAGGCTCGTATTTAATGTTTATATGTATGCCCCGGCAGAACTAAGCGAGGCATCCCCATCACCTTCCCGACCAGGTATAGGTCAGGTGGCACGCCCTGCACTTCGCATCGCCGCGTGTGACCAGAAGAGCATTGCGGGCCGTCGCTCGGAGGAGTCTCACCAGCCGCAGCTCTAGGCTCTTCCGGCTCTACGGTGTTGACAGCCGCTGCCCGCCGGTGGGTTTCGGACGTCAACACATTCTCGCACGCCCGGTGGGACCATCATCTACATCAACCACATCGCCATCTACATCCGAGATGGCGGCGACGCACGCCAGTCACCTACGAGGAGTTGCCTGACGAGCTCAAAAAGAGATATGACGAGATCAAGGTCACCCTCGAAGCCGACCTCATCGGCTCTTTTCAGAGGACCCGTTCCCATGGCATCAGATGGAAGGGTTTCTCACCACAAGGTGCACTCGATGGGATCGACCTCTCTGCCCCGTCGGAGGAACGCACCAGGGGCCTGCGGCAGGAGATCAACTATTTGGTGGCTCACTCGCTATTCCGCCACTCTGAAAACTTGGTCAACACGTTGGAGCGTGTCGCTCTGCGCGTGATCCAGGAAATCATGAGCCGCCAATACTCGCCGTCAGGACCAGCCCTCGGGACGCATCAAGGAGAGTTGACACTCCAGTCCCATCCACCGCTGCCATATGCGTGGGCAGCGCCAGCTGAAGTGCCGACTGCACCGGCATTCGTCGTCTACAAGATTGGTGGTGATCCTAGCGACTACCAGTTCTTGGCTGAGGCGCCCAAGGAGATCCCTCAAGGATACGCGTGCACGTATGTGCCAGACTGTGGCAACTGGGCTCTCTCAAACCAGGCCACGACGTCAGGGACTCCGGCGAAGACAGGAGGAACGTCAGCAACAGAGCTTGAGAAGCAGACGTGGCTAACAAAATACGCCACCCCGACGAACCTCCAGAGCGCAGCTCCTGCAGTTGGCTCAGAATCAGAAAAGCAAGTGTGGCTGGCTAGGTACGCCACTCCGGCGAATCTTCAGAATTCCACTCCTACAGCCAGCACCGTGGATCAAATCAGCACGATCCTGAGAGACCAGTTCGGCATGGTGCCAAAAAGAAGGACGATCGGCTATTCCAAGCCGTATCCCGACAACTACGAATTGGTCCCACTACCACCTAAGTATCGGCTCCCTGATTTCTCCAAATTCAGCGGAACGAATGGCTCTAGCTCCATCGAGCACGTGAGCCGATACTTGGCACAGCTTGGAACGGCGTCAGTGTCGGATCCACTACGTGTGAGGTACTTCTCACAGTCCCTCACAGGATCGGCTTTCGGGTGGTACACCTCGTTGCCACCGAACTCGATCCAGACTTGGAAGCAGTTGGAAGAACAGTTCCACGCGCAGTATCACTCAGACGCTGCCGAGTCTGGCCTTGCCGATCTAGCACAAGTACGTCAGAAGCGCGGAGAAACCGTAGCGGAATACATCCAGCGCTTCAGAAATCTGAGGAACCGATGTTATTCGGTTCGTATAACCGAAAAGGAAGCAGTCGAGTTGGCAGCAGCGGGCCTGGCTTCACAGGTCAAGGACATGGCCTCCCAAGCAGATTATCCCTCGCTGGCGCACATGGTTCAGAAACTATCAGCATTTGAACAACGCCACCCGCACTGTACCAAGACAAGTTCAAGCGTGCAGATAGTCATGGTCGATACGGAGGAAGGTGAAGTGCTGCGGGAGACCAAGAAGTAGCAAGCTGAGTGGACTCGGGAGGAACCCCGTGTCCTGCAAATGGGTCAAGCCACCAGGGCCGCCCAGGGGATTTGATTTTGACGTGACCAAGACTGAACAAATCTTTGACCTCCTGCTCAAGGAGAAACAGTTGACGATTCCTGAAGGTCTCAAGTTCCCCACGGCGCAAGAGCTGAACGGAAAGCCGCATGCGCAAATTCCACAACTCGCTTTCCCATGCCACCAACGATCGCAGGTGTGGCGTCGCACATCCAAGCGGCGATAGAGAAGGGGCGTTTAATTTTCAACCAATACGCCATGAAGGTAGACACCCAGCCCTTCCCCGCCGTTAATATGGTAGAAGTCATCTACCCCGAGGGCTGCCAGCCAGGTCCCACGTTCAGCATCAACATGGTAGGGTCGGGGAACCACTCTGGCAGAGATGGAGATGAGGGCAGCTGCTCTCATAGCAGGGACACAGAAGAAGCCGCTCCACGCGATCGGCTCCATCATGATGGCAAGCGCTACGTCACAGAGGGAGAAGTGAAGAATATAAGATACCAACGACCTCTCTCTGATCACCTCCTCAACAAATATGTGAGTCAATATGACCAACGCCGACGGTCCAACTATGATGATGAAGGAGATCGTCTGGCTAGAGAAGCCAGCAGACATCGTCGGCAGGATCGCGATGAGGAGGAGCACGAGCGCCGTGCCACGGACAGGCCAAGGGAGCAAGAAGACAACGCCAGACACTGGGACTGCCCTTTCTTCAGACACTGCTGGGATTCAGGAATGAGCCGATTACCCACAATCGGCAATTGCCCAGAATGTAACAAGAAGAAGAAGGAGGCAGCCAATGTGTCTGTGTTTGAGCGCTTAGGGCCTCTCCCACCACCAAGCAAGCGCGCTGAGTCACCTCGTTGGGCAGATCTTGAGGATTCAGAAGACGAGGGACTAGAAGAAGAAGAAGACAGGTACCACCGTCCAAGGTGGTGCCCTGACGGACTCAGCCGTTCACAGAAACGCAGGGTTCAGCGGTTGCGCGGCCTGGAGGAAGCCGAAAGGTTATACCTGCATACGCTGAGGAAGGCACGGCCTGATCCGCTGCGCGAAAGTTCAGCGAACCCTGAATGAAGAGGGTCGTCCACGGAGAATGGAGTGGCGTCCCAAGCAAAAGAAAGCCGATGGTGAAACATCGGCTGGCACAAACATGGTGTTTGTCTTGCCGACAGAGCTTAATGCTCCACGATTATACGATGCACTCAAGGTGGATGACAGCAGGCGCATCAAGTCAGAGGTTGGGTTGGTTTTATCCAGCCTAACTGAGTAGCAAGATTAAACCAATGAGCAAACCATGCGAGGCTGATCCTTGTGATCGGCCCCAAAAAATTTATGGAGGGACATTACAAAACCTTCATCGAACAAGCAATGTGGGGGCCGATTCCAGCAATCGGCCAAAATTGTCTTCTGCACATATTCTGTTTGTGGTCAACAACGGTCTACTGGGCAGCGGCCACGTCGGCAGATGAAAGTCAGCATGAATCTTTGCTAAGCCGACGTGCAAGTGCAGTGCCCTGACTTACCAAGAAAGCCGATATCTGCAGTCATTCAGCAGATTCGGCTCGGGGGGCATATAGTCAGATGAACATATGCAGATAAACATGTGCAGACATGCGTGCAGTGGAACATTGGGGGGGCCGGTTAAGGAAAAATCGGCCAAATAAAAAAAAAATTTCAGAAGCAAAGCCGATGCGCAGCCATCGACTTTAGTACAGTTGCACAGGACCAAGACCTACTGGCTATGTGCTCAAGGGTTTACATCAACGTCGATTGTTCAGTAGGTAGAAAGCTGATCAACGACTTATACATCCTCGCCGGTATTCTTGCCTTGATGAAAGCTCGGGGGGCAGCTCGCCCTGGAAGTTCTTCAGAGAGCCGATTTTGATGGAATCGGTTGATTCTGCGTTACGGTTCGGAGGCTGATGGTGACACATGTGGTTGGCTCACGATTGTCCTCGCCTTGATGAAGACTCGGGGGGCAACGGACTACATGAAGATTTGGTTCTTTAGAAACCAATTGGAGTTGCATCGGTCGATCCTGCGTCGTGATCCTCTCTAGAAGCAATTTTGGTCGCGATAGAAGGTTGCTGAAGCTATGGAGAGGAAACAGGAAAAGAGGCCGTCGGCTTTTACAGATTTTGGACTGTCCTGCCGCCGCAGAGGGATTGGATTCTCAAAATAGCCGATGAATAGTCATTGGCTAAGGGATTGCGGAAAATTATAGTCAGATGCCAGATCGCAGCCTGAAATTGAGAAGTTCTTGGCCTGCGAGCTAAGCGACATAAGAATCCAGCTTCATGGGCGTTTAGAAGAAGGAAATCGATACATTGCTATCGGTCTGGATATGATAGGCGGAAGGAATGAAATTGGGGCAATCGAAGGATGAATCAAAAGAGTAATTTCATTCGTTCAGAGGAGCGGCTTTACAAGAAAGAGCCGATGGCTCTCAAAAGAGGGATCTAGTGCCTAGCGCACCGCTACTACTAGTCCTATTATACTAGTCGTCGCTGTCCTCGTCGTCACCGCCATCGATGTCGTCGGCGCTGCTCCCGGGAGCTCCTCGTCGCTGCTACCCCAGCCCGTGGCCGGAGCCTCTCGCCTCCTCGTCATCATCATCGTCCTCGCTGTCCGCCCAGGAGCGGAAGCGCTTGGTTGGCGGGTACCCGGCGGAAGAGGAAGATTCATCTTCTTCCTCCTCTTCTTCTTCTTCGTCGTCATCTTCATCCTCGCTGTCCGCCCACATGCGGGAGCGCTTCTTCGGCGGGAGCTTGGCGGAGGGGAGGGTCTTGGCCTTTGCTACTTCTCCTGCTTTCTTCTCATTATCGGAGGAGAGGGGGTTCACCTCGGAATGGGGCTTGTCCTCGTTTTTCTTTGGTGAGAATGGGGGGAAGAGGTTTGAGAAAGAGGAGGAAGAGGAAGACATGGCTGAGGGAGAAGAGGGTTTTTTGGTGCCGATGGCTGGAACAGAGGAAGGGTATGAAGAAAGCTAATCGATCGGCACAGCTTAAATAATGGGGAACCTGGTGGAAATTTATTGTCATTACAGTGTCCAAGGGGATGACGCCAGGGCTATCGAATTTTGCAGAGAAGCTGAGAAGACGGGGCATAATGATAACGGATACTGCAACAGCTCTGCTCTGCCATGACATGACCCGACGAAGGAAAGCATAATGATTTTGGAAAAATTATTTCCAAAACCAGGGGGGCATGTGTTATCACCAGATTTTGGACAAATCCAGAGGTGGGCCGTAAGGGAGATGGGCTTGGAGGACTACACGTGGAAGATCTCTGAAACGGCCTTGCTGAGAATTTGGGCTAGATTGCCCGTGTATCTTTAATTATAGTAGATTATGTCTTAGATCAAAAGTTAGAGTTTGTATCGTGCACGATGGGATATTCCCACGTTAGAAAGTCCGCTGGACTATAAATATGTATCTAGGGTTTATGGAATAAACAACAACACAACGTTCACCCCAAAACAAACCAATCTCGGCGCATCGCCAACTCCTTCGTCTCGAGGGTTTCAATCAGGTAAGCGACATGCTGCCTAGATCGCATCTTGCGATCTAGGCAGCACAAGCCCCACGTTGTTCATGCGCGTCTGCATCGAAGCGTCTTTGATGGCGGGCAACGTAGTTATCATAGATGTGTTAGGGTTAGCATGGCTCTTCGTATAAACATGCTTACGTAGTGCAACCCTTGCATATCTAGCCGTCCTCACGCCCGTCTCGTGCGTGGGGGCGGCACCGCTTGTTCATCGTTTAGTGGATCTGATCCGTTGCGATTGCTCCTTGCTCTGCAAGGATTAGTTTAATATCCGCAATAGTTAGGCCTTACAAAGGGGTGGAGGATCCAGCGGCACGTAGGGTGGCGTTCGCAAGTCCTAAACAGGATGTTCCGAGGATCAACTTCATGTTGGTTTTTAGGCCTTGTTTAGGATCGGCTTATGAGCACCGTGCGTGGCCGCGAGGCCCAACCTGGAGTAGGATGATCCGATTATGCGGTGAAAACCCTAAATCGCCGTAGATCTCATTAGCTTTATCTTGATCAAGCAGGATCACCAGGTATTCGTGCACCCCGCACGGATCATGGGTGGATCGGCTCTTTGAGCCGATTCACAGGATAACCTGAGAGCCGATCGAGGCTCGTATTTAATGTTTATATGTATGCCCTGCAGGAACTAAGCGAGGCATCCCCATCACCTTCCTGACCAGGTATAGGTCAGGTGGCACGCCCTTGCACTTCGCATCGCCGCGTGTGACCAGAAGAGCATTGCGGGCCGTCGCTCGGAGGAGTCTCAGCCAGCCGCAGCTCTAGGCTCTTCCCGGCTCTACGGTGTTGACAGGCCGCTGCCCGCCGGTGGGTTTCGGACGTCAACAGGAGCATAAGAACAACACCGAACCGGTCTACCGGATACACCCCATTCTTCATGGTTTATGGGGCGGAAGCCATGATACCAACCGATATCATTCATGATTCACCAAGGGTTCAGCTCTATACCGAAGAAGAGGTAAAAGAGGCCCGAGAAAATGATGTGGACTTGCTAGAAGAAGCAAGGGAACTGGCTTTGGCAAGAACAGCCATATACCAGCAGAACCTCAGACGCTATCATAGTCGGAAGGTTAATCCGAGAGTGTTCCGGGAGGGAGACCTGGTGCTACGCTTAGTGCAGCGCACTGAGGGGCGCCACAAACTCTCACCTCCGTGGGAAGGGCCTTTCATTGTGAGCAAGGCTCTACACAATGATGCCTACTACTTGATCGATGCACAGGAATCGTAGAAGGGAAAGGCGGACAGGTCAGGAGAGGAGACCAAGCGCCCATGGAACATAGCTTTGCTGCGTCCTTTCTATTCCTGAAGATGTGTTGTAAGAAGTTCTTTTTTGTACCTTATTTGCTATGAATAAAAGATGCCGGAACCTCGAATGAATCTCGGGGACTACTCCTATCGAAATTGCATGTAATATGTTTATTTTTTCAGTTTACCGGTTGCTTAGTGAACGTTTTTTCTTTCCGGTTTAGTAACGTGTTAAACCTACCGGAGTCTTCGACTCTGCTGCTGTCCGCAATCCGGCTTCATGGCAAGCAAGATAAACCGGTAGGAATTAAACACGTGAACCACGAAAAGAGGGAGTGGGAACGAACAATCCGGAAAAATTTAACTAACCCCGGTTATACCGGTTTTTTGTGCAAAATTTCGAGTTATTTCTAAGTTCAAGAAAGTGCTTGCTTGGCAAAAGAACTTTGGAACTCATACGCCAAAAAACCCAGAGAGGTAGGCAGAGCCAAAGTAAAAGAACCAAGTATGCATCGGATTGAATGCCGAAACAATTCCGGAATCTTCACAGTGCAAGATAAAAGCAAACGATGAGTAAAATGCTAAGATAGCATACAAGCTTAAACTTGATAGATTACCCGTATAGCTTACCGGCATAAAATGTTGTAGCACAGCCGAAAGAGCGGCAGAGTATTATCTTACATCATAAACCCCGGCATACCGGGGTAGAATTTAATGAGCATTGTTTTAAGACAGCAGGTGTGGCAAACACATAGCCAGATATTCAAGCAACTGGAGGCTGCGCGCCGGCTTCAGGAGCTTCCGGAGGAGCATCGCCTTGTTCCGGAGGGGCATCGCCTTCTGCGGTTTCCTCATCCTCCTCGTCCTCAACGTCTTCTTCCTCGTCGTCGGAGATTTCGTCTCTGACGCCGGGAGGAGGAGGGATGAAGGTGCGCGTGTGGGCGAACTCTGCAATCCGGTAGGCGCGGTCCTCGCGCTTGGCGGTCAAGACCGGATCATTATCTGTGGGCGCATCGCCGCGAAGGCTGTGGAAAGCGTCCAGATCCAGGTCTTCGTACCAAGAGCAGGCGATGTGTAGCGCCGCATCCGCTCCGGCACGGGCCGCTGAGCACTTCCACTCCCGGAACCTTCTTCCGGCATCCCTCAAGCGGTCAGAAAGGAGCGTCAGGTTTGCCGGAACAGCTTCCCTGTGCCACAAGACCTTGAAAATTTCTATGGCCCTCTCAGGCAGCTCAACCAAGTGCCGGTCCACATCCCTCATGTGGGAGATCCGGGCGGCCAACGCCACAAGATGGTCGTAGGGGTCCCAGGGCGCATTCGGATTGCTGAGAGCTTGCTCAACCCTGCGCTCCGTTACCCTCTTTTGCGCAAAGGGCTGGGAATCAGGGAAGAGCTCTACAAGGAAAGAAAGAGAAGAAAAAAGGAACCGGTATAAGGACATACTGCCAGAAAGTGCAAGCTTTTAAGCAAAAAGAAGAAAAGAGACTTACGGAGGGCCAGTGTATCGGCCTGAATGACCAACCGGTCATATTCAGCCTGATCCGTGGTGAGGGTGGCGATCCGGTCTTCTGCCGCCTTCCGCGCTTTGCTCTGCTCCTCCAGCTCCGTCCGTAGCACCTCGCTGTTGTGGGTGTACTCCTTCAAGGATTCATCCAACTTAGTTTCAGCGGCAGCTTGGGCCTCCTTGAGCTCTCGCGAGTGGTGGAGTTCAGCCTCCTTGAGCTGTTCCTTCAGCTCGGAGAAGCGAGTCCTCTGAGCATCCAGAGCTTGTTGGTGCTCCTTGGCAAGCTGCTCCTTTTCAGCTGCAATCCGGGAGCAAACTGTTAATGTAAAAGATAACCGGTAGATTAGAAAGACGGAAACCAACCGGAAAGGAAATGATACCTTTGAGCGTGATGAGCTGAGTAGTAAGGGCCTCGACGGTGGCTTCCGGAACAGCTGGCGTGCAAAGAGTTTATAAGTACTTAAAGGAAGAAGCAACCGGTAAAAAGAAGCCGGAGGCGCAAAAAAAAAAAAAAAAACTGACCTTGGCATTTGCTATGGGCCTCAGAAAGCTCCCGGTGCTCCCACAGAAGCTCCTCGAAGAGGTGCTTCCGGGTATCCAGCGTGCTCTCTTCAAGATAAAAAGGTTCCGGTAAGAAGATGCCGGTATTGACAGAAAGTTTCGCGCTAAGAACTGCGCTCTCAACCCGAAACCCGGGGACTGGCTATGCCGGTTTCTTGTGTTTCTAGCAAAGTTTCGCGCTAAGAGCTGCGCTCTCAACCCGAAACTCGGGGATTGGGAAGATATATATAATCTTGAAAGAGTAACAACCGGCATAGATTTAAAGAATTATGAAGTTTGTGCAACTTACCACCACGTTGTTGTTGGCGTCGTGCCACGCGGTATCAAATTCTTTGACCGCGCGCCGCAGCCGGCCAAAATGCTGCCCAGTGCTCCGGGGGCCGGTAGGATCAATCACCGGCAGCTTGTCCTTCCCCAGGCCGAGCGTCGCTAGGGACAGATCCGCTCGATTCCACTTTTCAGCATAATCAGCGAGATGGCCCAGGTCGGCTCCTCCGCGGGTGAGCTCGGTGATCCGGCCCAGCTGAGCTGAAGCCGTTTCTCCGGCCACAAGGGCGGCGCGGCTAGCATGCAGTACGAGGGACCGCGAGCCGGAGGAGGGAGAGCTGGCAGTGGTGACCACCGCGGCAGGATCTTGCGCGGAGAGCTTTGCGCCCTCCGGAGGTGTAGGCTTGGTGGCGGCAGGCTTGCCGGTAGGGGCAGCCGGTGGAGGCGTTGATGTGCCTCGAGACGGCGTAGGAGCATCCGGTGCATCCTTTGCCAGAGAAGAGCTTGCCGGCGCGGAAGAGTCCGGCACGGACTTGGAGGGGGAGGAAGCAGATGTCTTCTTCTTCTTCGGGACGGGAGGAACCTGAGGTTCCGCCCTCCCGGCATCTTCTGTGCCGGCGCCGATGTTGCTGGCGCCGGTGTCTTGGGCTTCTGGAGGGGAAAGGAAATCCTCCTCCGCGCGGTGATGAGAAGTTTCGGGGGCCGCGCGCCCCGCACTTGTGTTGCCTCCCCGGGGGGAGGCAGGAGATTTGCTGGCACCAGATGGTACCGAACTTGGTTGAGGAGGAGGTGAGGCCCTGGCGGCAACCTCAGAGCCTTCCGGCCTCATGCCGGTGGCGCTCTTGAAAATCTTGAGCACAGGGCTGAAAAGATAAAGAAAAAAGGAGGTTCAGAAAAAACTTCCGGAAAAAGAAAATCATGAAACAAAAGGAAAGTGGAAAAGGAAACTTACCCGGAAGTAACCGGCATTTCCCGCTTCCGGTAATGCTTGGCGGTGACCTGTTTCCCGCCAACAACTTCCTTCCGGGAGCGCTTGGCAGGAGGAGCATCGCTCGTACCGGCTTCGGGTGCCGGCGCTTTCTTCTTCGGGTGCCGGCGCTTTCTTTCTTCTCCAGGAACTCCGGGCCAACCTCTGCCTCCAGCGGGGTGGCGTGCTCCACAACCGGTGGGTTGGCGCTGGCTGAGGGGAGATCTGCAGAAGGACAGTGTATAAGGTAGCGAAAGAATAAAATACCTCGAGAACAGTGATCTCATCATCGGAACCGTTAGCTGCGGCTGAAAAGTTACCGGGCCATGAAGTATGGGTCCTGCCCATCTTGTGCTTGTTCCCAACCACGTAAGGATCCGGATCCTCCTTGTCCAAGGCACGCTTGCGGATAGGGCCTTGTAGTACCTCCGCAGCAATGCGAGGAACGCGCTCGCAGGCCTGAAGAGAGAAAAGAAGGATGGTTAGCAACACGTTAAAAGCTACCGGAACAACAATCCGGATTGCTCAGTTCTTACTTCAGTAGTTGGGGGATTCAGGGAGCAGAGGGGAAGGAAGCCCCACTCCCAGTCCATCGGCATGTCGGTTTGGCAAATTTGCCTAGCCTTGAGGACTACGTCCTCTTTGCTCAATCGGCAGCCGGTGATCTTGGTCGGCTCATGGGGGCCGCACATCTGGCTCATCTTGTGAGCCCGACGCTGGAGAGGGAGCACCCGGCGTGAGATGAACGCGCGGATGATATCATCGGAACAGATGTCCGTGTCCTTCTTGAGCTTCTCCAGGAATCGAACAATCCGGTTGGTTTCGATATGGTTATTCCCCGGATTGAACGTCTAGTTGGCCTTCGATGGCGTCCCCGGGAGGTAAGCCGGTAGATTGATGAAATCAGCGGCGCCCTTGTTCTTCACGTAGAAGAAGGTCTGTTGCCATGCCCGGCATGACTCCAGACCGGAGAGCTTGAAAAAGGGGCTCCCCTGGCGCGCGCTGATGATGCAAGAGCCGCACTGAACTGGAGGTTTAGGATTGGGGATGTTCTTGCCTTGGACCGAGTTGATCCGAACGCCGAAGAAGCAAGCGAAAGCTTCTTTTGTAGGAAGGAGACCTATGTAGGCCTCCATGAAAGAAACAAAACAAGAAAGATAAAAAATGGCATTGCCAGGAAGGTGATGAGGTTGGAGTTTGTAGAAGTCGAGGAACTCCCGGAAAAAATCAGAGGCCGGAAGGCCAAAACCACGCTCAAAATGAGCAGAGAAAACTACATACTCTCCGGGTTCAGGTGCGGGTTCCATCTCGCCGCGCGGAATCCGGCAAGATACTTCTGCTGGTATCCTCCGGGAGTGGTACAGCCAATCGATTTCCGGCTGCTTTACGTCGGAGCCTTTCCAGGCTCCGCGGGTGATCGCCGCCAAGTTCGCACCGGAAGCTTGGCTGGAGCTGCTGGCCTCCTGACCCCTTCCGGTTCCGGCCTCGGGAGCAGAGGAAGAGGCATTCATCCGGTCAATCTCTGCTTCGAGCCTGTCGGAGGCCCCGCTGTGGTGGCTGCTGCCGGCAGAGTCGGAAAGATATGCTTCGGATGACATACCGATCAAAAGATGCCCAAATCTACCTAGAAACAGTTTTCCCAAGATCTAGCCTTGCGCGAAGATCTACGAGTAAGAGAAAAACCAAAAGAAAAGAAGAAATAAATACCCTATCGGCCCAAGAACTGGAAGGCAAAAGGAAGAGAGCGTAGAGGCATTGAGGCTAACCTGAGGCGGCGGAGGACGTTGAGGACGATGGTCGCCGGAGGTGCGGCGAAGTTACCGGCGGTGGAGATGAACGGCGATGAAGAAGAGCAAAGGTCGCCGAGGGACGCGCGGCGCGGCAACAGCGAAGGCGCTGCAGAGAGCCTCGGCGCAGCGGAGCACAGAGGAATCGATGTGGAGGTCTGTCGGAGAGAGGAGCTCAGGCAGCGAACGACGGCGGCGAGAGCGCAGCGGGCAAGAGCTCTGGGCGCGTGAGAAGTGGTGAGTGCGGAGAAGAAGAGGGGAAGGAACCGCTTCCCCCTTAAATAGAGAGAAGAGGTCGTGGGCCGGCAACCGCTGGGCCACGACGGTTCACCTCGTGGGCCGCCACGTGGCGCGATGGTACACGCGCGGAAAACAGAAAGTCACAGGGAGGCCACACGGATCCGGAACGGCCGCGAGGATCGTGTGTGGCGCCATAAGTGCCGGCGCCGAAGTCGAAGGAAGTGACCGACATCAGCCGCGCTGTGCACAATGCGCATGTCACTGACAGGCACTGTACCCGAGATATTCTCGACTTCGTCGAGGAAGGTCTTAATGACAAACATACCGGAAAGGTTTGGTGTTAACATAAGTTCGGCAAGGACGCCGGAAGGTTTGAACTGGTTACCGGAAGGTTTAAACCGGTATCTGGAATGTATGGGAACCTAGCATGGTCCGTTGGATAGGATCCACCGGACTATACCAGCTTCGGGGACTAATGTTGGGGGGATGACCCCCGGTATGCCAAAGGCATGCCAAACCGGATGGTTTGAGCCATCAAGGTACCGGTTTAAAAGTTATTCCGGATAACAAGAATTGGTTCTATGCAAAGTGAATCATGCCGGTATCCTAGGAGGGGTATACCGGAACCGGCTAAGAAGGTACCGGAGTACCGGTACAAGCTACACTGTAGCACGTCGGCAAGACTGGTCAAAGATTCTCTCGAGAGCTAGAGGACAAGGATGAGCGAAGCATTTCAGCTTTAAACGAAGCCCTGACGTCTAAAGCAGATGATGACGTAAAAGGTACCGGAGGATGTCACCGCTCCTGATTAAAGACATACCGGCGTCACCGGTAGCCAAAGTGGCTTTATAAAGTAGTTTGTCTATTCAAAGATGCCATTAGGGTTTCCTAGGGTTTCTTCCCCTGTAAGCCACCCTCTCCCCTATATAAGGAGAGGGATCCACCCCTTGCGCGGGTACTTGGTATCTTGTAAGGAGATTACGTTGTGTTGTATGCTATCTTGTAACCTGTAACCTCTTGTGATCAAGGAATAGAGAGATCTGAAGGGGAAATAGTTCGTGTGTTCTTCTTCTTCTACCTCTGGCCAAGGCCAAGTTCTTGAGGAAAGCATCCGGAATCCATCCCTACTTTACCAAAACCCTCCCCCGAATCCTCTAGCGCACATTCGGCCCCAACTTAAGCCATCCCATGGCATCTGTCTGTTCACCACGACGACACTTTTCTTCTTTAGTCGTGGTGCTTTCTCTTTATCTGTCACATACTTAGCACACATTTAGATTGTCACCGGTGTTGTTATCAAACACGCAAAACCCTAGAGATCATGAAATGTTCTTTCAATCTCCCCCTTTTTGGTGTTTGATGACAAAACCGGGATTTAGCAAAAAGAGAGCAATTTTAGCTGTGTTTCAATAAGAGAGAAGCTCCCCCTAAATGTGTGCATAAAGGAATTTTATGTTTGAATACAAATGCACATATTAGGTACAAAGCAACTCTAATCACCAGGGTATAGGCAACACAATGCTAACATATCACAAGTAACAGATAAGAGACAGAGAGATATAAAAGATTGAGATATGGTGACCATACCCTTCCATGAAGATATACTCAATTATGTATAATTCCGAAATCCATATGTCTCATCATACCATGTATCAATTATCAAGTTGAGATATATACCGATCATACCATTCATAATGACAATCTCAACCATATAGACTTCAGAAATCCATAATAATATGTCTCATACTAATATGTCTTGCCACCACACATAGAACAGAGTTTTAAACACCAAGAAACAAACGATAAAGTTCAACATAAGCACAAATGATAAAAGGAGGGCACAAGCTTTAAAGGAATGGTAAACACATATGCTTATGCCTCAACCCGAGCAAATCCCGTGCAAGTCCTAATAGACCTTCTTCTCCCCCTTTGGCATAAAAACACCAAAAAGGAGAAAAGAAGCGATGCTACAACGTCCCATGGAAGCTCAGAGATCTTCGGAATGGTCGGAGGATTCTTCCGTCTTGTCGTCGTCTTTGGACTCGGCGGGCTCAGGCTCACTGTCTTCATCATCACTAGCAGGACGCTGTCGGCGAGAAGGACCGGGTTGCCCAAGCTGCTCAAACTCAGTCACATTGCCATGCTTTGACAGCCACTCTTCCTCAGGAGTAATGACCTCTTCTGACCCGCTCTCAACAGGAATGTCCAATTTGCGCATAATGAGCTTGGTGTTCCTCCTCTCCATCTTCCTTTCCCTATGAGCTTGGTATTGACGCCTGTTGATGTCAGACTTGAGATAAAACATCTTGGCAACCTTGGCCTCAATACAAGCAAACCATCCACTGTCAACAGGGGGAACATACTCCATATCTGAGTCCTCTTCAGCAGATTCATCATCATCGGGAAGACGAGGAGGAAGGGGATGAGCCTTGACCTTGAGATCCTTGTGTTTGTGAGGAAAATAGTTAACATCATCAAGGAGGTTACCATACCCAGCATTATCCCAGCGAGAGCAAATGAAACACATGAAGTAGGGTGCAAACACCGGAGACTTGCGAGACATGATGCAAGACCAAAACTCCTCCCACAGATAATCCATCACATCAAGCTGAAGGCCAGTGCCACGGTGCTGGTGAGTGAGATACAGAAGATTTCCAAGATAGCCATAAATCTGATCAACGCTGCCAACCTTGGGATTGATGACCTCTCTGTAAATGTGAAGAATAATGTCATAAAATGGACGAAGAAACTTCTGAGAGCCATACACCACTTCTCCTTCAAGATATAGATCAGCCAGAAGAGCCTTATCAAGGGGCTTTGGAGTGTGGTGAGCCCGGAAGTATCCTTCCGTGTTGTCAGTAAGCACTGGGTAGCCAAGACACTCTGCAAACTGACCCCAGGTGCCATGCAACATGCGACCCTCGGTCATCCAAGTCATAGTCTTGGCATCATCATTGTCAACATACACAGTGGCAAAGAATTGTCCAATAACATCAACACTGTAAGGGTGATGAAACTTCATCAGGGGGAAGAGACCAAGGTACTCACAAATTTCCCGAGCTTCTGCAAAATACTGAGCATGCTTGTCCATGTGAGCAAAGTTAATGTGGTGCATAGGAGCAACACGATAGGTAGCCTCAGCATAGAGATCCAAATAGGTCTTCTCTTGATATTTAGTCCAGAATAGCTCAGAACAGTTGGTGGCCTTGGGTGTGGTATAGACATTTGTCTGACGCAGCCGAGCATACTCATGATCAGGCCATTTCCCAATAGGTGTGCCTCGCAGCCTTTTGATGATGGGGTGGCGAGGTTCTGTTTCAGCCATACCCTTCTCCCGACGAGATGCCTTCATCACCGGTAAGATCTCAGCTTCAAAATTTCCAGGAACAGCCCGTTTGCCCGAGCTCTTACGGTGTGAACCACCTGCACCTGAGACAGTAAGGGACAGAGGGAAATGATGATAGGGTACGCTAAATGAATGAAAAACTGACAGTCAGTGCATTACGAATGAATTGTTCAAGATACAATTGTAGAGGGTAGGGTGGATCTGGCAGCAGCATCGCCGACAGTGCCGGCCCAACCGGCAGTGCCAGGTTGCATAGGGCGGCAGTGCCAGCCCAGCGACAGTGCCGCTGAGTAATGGCCGGCAGTGCCGGTCAAGCCTGAAACAAGCCAGATCCGCTGAAGACTCACACATTGTGTCTAAAAAATTCATCAGAGCAATGCAAGGGACTATCTACCTCCATGGTAAAGACTACGGAGCAAATCCTCCAGCCATCTATCTTCTAGGCAAGTCAACCCAGCCTAGAGAGGGAGAGAGAAGGAGGAGAAGCTTACCGGAGGAGGAAGCCATGGAGGAGGGTGGCCTGCCCAAGCCCAGCCGATCAGGGGTCGAGGGAGGACTCGGGATGGCGGCTTGAGGGCTGGGGCGGCGTCAGCGGCGGCTGGGGCGTCGTGTGGGAGGAGAGGGGCACGGGGGAGAAATGGGGCAGTTGCCCTAACTCCCCCAGGGCCCGTCACTTTGACCCCACTCGACAGCGGCAGTGCCGCCCAACCGTGACCGACAGTGACGGGGTGCCACCACCGGCAGTGCCGGCAAACTCGCCCCAAGCCCAACACCCTTGAATTTTTTTCTAGAGATTTAGTGTATTTAGAGTGGAATGGTTTCTTAGGAAAGGTGGGGCTTAGGATAGAATGATCACACTGTTGATGGTACATTATCACCCATATTTGCGAACATTGCAAATAAAGACCAACACATGAGTGATTTCCCATAAGAACATATAAAAGTCAAATGAAATCCATGAAAGATCCAAATAACTCCAACTCTTCACAAAGAAGAGTGTGGTGGCCTAGGCCACCATGTATGAGTGTTATGGTATGGCACCGCGAAGATATATCTTGGGCCCAAAACCAATACTCGACATTGAAGCTCACATATCAACATATGATATAAAGAGAATGATTTCTTATTATCGGCATTATGGGGGGAGGGATAGCTCAATAGTTTAAACCGCACTCCCCCTATTTCCATGCCCACATCTAAACCAAATAAAGTTTTGAGAGGAAGGTGTGTTTGCAAGATGGTCAAGCTATACTCCTTGAATCAATGATATTTAGCTCATTCCTCAAATAGCAAAACCTTGCTTCATCAAGAGGCTTCGTGAATATATCGGCGAGTTGATCTTTGGTTGGAACATAGCATAGCTCAATATCACCACAGGCAACATGATCCCTAATGAAATGGTTCCGGATCTCAATATGCTTCGTTCTTGAATGTTGCACCGGATTATAGGCAATCTTGATGGCACTTTCATTGTCACATAAAAGAGGCACTTTGTCACAAGTGACACCGCATTCCTTTAAAGTTTGCCTCATCCATAACAATTGTGTGCATCCACTTGCGGCGGCAACATATTCGGCTTCAGCGGTGGAGAGAGATATACAATTTTGCTTCTTAGAAGACCAACATACCAAGGACCTACCAAGAAATTGGCAAGCGCCGGAAGTTGATTTCCTATCATCCTTGTCTCCCGCCCAATCCGCATCCGTGTATCCATTAAGAAAGAAACTTGAGCCTTTAGGGTACTAGAGACCATATCTTGGGGTATCAACCAAATATCGAAAGATTCTTTTGAGAGCCATCATGTGGCTCTCTTTAGGAGAAGCTTGATACCTTGCACACACACCAACACTCAACACTATGTCCGGTCTAGATGCGCAAAGGTAAAGCAAGGATCCAATCATGGAGCGATATACCTTTTGATCCACCTCTTTACCATTGGGATCAAGTGCAAGATGACATTTGGTAACCATTGGAGTGGCTACACCTTTCATTTCCGTCATCTTGAACCTCTTGAGCATGTCTTGGAGATATTTTGCTTGATTGATGAAAGTTCCCTCTCTCAATTGCTTGATCTCAAAACCAAGAAAGAACCTCATCTCTCCCATCATAGACATCTCAAACCTATCGGTCATAAGCTTTGAAAATTCATCATTGAAAGCTTTGTTAGTAGAGCCAAAGATAATATCATCAACATATAATTGGCAAATGAAAAGCTCCCCATTGACCCTCTTAGTAAAAAGAGTGGGATCGATTAGCCCAACATCAAACCCACGGTCTATCAATAATTCTTTAAGGTGCTCGTACCAAGCTCTAGGAGCTTGTTTGAGACCATAAAGTGCTTTATCAAGCTTATAGACGTGGTTAGGAAAGTCGGGATCCTCAAACCCCGGGGGTTGCTTAACATAAACCTCTTCATGCAAAGGACCATTAAGAAATACACTTTTCACATCCATTTGTTGCAACTTAAAGTTATGATGTGATGCATATGCAAGAAGGATACAGATGGACTCAAGGCGAGCCACGAGAGCATAAGTTTCTCCAAAGTCCATTCCTTCAATTTGGGAGAAACCTTGAGCTACCAATCTTGCCTTGTTCCTTACAACAATTCCAAACTCATCTTGCTTGTTCTTGAATATCCATTTAGTGCCTATAACATTGCGGCACTCCTTTGGCTTCTCTACTAAAGTCCATACTTTGTTGCGCTTGAAGTTGTTGAGTTCATCGTGCATAGCTTCCAACCAATCCAGATCTTCAAGAGCTTCAAATACTTTCTTTGGTTCCACTAAGGAGATATAAGCATGATGATTGCTAAAGTTAGCCAATTGCCTTCTTGTGGAAACTCTTCCTCTAACATCACTTAGGACCTTCTCATGAGTGTGTTCAAGAATTTCCAAGTTCCTATCTCTTCTTGCAAGACGACGGGCCTCGATCTCCTCCTTGGTTCTTCTAGGCCTTGGAGGTTTCACCTGATCAACTTGATCGTTTGGGTCCCCGTCTTGACCTTCAACTTGAGCTTCCTCAATTTCTTGAGAGTGCTCATCATCATGTGCTTGATCTTGGGCATTATTCAGTGAGTAGCAAATATCGAATGGATACTCATCGGAGCCATCATGAATCCTTGGTTGATCTTGTCCTTGATCTTGCACACTAGAGGGTGGGTTTTGTTCTTGTTCTTGGGTTGGTGCATCATTAGCTTCAAGAGATGGAGTTTGTTGATGTTGTGAAGATGAGGGCTCCACCGTAGTAGAGCATAGTCCTTCCCGAGACGCCACACCGTGTCCCTCAATGGGGCGGAAAAATCCCACACCCATTCTTACTATGGCATCTTGAGGTATTTCATCACCTGCACAAACATCAACTTGCCCCACTTGGGAGCCATCATTTTCTCGAACTTCACACTACAAGATTCGATGATAATCTTGGAAGATATATCAAAGACTCTATAAGTGTGAGATTCGGCACCATAACCAACAAATATACCCTCCAAAGCTTTAGGAGCAAATTTAGATAAACGAACTCTTTTGATTTTATAGAAACACTTACACCCGAACACTTTGAAGTATGAGATATTAGGCTTGTTCCCGGTGAGTATTTCATATGGAGTCTTGTTCAAGCCCTTATGGAGATAGAGCCGGTTAGAAGAATGACAAGCGGTGGAGATGGCTTCGGCCCAAAAGTTATAGCGGGATTTGTACTCCGCCATCATAGATCTTGCCATATCCATAAGAGTCCGGTTCTTCCTCTCCGCAACACCATTTTGTTGAGGGGTGTATGCAGCGGAATATTGATGTCTTATCCCATCATCACTAAGAAAATTATTGAGTGTGTAATTCTTGAACTCGGAGCCGTTGTCACTTCTTATTGCCAATATAAGGAGGTTGTGTTGACGTTGCACCTCGGTGGCAAAGTCAATGAAGATTTGTTGAGTCTCATCTTTCTTCTTGAGAAAGTAGACCCAAGTATATCTTGAATAGTCATCAACAATCACCAAGCAATGTTTCTTCGCACCAAGACTTGCATGAGTGGTAGGACCAAAGAGATCCACATGAAGGAGCTCCAAGATCCTCTTGGAAGAGATAATAGTCTTGCTTGGGTGCAGAGAGTCATGCATTTTGCCTTCAACACAAGCCCTACAAACACGATCTTTGGCAAAAGAAACATTGTCCATTAGTCCCACAATATGGTTACCCTTGGGAAGACTTTGCAAAGTTCTCATGTTGACATGGGCCAAGCGGCGATGCCACAACCAACCCACATCCGCCTTTCCGAATAGGCACATCGCACTTGACGTGGTGGCCCCCGAGAAGTCCACCACATACAAGTTATGTTCGCGATACCCAACGAAAGCGACTTTTAGAGTCTTGCTCCACAAGAGGACCACAATATCATTATCAATAAAGACGGCAAAACCCGTCTTGCCAAGGGCGGAAACGGACAATAAATTGTAACCAAGGGTTTTGACAAGCATGACATCCACAGGAGTAATGTTGTGTGCAACCACAACCTTGCCAAAACCCAACACCTCGGATGTTGAATTATCGCCAAAGGAGACGGCGATATTAAGAAGGTTAGGCCCCAACTCCTTGACGAGATCCTTGCCGCCGGTCATATGACTTGTGCATCCACTATCAAGCACCCATTTTGAACCTCCGGCGGCATAGTCCTACATGAGATCAATTCTTGGATTTAGGTACCCATTTTTCAATGGGTCCTCTTTTGTTAGCAACAAGGTTCTTTGGGATCCAAATAGACCAAGCAATGTAACCATCATATGGGCCAACATATTTTGCATAAACATCACCATAATAATCTTTAAATAGAACATAGTGAGGGTTAGCAATTCCCGCATCATCATCACTAATGGTTTTGGCCTTTGGGGCATCACCATTAGTGATAACTTTCTTCTTTTCTTGTGCGGGCTTGGCCTTCTTCTTGTTTGCCTTCTTTGCCTTGGCATTAAAGCCAAGTCCCTCCTTCCCATTGTTTGACCTTTGCTTACTCAAGAGGTCATCCAAAGAAAATTTACTTTGAGGAGAGGAGGCCTTAGCAAGTTCATCCTTCAACCTCGCATTTTCCTCAACAATATTTGCATGATCACAAGAAGAGGTAGAGGAGCTAGGCACATCATATTTGGCAAGCCTAATTTGAAGTTGCTCATTAGACTTGGAGAGGAGAGAGTATTCACTCTTCAAAGCTTTGTGAGCCTTGTCTAGTTCATCTAGATCCTTCACAAGTTTCTCATGATCAACACCAAGTTTGGCCTTTTCCTTTTTAAGCACTTTTGCCTTAGCACTAGCAAGATCTCTTTCTTTAGTAAGCTTAGCAATTTCATCTTGAGGTTCTTCAAGAGTTTCTAGCCTCTCTTCAAGAGAAGCTATAGTTTCGTGTCCTTCCTCAAGGGCATTTTTTAGAGCGGCTATTTCAAGAGAATCCTCTCTTTATATTTGACATTTTTTATCAAGGATATCATCTAGTTGTGCTAGACGAATCATGAGAGCCGAAACATGCCTTTTAGTGTCACCTTTCAAGTTAAGAATGAACATCGAAATCAAGCATTTATTGTTTCATTTTAAGCTAGCATGATCAACCCCTAGAGCATTTGATATGTTAGGCATAGAGGGGTTAGGGGATGATACCTCGGAAGATTTAGCCATGAGGCAACTTTCTTCCTTCATGTGAATATCCTCATTGGGGGATTCAATTGGTGATGAAGAGTTGGTGGAGAGGAAAGCAAGAGCAACCAACCCATTGGAAGTTTCATCTTCTTCTTCATCATCGTCCCCGGACATGTATTCTTCTTGAGTTGATAGCACAATAGATGTATCCAAGGAGGACCTTGCCATGAAGCAATGTGCATTCTTGATGTGAGGGTTCTCATTGGGGGATTCAAAGAGAGATGAAGAGGGAATATTGGTGGTGGCAATGGCGGCCACTTCCTTTGAGGTTTCTTCTTCATCACTACTACTCTCATTGTCATCGGAAGAATACTCTTCCTTAGTCATTATCACAATCCTTGATGGCCTCTTGTTCTTCTTATTCTTGTTGTAGAATTTCTTGTTGGGGGCCTTTGAATCTTTGCTCTTGTCCTTGGGAATGAGCCTTCCACCATGAGTTTCTCTATGCTCATAGGGGCATTCGGCGATGAAATGGCGCTTGTCACCACAATTGTAGCAAGATCTTGATCTTGGGCCAAAGCTCTTGGACCCACTTGAGTTGTTTCTCTTGATGTTGTCTTCCTTGGCCTTGGATGGATCAACCCAAAAGGTTTTTGCATGGAATGCCATGTGGTCATTGTAGTGGTATTCCAAATCTTCCGGATAGGACATGCTCCAAGATGTCCTATATGGTTCTTGAGTGTTCACTTCTTCCACGGTATTGACCGTCAAGGCAAGGTTTGTACCTCTTGTCATTCCAATAGCGTGATTGCGAGAATCTTGATAGTTTTGTTCGGCGACCTTGAGAGCTTGCAACTCGTGCACCACTTGTTGGGAGGTGAGAGAAGGATAACTTTCTCTCCCAAGGAGACTCTTGACATCAATGGGTTCAAAAGGCATCATGCATTCAATATACTTGTCCTTAATCCAAAAGTCATCAATATGTTGGGCACCCACATTCCGAAAAGCATCGGCAATGGTGATAAGCCTTCTATACATCTCTTGATGATCTTCATCCGGCAACCTCATGAATCCTTCGGCTTCGTTCCGAAGAGCACTATACTTGTTTCTCTTCATGCTTTCACTTCCCATGAAGCTTATGGCCAAACCCTCCCAAGCTTCCTTGGCGGTTGTGAATTTCCGAACAAGGGCTAAATCCTTTGTCCCCACATTAGTTTGAATCATGTGCAAGGCAATGGAGTTGAGTTGGTTATCAACCTCTTCTCTTCTAGTCAACTTGTCGGGGTTGTAAGGCTTGTAACCTTCCAAGATGATTCTCCGAAGTTCATTGGAGGCACTGAAACATGAGAGCGAAACTCAAATTGCCATGTACTAAAATCTTGATCATTAAACTTGGGTGGATCACCCCGAGTGTTTATATGAGGATGGGGAACCGGAATATCCGGAGAGCGGAAAGGTGGAGCAACGGTATTGTAGCTCGCACCCACACTTGTTGCCCTAGGAGAAGCATTGGGGGTTTTATTTTTGTCTAAGTGATCACCATCGAAGGGCTTGCTAGAGGAGGGTAAGACCGAAGCATCTCCCTCTTCTAACGCACCCTTGTCCCTTTCCTCTATGACGGGGGGAACCGGCGACATAAGATCGGAAATCATTATCTTTAGACTTTCGATTTGAGCTTCCATGGAGGACCTCAAAGATGTTTCTATCAACTTGAGAACATCCATGGAGACCAGCTTAGCGGCCCCTTCCGCACCTTCCTTGTCCGACATACTCTTAGGCGGTTAAGCCCGAAATAAGAGCCGAGGCTCTGATACCAATTGAAAGGATCGTATGCCGCACCTAGAGGGGGGGGTGAATAGGTGCTGACCAATTTTTAGTTCTTTTTCAATTTAGGCTTGACACAAAGGTAAATTCTCTAGATATGCAACTATGTGAATTTACCTATATGACAAGGTCAACTACTAAGCAATATATAGCTAGACAATATATAGGGGAGATAATAAGGATAGAGGTAACCGAGAGTGGAGCACGCGGAGACACAGAGATGATTCCCGTAGTTCCTTCCTTTTGAGGGGAAGTACGTCTACGTTTGAAGGAGTGTGGTCGCCACGAAGGCCAGACCAACGCCACGAAGGCTTCACTCAGGTCTCCTGTGAGCAACGCCACAAAGGCCTAGCCCACTTCCACTAAGGGATTTCCTCGAGGCGGAAATCGGGCCTTTACAAGGTTCTTGGGGCACACATCCACAACCGAATTGGAGGCTCCCAAAATATGTAACAACACAACAATCAACAAGAACAAATCAACCACAAACAACTAGGGATTCCAAAGAGGAACACTAGCAAGGGGGCCCTCAACAAAATGAGGGGGAAATGCAAATCGCTTTAGTGAAGATGTAGATCGGGGTCTTCTCCTTTGATTCTCCAAAGCTCGAGAGATTTGGGTGGTTGAGGGAGGAGATCTGATGATTTTGGTGTTCTTGGTAGCTCAACAATGGTGGAACAGGTCTTGAGGGTTTGAGCAACTTTCCAAGGTAGGAGAAGGGTTCCTTATATACCCCTCCACCAAATCTGCCCGTTGGAACGTCTTCAGCGGCAGTGCCGACCCAGATATGGCGGCAGTGTCGGCCCCTAAAATTAGGTCACAGCACTCGACAGAGATAGCCGGCAGTGCCGGGGTGCATCCACCGGCAGTGCCATGGTGCATACACCGGCAGTGCCGGGGTGCATCCACCGGTAGTGCCGGCCCTCATCCACCGGCAGTGCCGGCCACTGGAAGAATGTCTGCAGCACTCTTTTCTCCTTTAGTCGTGGTGCTTTCTCTTTATCTGTCACATACTTAGCACACATTTAGATTGTCACCGGTGTTGTTATCAAACACGCAAAACCCTAGAGATCATGAAATGTTCTTTCACTCATTTCCTGCTCAGCTCTTCTTCCTCCTCCTCCGACCAGCCACCCCACGTCTCTCCCCCACCCAAATCCCTCTCAAATCTTGGTGGATTTCGTTGGATCTGTCCGTGGAGATCGTTCCCAACCCGTTCCTTGAGGTAATCTCCTCCCTTTCCCTTCTTTTCATCCAATGAATTGATGGATTTGGTTGAATCTACATGTGAAACCCTAAGTTAATTTGAGGGTGGATCTAGATTTGGTTGGATCTTAGGGTTTGTTGAAGTAGGACAAGTGGTAGGGCTAGGTTGTATGGGTAGAAACCCTAGGTTAATTTGTGTTGATTATGGTAACTAATGAACACATGTATGTATGTGTTGTTCACATTATGCTAGGGGGATGGAAAGAATTGTTCATGTTCATCACGTGGACAAGGATGCTTTTTTGAAGGGAAACCTAGAGCCGGACCCGAAAGAGGTTGACTTGGTGTTTGACCGTAGCCCTAGCTTTGCCGAGGTGGTAGCACAAGTGAGGATTGAGTTGAATTGGAATGAGCCAAATGATGGTGTTGAGCTAGAGGGAAGACATAATGTGGGGTTTGGAATGCACACCCGTTGGAAGACAATGCGTATCAACTCCGAGCAACGTTGGTCTGTTTACAAGGAGACGGTGGCCGAGTCACAAGACAAGGCTTTGGAGTTGTTTGCAGCCAAGACGGTTGATGCTCATATCGAGCTTGACCTTAACCGGCGCTCCTCCCCCTTTGAAGCTAGGAGTCCACCACCCATGAGCCAAGAAGAAGCAACCGAATCTCCCATTGTCCAATCTCCCATTGCCCAAGATCCACCGTTGGAGAAGGAGTATGACGAGCATGACGATGGTGATAATGGTTTCGAGATGAATTACAACAATGTCAGTGATTTGGATGCATATTTGACGCAAGAGGACATGGACCACTCCATTCCTTATTCCCGATGCTATGCCTCGGACTCGGATGATGATGGACCCGATGAAGAAGTTGATGAGGATGGCTTGACGGCTAAGGAAGCCGAAAGAGCCGACATCTTCAAGAAGGTAACCAGACGGGATATTCGGATACCATTGTTCCGTGATGTTAGTCTTGCGGATGGAGCCGTGGTTGATGGTGGCAAAAGTTTACTTCTTGGAGCTAGGCCAATTTCCAAGAGAGATGTGGATGCGAGGACGGCTATGAACTTTAAAGGGCTCACGTTTGATACCTTCTTGGAATTGAAGGTATGGTTGAAGGAGTTCTCGATTAAGCATCATCGCCCTTACACCGTTGTTCACTCGGACTTGAAGACGCGGTACACGCTAACATGTGTAGATAAAAGGTGCCCATGGGTTGTCCGTGCAAGACCTTTCAAAAAAGGGTCCTCTTGGCACATAACAAGTTGTGTAGCCACTCACATGTGCCGGGGGCCGAAGCTTGATGGCAAGGATGCGCAGCCGGACCACCGTCAACTCACATCCGAGTTCATTGCATACAAGCTCTCGGCGGATATATCATCACTTCCTACCATGAGCATTAGGTCCGTGCAAGATACGGTGAAATCCCGCTTTGACTACGACGTCAAGTATGGGAAGGCATGGAAGGCCAAACAAGCCGCATTCAAGATGTTGTACGGTGATTGGGAGGAAGCATACAACCGAGTCCCTAGGTTGTTGTTAGCGATGGCCGCTACTAACCCGGGCATGGTTCATGTGGTGGAGCCTTCTAGTACCAAAATGACATTGCATGACGGTAAAAGAGTGAGGGTATTTCACCGTGCATTTTGGTCATTCGAGCAATGCACGAGGGCATTCGAACATTGTAGGCCGGTCATCACCGTCGATGGTACCTTCTTGACCGGGCAGTACAAGGGCACACTATTGGTAGCAATAGCAAATGATGCGAGCAACCGTTTAGTACCATTGGCTTTCGCATTGGTAGAGGTTGATAACAATGATAACTGGGAATGGTTTTTCCATATATTGAGGACGAGGGTCATACCACCCTCAAAGGAAGTGTGTGTTATCTCGGATCGTCATCAAGAAATTATCAAAGCGGTGGAACTTGACATTCCCGGGCATGCTCCCGTGCACCACCGATGGTGCATGAGGCATTTTTGTGCAAACTTCTACCGGGCATGTAAGAACAAAGAGTTGTCCGACCTTCTTCAAGATTGTTGCCTCGCTTACTCCAAGTGCCGCTTCGCAAACCTGTACAAACGGCTTGCTGAGGCACAAAGAGCTCAACGCAGGTGGTTTTGAGTTTCTTTAGAGGCACCTTATATTTAACTCAATGTGGGCACGGGCTTATAATGAGGATGGGAGGAGATATGGTCAAATGACAAGCAACATGGCTGAATGCTTCAACAATGTGCTGAAGGGTGTCCGTGCATTGCCCGTGACGGCAATAATTCAATACACATTTGAGAAGTTGAATGTCTATTTTCAGAAATACATCGAAGAAACACAATATTATGCCATATCCAAAGGAATAAAACAAGAGGTGTTAACACAAATAAATATTAGTACCTTCCCCCTTTCCGCCATATGATAAGCCCGGTGTTCCTTGACATACTCATGATCTAAGAGCCACACCATCCTACATTTTTTTCACAAATACAAACAATAAGAACTACCATATTGTGACCATACATGTTCTAAATTTTGGTTCTACTAACAAATATGAGCCATCCATAAGCAAATGCTAGGCATATGTAAGACAATACATGCACAATTTCAACACAAATATGAGCCATCCATAAGCAAATGCTAGGCATATGCTAGCCATACATAGGGTTTCAACACGTACATGCAAAATTTTACATCTAAGGTTCCAACAAATCTATGGTTCAAACACATGCATACATGAGGCTATCAATTTCAACACATAGACTACAATGTAGATTCCACCAAAAAAAATTCATGTCTAGGGTTCATATCCAAATCTAGCAAAATCTATGAAATTAGTGGATGAATCGAAGGGAATCGAAGGGGAATACCTTGAGAACTTGGCCGGCCAGATCTGACGAATCCTTGGTGGATTTGGTGGGGGGATGGAGGAGAGGCGGCCGGCGGCGGCGGTTCGGGCGAAACAGAGGAAAGAGAAGAGGGGAGAAAGAAGAGGGGTCGGGCTCGGGCGGTACACATAACTTGATGTGTGGCGCCTTTGCTATCAGCACCACACTTTCAATGTGTGGCGCCTATGCGAACGGCACCACACATCCTGCCACGTCGGCTGGTCAACGGCGCATAGCGTCGACCACGCCACGTCGGCATGGATGTGTATGGGCGCCACACAGAGAGGTGTGGCGCCGATGGCAAGGGCGCCATACAAAAGGATTAGTCCGGTGAAATAGTTTGGCCGGAGGGTCACTCCGTGGTTTTATTTCACAAATAGTTTATTTTTGTCAAAATCGCCCTTCCCCGCCGCAGGCACAAGCTCGCTCCTGCATCTCTCCTCGATCGATTCTCCCTCGTCGGAGGCAAGCTGTCCGGCAGAAACACAAATCGAGCGATGGACTGGCGGTTTGCGTTCGTAGTCTAGAACAGCCCGTGGTACTGCATCGAATTCGGCGTGCTTAAAGGCACCGGCAGCCGGGCTGCATCGGCGACGAGATCTTGCAGCGCGCGTCCATCATCTCCTCCCCATGGCGCTCCGAAGCCTCAGCCCGCTCAGAGCCTCCCTCACCTTCCCCGTTCGTGCCCCCGAACCTGCACTCCTCCCGCCACAAGTCCCGCTTTCAGGACCTCTCCGTCTCCGCCCCAGACTCCTCCCACCGCCGCACCGCGTCCTCCGCCTCCAGCTCTGCTGCTCGTCCCCTTCACCACCGCCGGCACGCCTCCACCTTCCACGCCCCCCGCCGCCAATGGCTTTGACAATGGCGTCGCCCGCCTCAATGCCTTCCTCCGCCGCCAGCGTGTCGCCTTAGACGGCCTAGCTGCTGTGGATATTCGCTGCTCGAGACCCACGAAGGTCGTGCTCTCGGATGCCTCAAAGAGTAAGACTACTCATCCCGTTTGTTACAGAGGTTAATCCTCTTCCTTTAATAGAACAGACACTAACCAATTATACCCATTCGTGATTTTGAGCAGGTGTGAGCTCGATTGTGGCAGCGATATGCTACACATGGGTGCAGTCGAGCAAGGTGGATGGCCATGCGGCGATGCTGGTGGTGAACATGCAACCGAGCAGGATGGCTAGGTGCAGGCAGGTGGCATGGCTCCTCTACCACGTCTGGGTCGACGCCTCGGCTCTGCTCTTCGCCAGGTAGGCAATGCTATGTAGATGGCTAGCTTCAGCTAGGAAAGATTCATCTCCGACAAGTCGGACATCCTGAAGTTAGTGAGGCGTTTTAATTTGGACAGAATCTACAAGGATAAGGCTATCCTGCATCTTATTGCTGTCGTGTCATGTGTGTGTGCTTAATTTAGATTGTTACCATGTGGACGTCATTCCATTCCAAAGTGTGATGACTGGTATAATGCGTTCTGCATTTGCGAAGAAGTTCATAGCCCACTTCAGAGTTCAGAGCCAGGCATATCAGCCGCAATCGCCTAGGGGCTCCGTTTGGCGATATGTTAGATTGAACTAGGCTGAGAGCAGATACCGTCGGAGATCATCGTCGGCGAGGTTCAACGTCCACTCTGTCGTCGTTTGTTTCTCGGTTTTGTTAGGTGAGCACCCTAATTTCCATATCCTATCGATTTCCACCGATGTAGTTGCCCCGGAGTTTTGATATCTGAGCTGCACCGCTCTCTTAGTTTCGCTTAGTTACGATGGAGAGCTCCATAGGTGCTTACGGATGCGTGATTTGATTTGTGAATTTTGCAGATAATACCTTAGGTCTAGATTTTTTCGGATAGCATGGTTCTCTGCCGTTGTTACATGCACATAAGCTATGATAGCTTCTCATATAAGGATTTTTTACATCCATGCGGTACTGGTCAGTTGATATGTGATGTATTTTTGACCCCCTCAATTTAAACTTGATTGTCAAATTTCTTTGCAAGTCATTTGTTACATGAACGGAAGCTATGTTTGCTTCTGATAATGGGAATTGTTAAATCCATGCACGCATAGCTTCTGTGCATACATCACATATAATCTGACATTTGTTACATGCAAATAATCTGTGTTAGTTGCTGATAAGAAAATGTGTATATCAAAAGCATCTTGTTCATGTGGATGTAGTGTCTTTTCTACAGGTAGGATGTACATTTACTCCAAGGTTGTACTGTAGAATTTTCCAAGTGCTTATAAATGTAACAATCACTATGTTGTATTGTATGTAATTTTATACACATCCGATGTAAAATCATGTACATTGAATGTAATTTTTATACACATAGGATGTATATTTTCTCCTAAATTTTTTTGATCATATTTTTATGCATAAACAGGATGTATTTTCTCTCCAATTTGTACATCCTAATCATGCTCACGTGATGGGTTTCCAATGCATAAAATCATTTAACATGTAATTTAATACTTGCAAGATGTAAATTTCAGCCATAGTTACATAGTTGGCTTTTGCAAGTTTGTGTGTTAGGATGTATTAATTTTTGGTCTTATTGTTGGCGGAACAACATCAGTCTTTTTTTTCCATGGTCCAAATTAACTTCTGCCATGACAGACTATAAATTACTAGAAAATAACATATATATATTCTTTTTTCACAGGAGTGTTCAATTTTCAAACAGATTTGTCTACTGGACGCTGGTTCGGTGTTGGCTGAACTTCTTCGTCTCCTTCGTAATCTTCACTTGACAATTGCAGATGTTGTTCTTGGTTTAGAATTTTTGTACATGCTATAAATCCCTGTACCCTATCAAATTTGTTTGAACCTTTGTCGTGTGGTTCAGAGTTTGGATCTCGCAAACTTTCTAAAAACTAGATGTTTTTGTTCATGTTATGCACAACAAACTTCTGCTACATCCTGGTATGCACATCAGTTCATGCTACTCTGTGTTTTAGATGAGATTTGAGTATTTGACTACACGGTTCCATCCTAGAATATGTTTTGTACATCCAGCATACAACTGATCCTTGATCCTAATGAATCATACTTCCGTCTAGCTATTGTTCTCTGCAGTACTGTTTTTTTTAACATAATATATGGATGAGCAGAATTAACTTTAGCTTGGGTGGGTTCTTTTTTGCATAGCAGATTGATCGGATCCTATTGATCCGCCTCTTTTTCCTGCTCTAATTGCATGTAACTTTTGTTTTATGATGAGCACCTGCCATGGAGTTTCCTGTGACCGGAGGTTGGAGGAAGAAGAGGGACCATGTAGGTTTGCTTCCTTGGTCGGGATATCCAGAGTTTTTTTATAGCTAGAAAAAAATTGTGTTCTGGATCTGGCCTTTGGTTTTGGACGTCTTCCCGCATCTACGCCCACGCCCATGTAAAGTTGAGTGGGAATTGGATATTGGCACCATGTTTCTATTTTTTGTTATGTGTCGCTATCAGATCTGGGACCACTTTCTATTTCTGGAAATATTCTGGTTCAGACAAGGGGGGCACTGTGTAAGACTATATGGTAACCGGGCACCATGTAGCCATGCCCAATACAGAAATAGGAAAACTACAAGATTTAGATTCTATATGGTAGGGGTGGAATTAAAACTTGAACCTCACAAGCTTAATGAGTACTCGAAAACTCGGCTCAAATCTGCTCGAACTCGGACACTAATGAGTCGAGCCGAGTTGACGTTTTTAGCTTGTTATGAAAATGAGTTTAATGAGTCGATTTGCGAGCACTTGGTAAGCTCGTATTAATCCTTATGCTGATGTACTAGCTCATATATTAGTCAACACTAAAAGAAAACCAAGACTAGCAGCCCAAAGATACATGAGCACTCACGTTAAATTTGCCAATATCTACATGAAGTGGCATAGATGATGAACCATTCTTCTTGTACTCTTACTACATGACAAATTGATTACGTTGTTCAATTTCTTAATGAGCTTATCAAGCTTATTGATCCAACTCGAGTATTTATCGAGTCGAAGCAAGCTGAGGTTTTGAGCTCTCGTTATGTTAACGAGTCGAGTCGAGCAAGCTCGTTAACTAACAGGTATTTGTGAGTTGAGTCGAGCTGGCTTGATATCCACCCCTACTATATGGTATCTTTTCAAGTAGCGTTTGACTCGCAAGAAAAATAAAGGAATTGTAACACGATGTTTGAGTGGATAGAAATTTTCCTTCAAAACATAGTGCAATACAGTCCTATAGGAAAAATCTCTATACATTTCTAAGAATTTCAATCCTACGAATAAAATAGTGCACGTAAAAAAATTTCAAAGGACGAAAATCCTACAAAATTCTTATTGTGTTCCTTTGAATTAAACAAGTCCCAAGAAGTCCCACCATTTTTCCCTTTCGGAGGAAGGAGTTTTCTCCGATTTCATACCGTCCTACTCCTACCATGTGCGTGAGGGTTGTCCTATTTCATTATCTGTGAAAACCATGTGATATGTTTTTGGTTATTTATAGCACACGTCTATGTGCAGTATCTATTTGGTCTACACACATATACACGTTTAAAACTTCGAATGAAACATGTGCTCACATTAACCGATTTTGTTAAAAGTTAATTATGTTGAGGCTTAAGGTTGAAATTTTGCAAAGCTTCCCTGCACACCCTTCCTTTTCCGTACAATGTCATTTTCTTTTTATGTGGGCTAGTTAGAAACCATTTGGGATTTTCAATATTTGTTGCATTTACACCAATGATATAATGTAGGGGTGTGGCTTGTTTAACTGTAATATAGCTTTACAGATCGAGTAAAACAATATAAGAGAAAGAAAACATTATAATAGGTGGAAAAAAATCAATGTTTTAAATAGCAGGCTATAGCGGTGTGAGCATAATGCAGCTAAATAGAACCTATGTACAATCACCCTCTCTAGTGTCATTTACCTCAACTTTAGCGCCGCTCTAGCTGATTTGGAGGGTTGTCGCAGTTTACCCTAAACCCTAATCCTTCAAACTATTCGAAAAACTGAAAGAACAAGTCTGGTTCTCACCTCAAAAGGACCCTCATTCAGTATTGTTTCCTACGAGTATTAGGTTGCCTATTGTGCCAAGCTAAAACTAGTGTTACGTCTGGTGTGGCTCAGAAATCAGAATCTACGTAGGATTCTTAGGATGAACTTTTTCCGCACCGGTACATCCGCGTGTCGGATTTCTCACGGCATAACGTCCAACAGTCGCGCTCACTTCGTAAGCGAAACCCGATCGAAGTTCACAAAAGTGTCGTCCACTCCGATTCTTTTTTTGTGTGGAAAGGAGCTGCTGATATTTAGAACACATATCTTATAGAAAAGTCCAGAGATAAGAAAAAATTATAAGGTAGCCCCTCTGGACCCTGTTGACCAAGATGACGACGAAGATGTATCGCCGGTGCGCCGCAGCTGCTGCTCCGCTTGTACCTTGGATCGGGAGAAGCCCCTCTGCGGACGGGAAGTCGACGAAGCTCGGCCCCGGAGAGCCTCCATCCAGCGCCGCCGAAGCCAACGCCAAGCTCTGCATCACCAGCTCGATCTAGAACTTCGAACACCCGGAACCGCCATTCCGCGGACTCTGGCGAGGGATTGACAACCACACAGCTCCGAAAAGCTGCGAGCGCGAAGAGAGCGGCGGACCCGCGACAACGCTCCATGGAGCACCACCGCCACCAAAAGCCACTCCGGCCACGCCGTCAACTCCTCAGTGCCGCCAGCTAGCCATCTACTAAAACCAACACAAAATACACACCGCGATCCAGGGATTCCCTGACCTCCCGCCGGCCCGGAGGCCAAGAAATCCACCGGATCGACGGCGGCGAGATGGTTGTCCAAGGTCCTCTTAGATTAGGACGTTCGTCCAGTCCGATTCTGACGCTGCGTAGCGCCTATACCAGCCACTACACTAGGAAATCTGATGCTCTGGTCTAGAATAGTACCACCACCCCTAGCTACCTAAGCAAACAAACAGGATTGTCCAAATGCTCGAACCGCACACATCGCCATCGGTCGATCGGTCGACACCAGCGAACGGTCGCAGCACTTCAGTAGATGATACGTCCAAATCGCTATGTTCTTCACCGGCTTCTTTTATTACACAAATATTCGTATCGTGTGGCCAGTATGTGCTCCATTATTTAGATAATGGAATTCTGCCACTTGGCGCGCTCAACGGTGGAAAAAAGCCTAGTCTAAGGGCATGTTTCATTTGAAAGATTCTTATAATACAGAAATAGGAAAACTGCAAGATTTAGATTGATCTATATGGTAGGGGTGGAATTAAAACTCGAACCTCACAAGCTTAATGAGTACTCGAAAACTCGGCTCAACTCTGGTCGAACTTGGACACTAATGAGTTGAGCCGAGTTGACGTTTTTGGCTTGTTATGAAAATGAGTTTAATGAGTCGATTTGCGAGTACTTGGTAAGCTCGTTAATATCCTTATGCTGATGTACTAGCTCATATATTAGTCAACATTAAAGAAAAACCAAGACTAGCAGCCTAAAGATACATGAGCACTCATGTTAAATTTGCCAATATCTACATGAAGAGGCATAGATGATGAACCATTCTTCTTGTACTCTTACTACACGACAAATTGATTATGTTGTTCAATTTCTTAATGAGCTTATCAAGCTTATTGAGCCAACTCGAGTATTTATCGAGTGAAGGCAAGCTGAGGTTTTGAGCTCGTTATGTTAACGAGTCGAGTCGAGCAAGCTTGTTAACTAACGAGTATTTGTGAGTTGAGTCGAGCTAGCTTGATATCCACCCCTACTATATGGTATCTTTTCAAGTAGCGTTTGACTCGCAAGAAAAATAAAGGAATTGTAACATGATGTTTGAGTGGATAGAAATTTTCCTTCAAAACATAGTGCAATACAGTTCTATAGGAAAAATCTCTATACATTCCTAAGAATTTCAATCCTACGAATCAAAGTTAATACGGCCTTTGACACACAAATTTAACCACTAATATATTGAAATTAATATGGTTACCGAACATATAAATTGTTTCGTTGCATTTTTCTTACAAGTCTCATTCATTTCATATATATTTAAATAAATTTTGTGGACATATTATAAGGACAAATCATAGTCAAAGTTATAATTTGTTGACCAACAAAATTTAAGGAAGCCTTATATTTTGGGACGGGGTGGAGTAGTGCTTATTTTTCAAATCAAATTAACAGGCCCTCGACGCTAAACCTTTTTAATTACCCCCAAAATTCTTGAATCTCTAGATCACCGTTCCTAAATTTCTATTCTCTTATATATTATCAATTTTAAAATATATTATAATTTATTTATTCATGTTTGTATCACCTGAAGCATAGTTTTTTGCATGGCTTCCCTGCACACCATTTCTTAGTACTTGTTCCGTCCCAAATTGTAAGGCGTCCTTGATTTTCCCAAAATGCATCTAGGCAGCAATCGAAGGTTGATTAGTCCTAACCAGCCATCGCTCCTGATATGAAAAGTACTCAAACCCACCGATCTGAAAAAGGAACCCACGGCTAAAGCACTCGCCCTAAAAAAAAGTAAGTTTGGCATATAGAGACTATACGTGTATTTAATGTCAAGCGATTTTTTTTTAAAAAAAGTCATAACTTTCAAACCATTTGTCGAAATTGCGATCCGTTTGCACCGTTGGGCCTCTCGCGATGAGATCTTCGAAACTAGATCCCATTTGTATATATTTTGACAATTTTTTTTTTCCGAAAACCAATTCAGTTGTTGCGGAAAAGCAACTCTAGTATTATGGCGAAGCAATTTCGTACAAAGGGTTGATTACACTATTTGTTTGTATATTTTGTACCAACTTAATTTCTAAGATACTCAGTTAGCAACAACCGACATCAACTTTGCTCTACTAGCCGCTAGTCATACTGCGGCATATTCTAAGGGATGCAACTTATTGTATAAGATCGGCTCAGCTTGATAGCATTAAGGAAGTGGGATACGACCAACCTCGGCAGCGTCCTCGCGAGGGTTCACCGTTAGGGATGCAACATATCGTATATAACTCTAATCAAGATCGACTCAGCTTGATGGCATCAAGGAAGTGGGACACGACCAACCTTAACGGCAGCGTTCTCGCGAGAGCGGTATGGCATCGTGTGCTTGCTCTGCAAAATAGATCCAGAAAACCAAACTCCATGTGTGAAGCAACAACTTACTTTGGGAAAAAAAAAATACAACTTAGTACATATGTGAGCAAAACTCAACTTTGCACACATGTGAAGCAACGACTTACTGTCTCCTGTCCGTAGTATGCAACTTAGCAAATTTATAGGGGAAATTTACTTTTGCAAAAGCAACTTAGCTCATGCGCGACAACAATAAATATTGCATGAAAATACAACTTAGCATATGTTTGAACCAACAATTTATTGTCTTTGTCGAAGCGCCATTGCAGCAACTCTAGTGTCACGGCAAAATCGGTAGGCAACTTCACGACAATGGTACACAACTTGATAACAATGATACTAGCTAACTTAGTACTACTGGTAGATAACTTAGACACGATGATAGACAAGTTTCAATGATGATGCACAACTTTACCATCCATCCCCAAATGGGGTTGCATTTGGCGTCATCCCCTACTAGGTTGCAACTAGAGAAGACACAATTGCTACACTCCTTAAAACTAAGTAATTGCTCACACTTAGGTATAGAGGTATGGAACTTCACAGGTAAGACAGGCAACTTTGCAGTAGGGGTATACAAATTAGTAATAATGAGTATACAACTTAGCAAACAGTGAGTCTATAATTTATTGTGCATACAACTTAGCTCACATGCGGAACCAATAATACCGCCGATAAAAATATAACTTAGAAGATGTCCGAAGAAACAATTTGTTGTCTTTGTGGCAGCCAACCCCGCGAGGTGTAGCTCCACCTTGTAAGGGTATATTGCCCCTATGTGTGGTTTTGTTAATTAATGACAACCCCTATGGACTAATGTTTTCATTGAGTTTATATGAAGGAATATTCCATAGGTACTACTTGTAGTCCATGTGTTGGATTCAAGTATGGATTCCATGAAGATAAAGATATACCTTGAGTATTGGCATCAAGATCATCGATTTGAAGACATACATGTGATATGATCAAGAAGAAGAAATGGAGATGGAGTTTCTATGTGGAACTCAATATTAGCCATGCTCTAGCTTATGTGATAAGCAATGAATGATCAAGATCTTGAGTGCTTGATTCTAAGTGAAGAATTCAAGTTATGGCTCTAAGTCGGTGTCATGATAGTCTCATAAGTTGAGCTATGGTTGACTAAGATTTAGAGCATGCAACCAAATGAAGAATTCTTTATACACCTCAAGATAGTATGATAGAGCATGAGAAGACACAAGGTTGACCAATACAAAGAGTGAAGAATAGATTCAAGTTTGGTCAACACATGAAGCACGAAGAATGTGCCACATAAAGTCATGTGGTATGGTAAGCCTTGTCAATTATGCTTTATGAACTAACCCATCATATATGTGCACTTTTGTTGTCTATGTGGGTTAGGTATCTTTCCATGGGCATGCATCAAAAGTGAGATCTCATATAGCCCATGAGAGGATGACATCAAGTGGTGATCGTCATCAAGGTTGAGTTAGGAAAGTTCAAGATGAGCATCTCAAGAAGATCACATGCTTGGAGCTTGCCGTCCATTTGGTGATAATGGACATGTGAAGATGTGCATCAATGGAGCTTTCCCATCATGGTGTATGGGGGAGCATTTGTGAGTCTTCACGAAGCAACAATGATCAAGTGTGGCATTCCGGCTTGAGTGGAGCTTGAAGAGTTATCATCAAGATCAAGCGGGATGCGCAAGGCAAAGGTATGGCCTTGCTAGGTTTTCCTTTTACCGGTCTCAAGGTGGTTGATGGGAGACCGGATTATAGGATAGATAGCCGCACTATCAAGAGGGGCTTTCGGTTGGGTAACTTGATCACATCGTCTTAGGGAGCTCAATACTTTGTATACTTTGCATATCCCTATTGCTTCTTGGTGTTTCTCTGTGTGAGGTTCTTTAGCTTGTTGCTAGCTTTACAACAAGCCCAAGTTCATCGAAAACGGAATCCGCATGCATCTTCTATTGCGTTTTCGAGTTTGGACGACTTCACCGTTTCTTGACGGTGGGAGACTCCCTCTCTAGAATCATCTAAAATATTCTGTGAGGAGTCTCCATATTTCCAGTTTTTGTTGGGGTTCTATTTGTCGTTATCTTTCCAACAAAATTGGTTTCATCTCAATCAGAGTTCGGGAGTATTTTCTATTTTAAAAGAAAGGACTGCCAAAGAATCGCCGGTCCCAGCGCGGTCGACCGGTCAGAGCGTAGCGCCGGGTGGCCCGGTTCCGACCGGGCCCAGGACCGGTGCACACCGGGCCAATTCCAGTATCACCGGCTCCTTCGCCCGGTCACGGCCCGAAGCCCGGTCCGGTTTGGACCGGATGGTCCGGCCCCACTCCCGGTCGCGCCGGCCTGTGGACCGGCCGCCCCGGCGCTGACCAGCTCCTGCTCCGGCGCTCGTTCCGGCTCCTGCCGGATGGCCCGGTCTGTGGTCCGGACTGACCGGGTCCTGCACCGGACAGCCCGGCCCCAGACCCGGTTGACCGGCCTCCTCGACGGTTGACTCAGCCCAACTTTTCCCCAACGGTTATATTTGCTCTTGGGCTATAAATAGCTCTTCTTCCACCTTGGGCTGTTAAGTTCTTCCACTCTCTCTCCTCCATTGTTGACTTTGAAGAACTTGCCATCTCTCTTGATTCCCCCCATGATTCTTGCTCATTCTTGAGGGATCTAAGAGAGGAGATCTAGATCTACAATCCCCACCAATCCATTTCTCCTCTAAGTGAGGGGAACCCCTTGGATCTTGATCTTGGAGTCATTTGTTGATTTCCTCTTTGTTCTTCCTCTCTAATCTCATCCTAGCATTTGTTGCTTTGGTGGGATTTGAGTGTGAAGGATTTGAACACCTCTAGCGTTCTTGCTTTGCATCATTGCATAGTGTTGAGCTCTCCACCACGATTAGTTCGAGTGAGAGACCGTGAGCTTGTTACTCTTGGAGGGAGACCTCCTAGTTGGCTTGGCGGTTGGTGCTCCGGTGATCTCTTCAAGGAAGATTGTGAAGAGGTCCGGGCTTCTCCTTCGTGGAGCTTGTGAAGTGGTTTTGGAGCTTGCCATCTCCGGAGTGGAGGAAAAGCTAACCATAAGGAAATGGCCATTATCCTTCGTGGGTTTGGCTCGGAGAATAGGGTGAGCCTTCGTGGCGTTGGGGAATCCTTCGTCGGACCTCCACTCCTCCAAACGTGACGTACCTTCTTGCAAAGGAAGGGAACACGGGAATACATCCTCGTCTCCGCGTGCCTCGGTTATTTCTATACCCGAGCTTACTTTCCTTGTGATAGCCATCGTGCTTGAAGTACATATATTTTGCTATCACTTGTGCTACATATATCTTGTGCCTATCTTGCTTAGCTCTAGTTGTTGTTGTTGCACTTAGGTGAGCCTAGCATATTTAGGGTTTGTGCTTGTAGAATAAACATAGTTTAATTCCGCATTCTTACAAGCCAAATCCGTAAGAATTTTTAAACGCCTATTCACCCCCCCCCCCCCCCCCTTTAGGCGACATCTCGTCCTTTCACACCTCGAAATTAAAGTGCAAGTTACACTAATCTGCCCATTCAACTTAATTAAAATGTTGAAAAAGCAACTTGTCGATGGTGACAAAAAACAACTTACAAACCGATAAATTAACTTCAAATGGAGAAAAATAAATTACAAAAGTAAAACAACACCCCCCCCCCCCCCCCCCCAATCGGTGTTCAAAAAATAGACTAGTGTACGTAATAAACTTAACTATGTTGCCCCAAAATAACTTATCTATGCTACAAAAGCAACTTCAGTCTACGTAAATAAACTCAAAGTTAATAGCATGGAAAGCAATTTGACTACATTGCCACAAACAACTAATCTATTTTGCAAAAGCAACTTCTTCAATCTAAGCAAATGAACTCAAGGTTAATAGCGTGGAAAAGCAACTTAATTATGTTCGTAGAAACAACTTATCTATGTTTTGCAAGTAACTTAAATCTACGTAAAATGAACTTAGTTAATTACTGCAAAATTAAAGTTAATAATATGAGAAAGCAACTTAACTATGTTTCTAGAAACAATTTATTTATGTTCTGCAAGCAACTTAAATCTACATACAAATGAACCTAATTACCTAACGTTAATAGTATCGGAAAGCAACTTAACTATGTTTGCCAGAAATTATCTTAGGCTGCAGGAATTTGGGCGCGATGGATAAATAATGCCCTTCTCAGGTTCTTTTTTTTTTTGAAATGAGGCAAAAGCTTTGCCTTTCATTGATACTAGATGGACCTCGAGCGTGTCGCACCACAAACATGTATATTTTCTTTCATGTTTTTCATATGTTGGCTTATGTATTTTCATTTTATGGCAGCATGCCATGGTCTGTTTCTTATACCGCTTTTTATGGGTCCAAAGACTCTTTCACAAAACAATATCTTTTTCCGAAATGAAGTAGAAAAATTGCAGAAGATGTACACCAAAAGCACACTACTATGCAGAGCGTAGCCATGGAATCCTAATGCAGACTTGATCAGTACAACTCTTATCTGCCAACATACTCTAGAGTGCGCAAACCCAAGCACTTAAATATAGATGATGGCTGAACGTTCGAGAGAGTCAGCTGGAGGATGTCATACGTAACAGAGGAAGCTTTACTTGTCTATATACATACAGCAGCTGTTCAATCTTGTACGTGCTGTCTGCTGAAAGATGGAACTCAGCACCTTCATTTACAGGAGAACAGAGTAGGGCAGCGATGAGCTACTGATACGTGAGATGTACGTGGACGATGCTAAAAATCAGTCAAATTAATCGACCTAGAAATTAATTGATCGATCTACAAGGCAGTTAAAGTTGGTTAGAAGCTCCGAATTCGTCCATAAAAGGATCAGATACCGTTATAGGTGGCAGAAGTGGTTTTTGCAGCTGCTGCCAGAGATTACCCACAAGCCCCATATTAAAAAAAAAGAGCAAGGCACCATAAGTTAGCTACTTAGGAGTCGTGTAGATAGAGTAACATAATCAGGGTGCACCCATAAAAAGGAAAATATGTCAGAAGCTAATTTCTAACTTGACAACATTATATAACATACATAATTTCTATTATAGCTTCTCCAGATAAACAAAACCTTTGCTATTACGACATAGTTAATAGATGCATAACTTCTTGCTAAAACATTACTCAATAACCCTTAGTTACTTGAGCGATACAAGATTGACAAAGATAAAATCAACCTCTCATTCATTAATATTCATAAGTAGACATATATTGCCACAACAACCTAACTTCTACCAAGAATTTAGGACATTTTTTCCACATATTCTAGCAACTATTACACATATACAGTTTTGAGAAATACTTATAAATTGACCATGTAAAATACACCCCCGGTTTCTAAACATAAGACGTTTTGGGAGTTTAATTCAAACCCAGAACATTGAATAGTTAGTAACAAATGTAGTTGTAGGTAACTTCACAAACAATACCATGAATTGTCATTTCACAACTGAACACCTACAACTAATATTATTACAATGAATTAAAACCTATACAATATCCCATGGTAACAAGCTGACCAACTGCCAAACATCATCTAGTTAACACACCATGACTCAATCTTTTTTTTCGGTAGTGCAAGAAGCATGCCTATGCTAGGCAAGAAACCTCCCTCCAAAAACACACTTAACTTCTCTAAAATCTAGGTTCACCTGTCATTTGTGAAAGAAAAAAAATACATGGTTTGATGGCACGACCTACTCGTTGATAGCACATAGTAGAAGAATAACACTATATTAGAACATTTGGGGCCTTGGATTAATACTATATTAGATCCGTGCACAACATGAGCTATGCGTCGAACATGTTGCTTGTTCACATAATTTACTTCCTAGTAAACCTCATGTTCTGCTTGCTGATGTACTGACTCGTTATATTTCGGTAGCCTTAAAAACAAACAAAACATTACGGTGGTTTGCTTTTGTTTTAAATCCTCACAGTGATCTGAAAAGTGAATGTACAAAACAATTTTGAGAAACAACAATGTGGCCAAATCTCTTTGGAGGCAACTGTGATTGTAAAGGTAGGCTCAAATCAGGAATCAAAAAGTCATATAGCTTTCACAACCATAGATTAGCGCGGGATCAGTAAACATGCAATTCATCGTTTTAACCTATAGCCCTATACGATGGAACGATGATAAAATGCAGTTACCAAAGAAACTACGCATGCATACATGAGCCTGAAAATAGATTGGTCTTCTCTGCACCGAACATTCCCGTAAATAGGCAAGGATGTTGGCTAAGCATGAAGTTAAATAAAGCTAAAAAAAAATGAAGGAGCACTCACATAAGTAAAAAGTGCACTGATGAACCAATTTCACTGAATCTGTCATCTAAATTATTGTAATGCATGCATAATGGGAAGAAAAGAGGACAAACGCTGTAGGGATCTTCCGCCTCAAGATCGGTGGCAGGGCAGCGATGGTGTATGGCTCGATTTTGCTGATCTGGAAAAAACATTGTAGTGTCCAGCACCTGTGCCACCATCTGATTTGCAACTGGTTGTTGGTAGATTATTAACGATTATGGGTCTGCCGCCGTTGTGCTCCCCGCTTCCAACCAATCTGCCCAGCAACAAGCAGAACATCAGCCAAGCAGAACCTAAAACAAATTTCACAGCAATGACCAACCAATGCACCACAGGAGGAAAATGCGTTCTCCGACACAAACCCCTCAAAATCTTTACACCAAAGAGAATTAGGAAATATAAGAAACCAGCTAGGCTCAATTCGATAAGAACAGCAAAAAGGCCAACAGAGTATAGACTTGTATTTTCTTTTTAAGTAAGGCCACATATCCAGAATCTCATTTTTTGAGTTATGGTTAGATTACTGGATGCATAACAACTGCTGAATTCCATCTTAGATCTTCAACTGGATTTGCTAAAACATGCTATATTCCCTTGGCCTTGTAGATTGGAGGGCTCACTAATGCTACAAAATTCACTGCTATGTACCTTATTGCAATAATCAGACCTGAAATGGCATACTTCGCATAAGTATAAAGTTTCGCAGATCAAAGTTGCCAAATAGACATATATTGCCACAACGACCTATAAACTTGTAGCAAGAATTTAGGACCATTTCCACATATTCTAGCAACTATTACACATATACAATTTTTAGAAATACTTATAAATTGACCACGTAAAGTACACCCTCCCTTCCTAAATATAAGACATTTTGGGAGTTTAATTTGAACCCTCTGTCAAGGTACTTTAAATTACAGCAACCTTTTATCATTAACGATGAAGGCTTTCTGTTTATCTTTTGACTTTATCCTCACACAAGCTTTTTATGAAACAATAATCACCAGAAATATGAACTCAAACCTTGGGCAGACTAAATCATGCCAATTTGCACGCATAGTCCATTGTTTAACGAAAGAATGAGATCCATCGATCCAACCATTGGCAGCTTGTTCGTGATTTCCCATAGTTATTACAAAAAAGGACAGATGGGGAAGGAGAGAAGGCATAGGAGACCATACCCCCAGCTAGTGCGACCTGCAGTAGTGCGGACGCTGGCCACGACAAATCGGAGAAGAGGCGACCACCAGCAGCTCGTGGAAGAATCTGGCTGCAAATCCGGCGGTTGTTCAAGAGATCAGGTTGAAGGCAGCTCGGACTTCAACCTGGGTGGGGATTGTCCGTGGTGCCCGCGAGCTCCATGCCGGCCAGGCCGAGCTCGCTGACGACCAGGAGGCCAGGCAGCACAAACGGGTGGGATCAAGGGTCGTAGGGGAGGTGGGGGAGGAGAAGCTGGTGGTGGGAGAAACTAATCTACTCTAGAACGAATCTAGAAGGGGAACAACGAGCCGGCCAGAAAATCACCATGGGCCAGCTACCCCGCGCAAGTAGGACATCACCCAGACCCCATGAAAGGACGAAGGGGCCCATCCTCGTCCGCCACCCTCGCCCAGCCACTCCCCACCTCACCGACGGCGGAAGAAATAGCCATCACCATGACACCAACCACCAGAAGAACGCGGGCAACGGCACCGCCCCGACGGCACAGTTTCAGGAACAAGAGAAGCGAAATATTAGCAAGCATGATGAGACGAAAACGTAGCTAGCCGTCGGAGAAGCGTCCGACGCCGAGACACGAGGAAAACCCAAACCCACCACCGCCAACGAACTGCCACCACTCACGCGAAGTCGGTATGACATCAACTAACCAAACGCACGCTGACACGTCCCGAGCAACCACAGGGCGTGAAAACCCTGGGGAGCTTAGGCTGGTGCCAACGCGGGCTGGAGGAGGGGCGCTACCGCCCGCGACGGGGCGAGAGGGAGGCGACAGGCGGGCGAGACGGCAGCGCGGGGCGGTGGATCCACCGCCCGGCGGTAGCGCCCGCTACCGCCCGGCTGCCGCCCGCGTTGGGGGCGAGAGGGAGGCGACAGGCGGGCGAGAGGGGGGCGGCAGTGTTGGCAGCACGGGGCGACAGCGCGGGCAAGAGGGAGGGGGTAACGGCTAGCTGACGTGGCGCGATCTGATTCGTCCACGTCAGCTAGCCGTTGGGGTAGCCGTTGCTGGCTCAAAAAATTCGAAAAAAAAGCCAAAAAACCCCAAAATTTCATCCCCACCCCCTATAAATACCCCCCATATGGTTTCACTCACTCCACACCCATTTCATCTCATTCATCTCATTCACTCTCTCAAATCTTCTCCACCATGTCTGGTTGGACTCCAGATACGACCTCGTTCACGGATCTCTTGCAGCCCGACGGGTCACCAGTACACCTAGATGATGTCTCTCCGACACATCGTCGCTCCAATGTCGGTTCTTCGCCGCTTCCCCGAGTTTTATACTCCTCCGGCACACAACCTCCGGGGCCATATGGGCCATACGCTCCACCTCCGGCGCCATATGGTTCATACCCTCCGCCTCCGTATCCATACCCCCCACCACCTCCACATGCTCCACCTACAGGTAGCGGGAGTGGGACTGTACCTCCTTACCCACCACCTTCGTACGGTTCATACGCTCCACCTCCGTATCCATACGCGCCATATGGTCCGTACCCCCCACCACCTCCTGAAGCCAGTGCTCCAAGCTACGAGTCCGATGCCGCGGAAACAATCGTACCAAAGCGTCCTTCTTCCTTGGATTTTTCACTAACAATATCTATTTCGGGGTAGGTTCATGCTTGGATTTTTAACTCCAAGGACTCTGTCGCCGGTAATTGCAAGACCGGCAATAGTTTTTGGGGTCAGATAGCTGCAACCTTCAACTCTACCTCGGATCCTGCCCGTCGTCGGACCTCGAAGCAACTGAAGGATCATTGGAACGCCTACAACAAGGAGGTGTCCCTGTTCAATGCATACCACATCCAAGAAGAAGCGTTACGTCAGAGTGGAGCAGACGATGCAATGGTCATGAAGGCGGCAATGGAGAGGTACGCGAATGACAAAAGAGTGACTCAGCCGTTCAGACGGCACCACTGGTGGGAAGCTGTTCGCAATGAAGCGAAGTGGAAAGGACAACATGGTCCTGGTAGTGGAACCGATTCCACTGCCAAGAGAAGCCGTCTGGGAGTTTCTGGTGAGTACAGCTCTAGCGAGGCGACGACGGAGGAGGAGCGTCCAACGGGCCGCGATAGGGCCAAGGCCGCGGCACGTAAGGATAGGAGGAAGGGGAAGGAATCCTCATCAAGCAGTGAGGTAGCAAGTAAATCCTTCGCGATGAAGAACATGTGGAATGGTTTAGTGAAGGCTAAGCTACTCAAGCAATGGAACAAAATGAAAGACCGATCAACCGCCGACATGAACGAAGCAGAAAAGCGCAAACATGCGAAGGCCATCCAGATGGTGGAAAAAGAGCTTGGTCTGGGAGATGATGACGACGAGGAGGAGGAGGAGGAAGAGGAGTAGAATTTATTTTTTATTTTTTATGTAATTTTTAAAATTTATTATGCAATTTTATTAATTATTATGTAATCGGTAACATTTTGAGTTGAATAAAATAATTTTCTTGCATTATTTTGAATGTCTAAAAAAATCGAGTGAAATAACTTAATCTGAAAAAGAAATGGTGATGTGGAGGAGAGAGAAGTGAGAGCTGGCACTATAGCCCGTGCACTGGCACCGTGGGGTGAGAGTGGGGTGAGAGTGAGGGTAAAAGCTGACGTGGCGAGGCTATAGTGGGGTGATGCATTGGCACCAGCCTTAGAGCTCTTCTTGAGATAGGAGGAAAGAGTTGGCCCGTTTATGAGAAAAACTAGCCGAAAAACCGTTACAACACGACACCACACGCCAGCCCCGAGGTTGCGCTCCACACGGGTCGACGACCAACCAGGTCGACACCACACCTCAACGCAACAGAGCCTCCAGCACACCCGCAGGGCCGCCGCCCCGCCATCCAGCACCGTGCCCTCCAGCAGCATCGTCGGAGAAGACCGAGAAGAAGGGCCTCGCCACAGCCCCGGCAACCACGGGCCAAGCCAGCGCGAACTGGGCGATCTCGAGCTGGCCCGCCGGAGCCCATCTGGGCCCGAGCGCGTGCCGCCATGCCCCGCCCGCCGGCGCCGCCGCACCACCGCCGCTCCCGCCCGCGCGCCAACGCCTCCACCGGCGCCCGACGAGCTCCCTCTCGCTGTGGACGCGGGAGGGAAAGGAGAACCGCCCCGCCGCCACCTTCCCCGGGGAGCGCGCGGCTTTGCCGGCCCCCCTCCGGCGGCGGCGAAGCAGGGAGGAGAGGTGTAGGAGGGACTACTGGCGGCGGCTAGGGTTTCCCCCTGGTCGCCAGAGGAGGGCGACGCGTGGGGGGGGGGGGGGGGGCTTCTCAGGTTCTCACAGCTGACTATTTGAGAGAAGATGATTGTGTTGTTTTGTGTTTCTCGATTTTCCGTCACGTTGCAACGCACTTACAATCTGATCTTATTAGTATGATTGTCTTTGCTATAAATAGAAGAAGATGTGACAAACACTATAACGGTTGATAATATATTTTTCTGGTGCAACGCATGGTAATATTTTAAAAAACTCATACATAAAATACTTTTGTGTTATTATTATGATTTCGTAGCGAAGCAGAGGTAATTTGCTAGTATATATAGGAGTAATTATAAGTTAAAACCATCGAAATTAAATTCATCGAAATTTAAGCTGCCTTTTAGCTTTTAGCTCACTGATCACGTCAACCCAGCTTTACAGAAAACGCATGGCTCGTCTGCAAGATTATATAAAGAAAAAAGGTGTTGAAAAACTGATCTGTATCCACGTGCTGTTTTTTTTTTTTTAACAAAACTTGCTGTTTTCAGTCCAGCTCTCTTTTTCATAAACAGATCTTCCCCTCCACACCAATCACGAGAACGAGCAATATATTTTCCCAGCTCGCTGGATCGATTTCGAGAGTGAGTCCACACCGCTAAAGTCGCTATCGATCACCTGCCCGATTGATCGATCGCCACTGCTCTGCTTATTTATACTGGCGCGAATCCCGTCACTCATTATTAAGTATTCAGCTGGCCCGCTGCCGGTCTCCTTGCGCTGCACACACCGGTGTCGTCTTCGCTTCGCGTGCGTTCTCTGATGGCGACGCCGCGCTCTGCGCCAGCTAGCTGTCTGCTCCTCCTGCTCCTCCTCGCCGTCGGCTCCCTCGCCGTGTCGCGGGGCGATGACTGCTGCGGGTACAACGTCGTGTCGGTGGCCGGGTCGGGGAGCGCGCTGTCGGCGCGGCTGGAGCTCGCCGGCGAGACGCCGGCGCTCGCGGAGCTCGGGCCAGACGTGCAGAGGCTCTCCCTCACTGCAAGGCAAGTATGATATGATCGCACCATTGACTAGGGTACGATGAGCTTTAGCCTCGTGATCACTTGAGATCATTCAGTGTAGTGTGTAGAGTACTGTAGGGGGTACAGAGCTAGAGTATTTGGGAGGGGGTGGAGTTAGTATTGCTTCAGGAAAAGATCCCAATTGTTTGTGATTTTTCTTCATTTCCATGTAAGATTAGAGCTGATTTAAGAAATGATTGGGACTATTCACTCCATTCCGTTTTAATCGACACGAGCTAGCTAGCTATTCAATGGAACACCACCCCAAGCTAGTGTCGATTTAATCGGAACAGAGGGGTACCTACCAGATAGTAAGTGCTACAAAAGACAGACGTGCAAAAATGCTGAAGTGTTCGAACGATCAAACGATCACACTGGAACTCGAACCCCACAAGCCAGAAAAATGCTGGAATTTTGGGTGGGAGTGGAATTAGTATTGCTTCAGAAAAAAATCCCAGTTGTTTGTGATTTGTTCATGTTTCGTAAAGAGTAATGATTAGGAAAACTTAGCGGACAGTAAGTGCTACAGGAGATTGCTGGAGCTAAGGATGTCAATTTTACCCACGGGTACGGGTATGCTGGAGTTAAGGATGGCAATTTTACCCACGGGTACGGGTATCCATGGACACCGTACCCACATGGGTACTTTTTAATGCCCTTAGGTAGTACTCATATCCTGCCCGCTAAGTCATGGGTAGGGCACGGGTATGGCCTCGTACTCGCGGGTATACCCATACCCTGCCCGTTTATTTTCAATTTCTTATGTGACACGTCAAATTTTGTTGACTTATGAGTTAAAATATGAGAATGTGCTTTTTATATTTTGTTAATTTTTATGTACTCAACTACCTGTTATTGAGTTGAGATAATTTATTTTTTTAATCAAATTTGTTGTCAAGAAATGTAAAATTGTGAGTGGCTTGTATACAATTTGACCTACCCACCAGGTATAGGCATGGGTAAAGTTTTATACCCATAGATATGGATATAGGTAGAAGTTTATATCCATTACCTATCCATACCATACCGATTGCCATCCTTTGCTGGAGTACAGGGCAAAAGAGTACTTAACCGACACCCAGAAAGAGTGAAGTGTTCTGACGATCAAACGATCACAGAATCTCCCGCTCCGGAGGCGAGCGCCTTATCCATTAGGCCATGCGACCACTTCATTGATAAATTCGTAATCTCGATTTATATTACTTTGCTCACCGTTTGCGTTTGTCATGCCGTTGGCAGCCTGGAGACGGACACCAGGCTGCGCGTTCGCATCACCGACGCCGACCACCCACGATGGGAGGTGCCACAGGACATCATCCCGCGCCCCGCACCGGAGGAAGTCTACCTCAACATGCCGCTCCCGGGCAACGGCGACTCCTCCTCGCCGCCGCGCACCCGCGTCCTGTCCACCGCGGGCTCCGACCTCGTCTTCACCATCCACGCCTCCCCGTTCCGCTTCACCGTCTCCCACCGCTCCACCGGCGACGTCCTCTTCGACACCTCCCCGAACCTCGTCTTCAAGGACCGGTACCTGGAGCTGACGTCGGCGCTGCCGGCGGACCGGGCGTCGCTGTACGGGCTGGGCGAGCAGACGAAGCGCACCTTCCGGCTGCGGCACAACGACACCTTCACGCTCTGGACCGCCGACATCGTGGCCTCCAACGTGGACGTCAACCTCTACGGTTCGCACCCGTTCTACATGGACGTGCGGCCGCCGGGAACCGCGCACGGCGTGCTCCTCCTCAACAGCAACGGGATGGACCTCCTGTACGGCGGGTCATACGTCACCTACAAGGTCATCGGCGGCGTCCTCGACTTCTACTTCTTCGCCGGGCCATCCCCGCTCGCCGTCGTCGACCAGTACACCCAGCTCGTCGGCCGCCCTGCGCCCATGCCGTACTGGTCATTTGGTACGAACCTGACATTGCATTCTTCTTCTTGCCACTCTACGGCGATTTACACAAAAATAACCCTTTGGGTATGAATTGCACGAAATGACTCTCCTGCCAAACTATTTTACGCTTCTAATCCTTTTGTGTGGCGCCCTTCACAAGAGCGTCACACCCTTTTATGTGGCTCCCTTTACAAGTGCACAAGTGCGCCACACATTCTGTCATACATGACGGCTCGAGCCTGCCAGCCGACAATGTGTGACGCCGCTCTCACGGCTGCCACATAGACAGGTGCGACGCTCTTCGCAAATGCGCCACACAAAAGAGTTAGAGACGTGAAATAGTTTGGCCGGAGGGTCATTTCGTGCTGTTTTTCCCATAAAGGGTTATTTTTGTGGAAATCGCCCCACTCTGCACACTAGTGTGTTTCTTGAACGCGCGTGCCATGGCGTGGCGCTGCAGGTTTTCACCAGTGCAGGTACGGGTACCTGAACGTGGATGACCTCAAGGGCGTGGTGGCCGGCTACGCCAAGGCCAAGATCCCGCTGGAGGTGATGTGGACGGACATCGACTACATGAACAAGTTCCAGGACTTCACCCTCAATCCGGCCAACTTCAGCTTCGCCGAGCTCCGTCCGTTCGTCGACCGGCTCCACCAAAACGGCCAGAAATACGTCCTTATCCTAGACCCAGGTACACAACGGCAAGAGTCGGTCAAATGTACAAAGAATGGTAAAACAAAGTGGTGGCTGATCGATCTGGTGATGTGCAGGGATCAGCATCGACCCGACCTACGGAACGTTCGTCCGTGGGATGAAGCAGGACATCTTCCTGAAGCGGAACGGCACAAACTTCCTCGGCAACGTGTGGCCGGGCGACGTCTACTTCCCGGACTTCATGAACCCGCGCGCCGACGAATTCTGGGCTAACGAGATCTCCCTGTTCCGGCGCACCATCCCCGTCGACGGGCTGTGGATCGACATGAACGAGATCACCACCTTCTTCAACCCGGAGCCGATGAACGCGCTCGACGACCCGCCGTACCGGATCAATAACAGCGGCGTGCACCGCCCCATCAATAGCAAGACGACGCCGGCCTCCGCCATGCACTACGGCGGCGTGTCCGAGTACGACGCGCACAACCTCTTCGGCCTGCTCGAGTCCCGCGCCACGAACCACGCGCTGCTCCGGGACACCGGCCGCCGCCCATTCGTGCTCAGCAGGTCAACCTTCGTCGGCTCCGGCCGGTACACCGCACACTGGACGGGCGATAATGCCGCGAAGTGGGACGACCTTCGATACTCCATCAATACCATGCTCAGCTTCGGCCTCTTCGGTGTGCCCATGATCGGCGCAGACATCTGTGGCTTCGGTGGGGTCACCACCGAGGAGCTATGCGGGCGGTGGATCCAGCTCGGCGCGTTCTACCCGTTCGCCAGGGACCACTCGGCGATCGACACCGTCCGGCGTGAGCCGTACCTGTGGGCGTCGGTGGCGGCGTCGGCGAGGAAGTCGCTCGGCCTCCGGTACCGGCTGCTCCCGTACATGTACACGCTCATGCACGAGGCGCACACCACGGGGGCGCCCATCGCGCGGCCGCTCTTCTTCTCCTACCCGGAGGACGTCGCCACGTACGGCGTGGACAGGCAGTTCCTGCTCGGCCGCGGCGTGCTCGTGTCGCCGGTGCTCGAGCAGGGCGCCACCACCGTCGACGCCTACTTCCCCGCCGGCCGGTGGTTCTGCATCTACAACCACTCGCTCGCCGTCGACACGCGCTCCGGCGAGCGCGTGACGCTCCCTGCGCTGCCGGACTCGCCGTACGTGCACGTGGCCGGCGGCAGCATCCTGCCGCTGCAGCAGAGCGCGATGACGACGGCCCAGGCGCGCCGGACGCCGTTCCACCTCCTGGTCGCGCTTGCGGAGGACGGCACGGCCGCCGGGGACCTGTTCCTGGACGACGGCGAGTCGCCGGAGATGGGCGGGGCGAGAAGCGAGTTCAGCCTCGTGAAGTTCAGCTGCGCGACGTGGAGCGACGGCAAGATCAGGCTGAGGTCGCAGGTGGTGCACAACTCGTACGCGCCGAGCCGGACCCTGGTGATCAGCAAGGTGGTGATCATGGGGCTCCAGTCAACAGAGCCGCCCAGAAACTTCGCCGTCTATGTCAACGGCGCGGCGGTGCAGTTCAATAGGGCAGTCAGCACCAGTTACAGTAGCAGAGGAGGGCTCGGCGCCGCCCACGTCGGCGGGCTGTCACTCGTCGTCGGAGAAGAATTTGAGCTGAAGGTCGCCATGTCCTATTAAGCTTTAGACAGTTTGAGCATTGGTGTATAAGATTGGATTGAATAAAGACAAGAAATTGAAGCCCAAATATGTGGCACCATCAATGCATCAATTAGTTGATCCTTCTAGCAATTTAGTACTACATTAACTTTCATATGTGAAGCAATTCTTGTATCACAAATGGTCAGTGTGCACGGAAGGTAAACATTTTTCACCTTGAGATGAGTCAGACGCTGCTGTCATTCTTGATAAATGAAAATCCATTACTAGCACTCATCTGATGTTGCAAAAATCTTTTTATTCCTTTATAGAGAATTTTAGATAATAACAATCCACTTGTATAGAATCGATGATACGGTAAATATTATTTGCCGCTACTATCTATCCCTTTTCGATTGAAAGGTTTAATTTTACCACTATATAAGCCACTAGGATTATCTACGTCAATACCTGACATCTAGCTCTTCAGCTATGCAGCTACTGCACCGTCCTCATCAGAAACAATATATAGTTTCCTCATTGCGGCTACTACATCTAGTCCAGATCAGACGCAGGCCGCTCATGGGGAAGCTGCATGCTGGAGATATCCTCCCGGGGAAGATGACCCAGCTGAGAACCTTCTCCCTCGGCATGGACTGCGCCCCCGGGCATGGAATCATTTTTGAGCAATGGCAAGGTGCACTTCCTGTTCTTTCGGAAGACGAGGTAGAGAATCGCAGCGATATATATGAGCATGCCGAGGAACCCAAAGATTCCTGCGAATACTTGGGATACTGTGGACATTCCACTGTGGAGGAGGAGCTTCACAAAGCTTGTTATCAGGAAATATATGTTGATGATCATGATAAAAGAACCGATCACCCATGTTAGCACAGTAATCTGCATTCGAGTGCCAGTTAGATGCAAATCATAATGAGTAATGGGATCGCTGCAAAATTGTTGTGTATATCCAAGTTATTGGGGTGAGCTACTTACGAATCTTGAATTTGTGTGCTGTCCCATCTTTGTTTTGCTACTAGTGAATTTAAGGAGTGGTACTAGAGCAAATGGAAGCTCAAAGGATAGTATCATCTGCATATAACATTGAGAAATTAATATTTAAAATTAGAATCGGGAAACAGGCAGCGTGTGACCTCAATGTGCACTGAAGTATGCTATAAAGATGATCAGCAGAGTGATAGAATTACCGATGCAATGATAATCAACTGCCCAGCTGCTGAGGAGCCACCAATTAGTGACACAATCAGACTAGGCACAATTGCCAAGGACCTAGTTAGAAGGTTCCTTAACCAGGGCGTCATTCGAAGATCCAGAAACCCCTACAATAAGAAACAAGTAAAGTTTCTCTGCTGTAAATAGCATACATTCAAAATATAATGTTTTTCGTACAATTATTTTCACCGTGAACCACATAAATCTCAGTAAGATACTAACCCCAATAACAATCACACGTGGTTGAGTCTTCATGCATTATAACAAGATATATCTACTGCGCAATTTACCTTTGCAGTTTTCAAGATATGGCTAACAATAGAAGAGATAAAATACCTGCATGACATATTGTCCCGCATAAGTTCCAGTAATTGTGGAACTCTGGCCAGATGCCAACAATGCTATTGCAAACACCTTTGAGCTCCAATTTCCAAGGACATTCTACAGCAACATACAAAAGGAAAAAAAAAAAAAAAAACAGATCAGAATACATACTGAAATAAGGGACTTAGAAAGTCTATTTGAGAGCTCTTGATGCATGAGTTATACTTCTATGTAAATTGAGTAAAAACCAAATCCTCATAATAAGGCATAATGCTTTTTTGTCAGAAAGTGTTTCGTATTTGTTAAAATAAGAAAATGCATCAGAGAGGTTTTTGCAAATGCTCAGCTTAGCACATGGTATATACAGCAATATCTTTCAATAAAAGTCTATCTAATTAGCAGTAAACTTGTCTCGAAACCATACAGAGTTTCTAGCACAAAATGAACAACATCTTCTATACTGTCAGGAACCAGAACTATCTGAACAACCTTTAACAAGAATGAAGCTTTGTTAAGATCTAGATCTTTGCAGTTCATCTGATCTTCAGGGTTCAAATTATCTGAACTGCAGACTGCACCACTAACAGATATGATAGATATGTTGATCAGAAAGGCTACTGTGAGGGCAAATGCACTTTCAATCATATAGAATCTACAGGCTTCCTGCAATAAGGTGGAAAATGTATGTTAATTTCACGCTTGTATATCTGAAATTAGTAACAAGGCATGCTCTGAAGTCTGAACACATAGACTGTATGAGTCAGTTTAATAGAGCAGACCAGCAAGGTTTAACAAATCCAGGTCAACATAGGATTTTCTTTTTTCGAACCATGAGTCAACATAGGATATGTAATTATGAGAACGATTAACACAATGGGTTAAGGTAAAGGTAGATTACTTTAATCCCATGAACTGATCGTGGCACTTTTCTTGATAGTACCAATGCTGAGTGGAGAAAAAGATTGTGCCTGCATTTTTTATCAAAAACATGAAAAGGTCTGATGATGAAATTAAAAAAAATGTTTGAGAAAGTTCAAAAAAAGTAAAAATATGTTCAATTTTTTTTAGAGAGAGAACTGGGGGTATATGAAGCTTACGGCATCACCATAGCACCAAGTAGTGAGATAGCAAGACCTGTAGCTCCATTTCCTTTAATTTCAGGAACAAAAAGACCCCTCACAACTTCTGAAGAATTTGGTTTAGAATATCCAAGTTCAACCAAGAAGCATGTTGCTATTAAGAATACCAGAAATGCTATCAGAAATTCCAATTTACGGACCTGCACAAAGGAAATCAATGTGCAACATGAGAAACAAGACTAATACAAACACTGCTTCTGAACTAACGCAGTATAAGCACATTTAAATAGCGATTCTGTTGTATCACAAGTGACAATAAACAGGTCGCCCAATTAAAGGCAAAAATAAATTACCATTAGCATCGTAACTTTATGGTAAAAATATTAACTTGTGAAAAATATTGTGAAAGAAAGCAGAACATGCTCTAACCCCATATTGTTGTAGGAACAGGAGCATCAGAGTGCTGAGCCCAGTTATGAGAACACCGCACCATATTGGGATTTTGAAGAGCATGTTCAAAGCAAAAGCAGTTCCAATCACTGAAACGAATAGGCAACCACGAAACTTAATTAGATAAAAATACAACACAGAGCCCACATAAAGTTGCATATGTCTGTTATATGCCAACTTTAACTGACAGTTTCCACATCACAAACTGCCATTTTAATTTAGACTTGGTTTATGGTATGACATAATCTGCAATATCCTGAAACATCTAAAATATTGAATCCAGGTAGCTTTGCAATTCAGTTAGAAAAATGCAACGTATTCGACCGAAGGTCAACTTTACACATTTTAATACCTTCAGGGATGTCGCATGCAACTACAGCCAGTTCTGCGAGAATCCATAAGATGAAATTTGTGACCTTGGGATATTCAGCCCTGCAGTGCTCAGCAAGATGCTTCCCTATGATATGGCGGAAGTTATAAAAAATATCAGCAACATTCACATGAAAAAACAAACACTAAGCGAAAGAAGTACTAGTGCTGCATTTCTCATAATACTGACCAGTCACAACCCCTAGGCTGGCAGCAAGTGACTGGATTACAAGTGCAGCACAGGACGCAATAAGTATGATCCAAAGAAGCTGCAACCAAAAGAAGATAGTTATGGTTCCTTGTAAAGATTTTTTCACGAAACAGCAAGTTTGGTCTATAGAGTTCCATACTTTAAAGGAAAGATAGGATGGACAGTACCCAAAAATATGCTAGAGACAAGAGAAGAAAGGATGCACCTCATATTTGTAATGTGCTCCAGCCTGTAGGTCCGTCTCGACTGCAAGAACGACAAATTTTATTGATCGTGAGCTGACAACGATAGCAAATTAGTAGAAATTAGCAATACATAGATATAATCTTACAATTGCCAGGATCAATATACGCAATAGAGACGAGAAATCCGGGCCCTATGTATGAAAATAAGTTCTTCCAACTAGTTTTCTGCAATAGGACAAAACACGCAATAATTAGTTCTCTTCATCTGGATCCAGCATCCAGAAATAAATTCAGCAAACAAACTGATTTTGGGACATCAGGTTGAAAACTGCAAATTCTATGCATGCCAAGACATCAGATGCAGATGGAAGAATTATTTTGTCGAACGAGTGAAAACCAACTGCCGTGGCGATATTTTTGTTCTTTTATTTTTGCAAAACCAATCAATCAAGAACTATGAAAGCATTAAGCACATGCCGCATACCTCAGAAATAACAATCTGATCAACATCTATGGTGTCGATAAGAGGGGTGCCGGCTCCATTGGAGAGGTTATTGTTCCCGGCGCTAGTCATAAACTGCGGCTGCGACGAGCATTGCCTCGGGCCACTCATCTTACTCTCTCCCAATGATGCTCAAAGCCGTGGAGCTGCAAACACAATGCAACAGGGGGGCAGTTATTTATAGGTACGCTTTGCAATGACGCTAACTCACTGGGTTAAGTACCGAGAATATGCCTAGTGTGTAGGATAGCAAAAACCACAGCCACTAGCACGATAAGATAAGTTAAACGAACATCAAGACCATAGAACAGTGGACAGGAGGAAAGATACAGTACACATGTGCACAAAAGTAGCAGTTTCAACCAATCTTAATCCGGCAATAGGGACGAAGGTTGAGCCGAAGACGTCTACTTTAGACGGGAGGATAATATTCGCCCGAGCAAATTGGACGGTGTGGAGGTAAAGACACTTAACGTGTGATTACCAACGCAGCATCGATCGGGGAATATAGAAATAACAACAGTCGATGATATCTTCTAGCAGTTGCCCAATATTGAAATGCAAGCTTCGATTCAACGTACTCCTTTATCCCCATACGTACAGCTAAACAAATGGAACAGGATCCTACGGACATGTGGCAAGAGGGAAGTAAAATAATGGAAAGGGGTTTAGAGTGGCATGATGTCATCAATCTGAGACGCCACGAACAAAAAGATGGATTAGCCCACGAGAGTTAAGGAATCTGGCTACGGAGGATGACCCTCGATCACTAGCTAGATGGCAAAGCTAAAAATGCTTGCTTTTGAATTTATAAGGTGTGAGCTAATCACGGTACTGAAATTAAGGGCGGGGTCTTGGCCTTTTGCATGCATGCGTGATGAATCTCTTTCCAGGATTCCTAGCAGAAATTCCGTCTCCTTGAGGAAACAAACGGGGAAGGGAAAAGCGATCACTGGCGACTTGCGAGGTCACCAGAGGAATTGCAGAAGTAAACCCAGAACCGAGAAGAAGAAAAACAGAGTTCCGCAAGATCGGCAGCGCGCGGCGGCGGCGGCCGCGGAGAGAAGAGGAGTTACGTGCACGGATCCGACCGGGGGCGGCGCGAGTCGCGTGGCCGGGAGTGACGGGCGTACCTGCTGTTGCTGGGGCAAGAGAGCGGGCGCGGCGGAGACGTCGTCGTCGCCGGCTCTTCTTCTCCCGCTCGCCTCTGACAGGAGCAGAAAAGGAGTCGCCGGGGCTTCTCGGTCGCGTGGTCCAACGGAGTCCAATCCGAGTAGGTTTTGTCCTGGTGGCGGCACGGCACGGCAGCCGTCCGATCGAGCGGGCCTACGGATAGTGGGCGAAGAGTTCTTGCAGAAAAAACGAAATCTTGGCATGAATGCAGTGCCGTCACTGCCGCTGTCAGTTTCTGCATGAGAAAATCTCGATATATACTAGTCCATAGTCCATACACAATCTTCTGTTTTGTCCTTGTCGATTTATTCCACCCAGCTAGTACCCTACGTTCCGGCGGGACTAAATTTATATTGATTATCCTTAGCACTTGATTATCTTGACAGGCATATCTTGGTCAAAAATGGCGGTTTCCTTGGTAGACAAAATTGCGACTGAACATGAACCATGACGTTCTTTAAAGCAAACAATTCAACTTTATGAATTGATCTAAGAAAATATAAATCTAGACAAAGGACCCAAAATATGCTTTAAATCTAGAACTCGTAGTCACGGGCCGAAAAAGACAATGTTGAACAAGTACCACCATAACATATTCATGAACACAAGAGAAAGCATATAAGTTGAAAGACGTATCATGGTGTTTGACATTTGTGCTTACCAGACATGTCACAATTGGCATGCGACAAAGATACTGGATGGTGGTAAAAATTTCAATACGTAGTGTTGCCCACCCTCGATAACGTTGCATCTTTGAGGGAACATGGTAGCTGCAAATGCATCATCGTCCTTCTCCTCACCCTCATGCTCTTCCTCCCCAAACTCATCTTTATCCTAATCACCGCGCAAGTTGAGATAGATAATGGATATGGGGGCACTTGAGCTGTCAAGTTATATATAGTGTATCCACTCTCTCCCCCATTGAGATTTTTCCTCTAGTGAACCAGATCCATTCTTCGCTGCTTAGAATTATAGGGATTTTCCCTCTTGATGGATCTTGGGGCGCGATTATTGGCAGGTCGCATCATCTCAAAACAGACCCTAGGGAGCAGAAAACGGCCTAACTGGATGCCCAGTCTACGCCCACATTGTGGACTGCACGCCCCTCAAAGCACATCCGGGCCATGAATCGGTTGTTTCCCCGGAGCCACCCTCGTCTCGTGCTTTTTTGAGAATGCGGTGTACGAGCGGATACAGGTGGGGGAGATGGCGCGAGCTTAGGCGGTGCGACTAAAAAGTGGAGAGAGATTTTTGGTCACCGCCCGCCTTATTTCGCCCCTTATTTAGCTCTACTCTCACCGCCCAAATCCAAATCCGCCAATCCCCCTCAGTCAAGTTCTTCCCCTTACGAGATACAAGGAGATGGCGAGAGCTTCTTCACCGGCTGTGACGAGGAGCTCGGTGGTGGTGGTCGTCGGCTTGCCTTCTCCATCTTCGTCGGCCTCTATTCTGCTGGGTTTCTTCTGGTGTCTACAAGAAAGCTCAAACCCTAGATGTGGTAGATGTATATGCAGGGAAAATGCGTAGATATAACCGCAGATGTGTTAGATTGAGTTCGTAGATGGTGGATTTAGATTGTATGGAACCATTTTTATGTTTCATAGTATATTTAGGTAGTGATATAGATTGATCAGTTCCATAGTTTTAAGTATTAAATCTTTTGTAGGTTGTCATGCCTTTCACTTCGTCGAGCACATCCACGGTGGTGTTGCCTTCTAATGGTTGTGAAAAACAACCATCTTTATCCATTTTCAAATCTGATATTAGTCAAGTAATTGATAAAATATCTCTTTCAACTTGCCATTAATCATTAGTTATTGCAAAGATATGCAAATCTCTTCTTTTATTTCTCCGTGTCCAGACATAGACATTTTCTGGGTAGAATTAAGGGCAATTAATGAAAATTTCCAAGTTGCCCAATCTACCAAGTCAAAGAGGCCATGAAGATAAGGATCAGAGAGTTTGGCGAACACTGGTATGGCCGCAGCCCGCTCTACGTCGCACCCGTACGAGGTGCCACCTGATACGTCTCAAACGTATCTATAATTTCTTATGTTCCATGCTAGTTTTATGACAATACCTACATGTTTTGTTCACACTTTATATCGTTTTGATGCATTTTCCGGAACTAACCTATTGACGAGATGCCGAAGTGCCAGTTCCTGTTTTCTACTGTTTTTGGTTTCAGAAATCCTAGTAAGGAAATATTCTCGGAATTGGACGAAATCAACGCCCAGCATCTTAGAATTCCACGAAGCTTTCAGAACACCCGAGAGCTACCAGAGGAGAGCCATAGGGGGCCCACACACGGGGCTGGCGCGGCCAGGCTAGGGCCCGCGCCACCCTATTGTGTGGCGGCTCCGTACCCCCTCCGACTCCGCCTCTTCGCCTATTTAAAGGTCACTAACCTAAATCTTCGATACGGAAAAGCCACGGTACGAGAAACCTTCCAGAGCCGCCGCCATCGCGAAGCCAAGATCTGGGGGACAGGATTCTCTGTTCCGGCACGCCGCCGGGACGGGGAAGTGCCCCCGGAAGGCTTCTCCATCGACACCGCCGCCATCTTCATCAACGCTGCTGTCTCCCATGAGGAGGGAGTAGTTCTCCATCGAGGCTAAGGGCTGTACCGGTAGCTATGTGGTTAATCTCTCCTATGTACTTCAATACAATGATCTCATGAGCTGCCTTACATGATTGAGATTCATATGAGCTTTGTATCACTATTAGTCTATGTGCTACTCTTGTGATGTTATTAAAGTAGTCTATTCCTCCTTCACGGTGTAATGGTGATAGTGTGTGCATCGTGTAGTACTTGACGTAGGTTATGATCATAATCTCTTGTAGGTTATGGAGTTAATTATTACTATGATAGTATTGATGTGATTTATTCCCCCTTCATAGTGTAAAGGTGACAGTGTGTATGCTATGTTAGTACTCGGTTTAAATTGCAAAGATCTATTATGCTCTAAAGGTTACTTAAATATTAATGCCGAATGTTGTGGAGCTTGTTAACTCCGGCATTGAGGTGCTCTTGTAGCCCTACACAACGAATGGTGTTCATTATCAAACAGGAGTATATGTAGCACAAAGGAAGAGAACTTATTTATTTATGTGATCAATGTTGAGAGTGTCCACTAGTGAAAGTATGATCCCTAGGCCTTGTTTCCAAATACTGCAATCATCGCTTGTTTACTGTTTTACTGCATCTTTACTTCCTGCAATATTACTACCATCAACTGCACGCCAGCAAGCACTTTTCTGGCGCCGTTACTACTGCTCATATACATCCATACTACTTGTATTTCACTATCTCTTCGCCGAACTAGTGCACCTATACATCTGACAAGTGTATTAGGTGTGTTGGGGACACAAGAGACTTCTTGTATCGTGATTGCAGGGTTGATTGAGAGGGATATCTTTGACCTCTTCCTCCCTGAGTTCGATAAACCTTGGGTGATCCACTTAAGGGAAACTTGCTGCTGTTCTACAAACCTCTGCTCTTGGAGGCCCAACACTGTCTACAAGAATAGAAGCACCCGTAGATATCACCACCACAGCTTAGCCAGGTCAAACAGAACAACTTTCGTGAAAAGGCCTATATATATTAGGCATCACAGCCACTAGAAAAAAAAAGATGAACAGAAGAAACACCACACATAGATCAGAAGCCACCACGAGATCCATTTCACCATTCGCATCTGCGGAGAGGAGAACCGCTGCTCCATCGTCTCCCTCTACTTAGTCATAGATCCTACTTGTACTACTACTCCATATATACACAATCTTCTGTTTTGTCCTTTTCAATTTATTCCACCCAGCTAGTACCCTACATTCCGGCGGGACTGAATTTATAAGGATTATCCTTATCACTTGGTTATCTCGATCAATAAGCATATCTTGGTCAAAAATGGTGGTTTCCTTCATGGACAAAAATTCGACTAACATAAACCATGACGAGTTCTAAAGCAAACAATTCAACTTTATCAATTCACCTAAGAAAATATAAATCTAGACAAAGGCCTAAAATGATCACAGGCCGAAAAAGACAATGGTGAACAAGTACCACAATAGGATATGCACGGACACAAAAGAAAACATATAAGTTGAAAGACGTATCATAGTGTTTGACATTTGTGCTTACTATACCTGTGCATGTGTCGGGCCGGGCCGGGCCTCAAGCTGGGCCGGAGAAAGCCCGACGCTGAAAGAACAGGCCCAAGCCCAGCCCGTCACGACCAAATACTGGTCGAGCCGCGGGCCGGGACGGGCCGTAGTGCAAAATCGTGTTTTCGGGCTACCCAGGCCCGGCCTGGCCCAACTATCGGGCCAACAATTTCAGGGCTAGGCCCTTTTCGGGCCGGGCTGCCCATGGCCAGGTATGGTGCTTACCATACATGTGACAATTGGCAGCTGGCGAAGATACTGGATGGCGGTAAAATTTCCAATAGGTAGTGTTGCCTACCCTTGATAAGGTTGCATCTTTGAGGGAACATGGTAGCTGCAAATGTATCATCATCCTCCTCCTCAACCTCATTCTCTTCCTCCCCATCCTCATATTTATCCTCATCACCGCGGAAGTTTAGATAAATAATGGATATCGGGGGCACTTGTGCTGTCAAGTTATAGCGTATCCTCTCTCTCCCCCCATTGAGATTTTTTCCTATAGTAAACCAGATCCATTCGTACATAAGAATTCATCATCATATCCATCTCCATCTCCATCTCCATCCTCCATACTTGTACTATTGATCTCATCACAAATGGTGGCACTGTGAGACTATTTTTTAGTGATCTTAAGAATTCCTTTAGGATGTTTATGATTGTTGATCTTTCATGTGTGAGTAGTCCTCACGGACTAAGGGCTAAGGCCTAGCCTTGCATCATCATGTGCATCTAATCTATATGGGCATTGTACTTAATTTTCATTTTAAGATTTGTATGATTGTATGTCTATCTCCTACCTTGGTCAAGGACTTTTCAGTTACCCAAGTCCTCGATGATTGATAAACGTAATGAGCTGATATTAGTGGTAATCTGCTGCTTCATGTGAAGCTCAGCGGCAGTAGGGAGATAAGGGTGGTAGTTTGAGATCCATTAGGATAACGATACCATCATTGATTTTAATGCTTTGGTCTGGGGACAATTAATAATCCTTCATAACCAGTTTGATTGGAGTGAATGGGTTGGAAAATAGTCATTAGATAACCAGCTTGACTGGAGTCTATAGTATATTAGGTCGCATCGCCCACAAGAATCAAATCTGAATTTAATTAAGTACAATTATGCATATTATTATCTTTTATCCCATAACATGTATGCACATCTGCATGTAAATCCTTAGCCTTGGCCTATCTCCATGCATTGGTTCACAAACCCTAAGTAAACTAGAAGGTTTAGTGAGACGAAGATTTTACAAGTTGGTAAGTGTAAGGGTATTTCACCCTTATCCATTATTTTGGTAACGATGACACCGTGCTAAAGTATTTGGCCTAATATGTTTATAAGTACAATCTCAGGTATTAGGCAATGAGGCGTAAATGGTGTATCAAAGGAACAAGAAGGCTAAAGGTGACCCCCCCATTTCAACAACAATCAAAAGGGGGTTACAGGAGAAATCCGGTCACCTGCCCGGTCCAACCGGGCCAGCAACCGGCCAGTCCGGCGTGGTGGCCGGTCAACCGGGTGGCAACCGGGCTCCAAAGGAGGAGCCAGAAGATCCGGTTTGCGCCCGGTCAACCGGGCTCTCGACCGGCGTGTCCGGTGCTCCGTCCGGTCCACCGGGCGGCAACCGGGCGCCAACCGGCCGCCAACCGGAGGAGCTCCAGGACCAGCAAAAGGCGTCCGGTCACTGGCCCGGTCAGACCGGACTCTCCGCCGGGCTGTCCGGTCTGTGGGCCGGTCAACCGGGTTCGTCGAGGAAAAGCTGAGGTGGCAAGTGGCAAACGGCCATATTTCGAAGAACACTATAAATAGCCCTTCTCCTACCTCTAGACAGTTAGGCACTACACTACAAGCTGTTCTTGAGCTCTCTCTCTCATACTCCATTGCTAGAAACACCAAAAGCCTCAGATCTCCCTCCTCCTCCACCCAAACTCAAATCCCTCCGGGGAATCATTAGAGGAGGACCCGATCTACCGTTCTACCAAGCCAAATCTCATTCCCCCTTGTATTCATTGAGAAGCTTGCTTCCTAGGGTTCCTTGGAAAACCTAGGTAGGCAAGAGGAGTCCGGAAGCATCCGGGCTGTGGATTTGCTCCGGGCAAGATTGTGAAGGTTTGGAGGCTACCTCAAAGTCTACCACAAGTGAGTGAGCTATTCCTTCGTGGGATAGGCTCCGGAGAATAGGGTGAGCCTTCGTGGCGCGGGGAATCCTTCGTGGGACCTCCACTCCTCCAAACGTGACGTACCTTGTTGCAAAGCAAGGGAACACGGGAATACATCCTCGTCTCCGCGTGCTATCGGTTATCTCTAACCGAACTCCTTACTTGTGATTTAATCGCTCGTGAGAGCCTTCGTGCTCGAGTTAGTTGTATCCTCATATAGGTTGCTTCACCTAGTTTGCATTAGGCTCATCTTTATATTCCGCAAAGCCTAATATTGCAAAGAAAGAATTAAAATTTGTAGAAACCTATTCACCCCCCCCCCTCTAGGTTTACCATCTCTATACTTTCAATTGGTATCAGAGCCTGGACTCTTATTAAGGGCTTCACCGCCTTAAGAGTGAGATGGATAAACTCTTCGAGGGTCTAGATGAAGACTCTAACCTTTCGGTTAAAGAGATGAAATCTAGATTCTTGGCATATGAGACCGAGAAGAAGAAAAAGGAGGATGAGCTACAAAACCAAATGGCAGAAATGACTGCCATGCTTAAGAACCTAACTGCGGGTGGAACTTCTAGTGGGGCTTCGGTCTCTAAGGAGTCCTACCATGATGTTAACTATAACTATCCTAGAAACACTTCACCCATGCCTCATATAAACCATAGTGGGACCGTTCCCCATTACGATGGAACTCACTTTCCACATTGGAAATCTGCTATGGAATCTCATATTCGCATGCAGTGTGGAGCTATGGGAGCTCATTGTTCATGGACATCGGGAGCCACAAGATCCTACTCGGTTGACCTCCACCGAGTTCTACAACCGTCAACTCAATGCATCCGCACGTGACAAGATTAGAAGTGTCATCAACCGCAAGCTTCTTGATCAAGTCGATGACATTGTCTCCGCTAAAGAGTTGTGGGATCGGATCGTAGTACTCCAAGAGGGAACCGATTTGATCCAATCAGCTCTCTATGAGACCGCAAAGCAAGAGGCCTACCAATTCATGATTCGAGATGGAGAATCCATATTTGATGCCTATGCTAGGCTTGGTGCTCTGAAAGTAAGGGTCAAGGGACTTGGTGTTGAGAAGTACAATGACGGATTTGAGATGAACGAAGCCTTCATAAAATCCAAGGTCATTGCTATGATTGCCGTCAAACAAGAAGACACCAACCTTGGACTCAACTTGCAAATCATGACCAAGAGTGCCGATCTCAACTCCGATGATCTAGTCTCCTATGTGGCCGCCAATGAAAGCATGGCCAAAGCCGGAAAGAGGCTCAAGGCAATGAACCGTGTTGATGAAGCCTCACACAACCATGAAGCGTCACACAACCTTGCTCTCAAAGCTAGAGCCGACCATGAAAGCAAAGAAGACTATGAGATTGAAGAAGATGAAGAGATGACTTCAACTAGTGACATTGCTACCGACTTTGCTTTCTTTGCCAAGAAGTACAAGGCAAAGTTCCCTATGCTCCTCAATGACAAGAAGAAGAAGAGAACTTGCTACAATTGTGATGAAGATAACCACTTTGCAAATGAGTGCCCTTATGAGAAAAGGGTAGACAAGCCAAAGTTCATCAAAGGGGTCAAGCCAAGATTGAAGCCGAACCCAATCAACGATCGGTACAAGAAGAACAAGGGAAGAGCTTTTGTTGGGGCCGAGTACTTGTCCGATGAAGAAGAGGAAGATGAGGAGAAGGAGGCCGGAGTGGCCGGTTTAGCATACTCTAAGCCCGGGTCACTCTTCACATATGACTACTCCAAAGATTACTCCACGGAGAATGATGTTGGCTCTTCCTTCATGGCAAGAACAACTCAAGATGATGACTCCGATGACTCTCCCTCCTCTCCAATCATTGGCTCTTGTCTTATGGCAAGGGAAACCAAGGTAATGGAACCTCCACCTTCCCTATCTAGTGTTCTTGATGATGAAAACGAAGATCAAGAAGAATTAACTATGCTTAAGGAACTCTATGATGTTAGATGCACCCTTCGTGGTGAAGCTCTTGTCAAGTTTGATTTCTTGATGGACTCACTCAAAGAAAAGGATGAGTCCATTGAGGAATTAGAATATCAATTGAATGAGAAGGAACGGAGATTCAATCTCCTAAGACAAGAGCTAAAAACCGAAAGGTGCATATCTCAAGGCCTTAAGCAACAAATTGAAACTTATGAACTTGATAAAGTTAAGGACCTAGAAACTATTGATAGGGCTCAATTATTGACCCAAGGGCTCAATGCTTCAAAGGAGGAACTTGAAGTTGCTCATGCTTCTCTCACTAGGGATCTTGACCACCTTGAAAGAGCTAACAAGCTTGTCAAGGATGAGCTCAAGAAACTTGGAGAGAATCATGATCTACTTCAAGAATCCTACAAAAAGGCTCTTGGATCAATGAAGGATCCCATTGATGTTGAAAAGCTTGCTTGTTCCTCCATTTCCTTTACTAGTGAGCATGCTAAACTTGTTGAGGAACATGTTCGTTTACAAGAGGAACTTTCTTTGCATGTTGAGACCAATGCATATCTTGAGTCCTTGGTGACCAAATATGGTCTTGACTATCATCCTAATGAATCTTCTTGTGAGCAAGCATCTATTCTTGAGGAAAATGTTAGGCTAACAAAGGAACTTGCAAAGTTCACCACCGCCAAGAACAAGATGGGATTGGATGACCTCTTGAGTAAGCAAAGGTCAAACAATCAAAAGTATGGACTTGGATATACTCCCAAGTCCCACAAGAAGAACAACTACAAGAAGGAGAAACCCACTCAAGATAAGAACAAGAAGGTCACTAACAATGGCAAAGCCTCAAAGGGCAAAGCCACTAGTGGTGCCCGCACGGGGCCAAACGATCACTATGCATTATTTGTTGATTATTATGGTGATGTCTATGCTAACTATGTTGGCCCTCCTAATGGCTATGCTTATAGAGAGTACTCAATTTGGGTACCAAAAGATATTGTTGCCATTGCAAAGGAACCCATTAATCGATGGGTTCCTAAATCCTCTACTTGATTTTTGTAGGGGTATTCCTCCGGTGGTCCAAAATGGGTGTTTGATAGTGGATGCACCAATCATATGACCGGAGGAAAAGGTGTGCTTGATCAATTCATTGAAGATATCCACAAGAAGTCAAGCATTACCTTTGGTGACAACTCAAAGGGAAAGGTACTTGGGTATGGCAAGGTAGCAATCTCTAAGGACTTGTGCCTTGAGACGGTTATGCTTGTTGAACACCTTGGCTATAACTTACTTTCTATATATCATCTTGCCGATGCTTGGGTACAATTCATATTTCACTAAATATTATGTGCAAGTCTTTAGGAGTGACAATCTCAAATTGGTCCTTGTTGGATTTGTGGAGAACAACCTTTATGTGGTTGACCTCTCGAAAGAGAGCCCCTCCTTCTCCACATGTCTAATGGCGGCCAAGCATGACGAAGGATGGTTGTGGCATCGCCGCCTTGGTCATGTTAACATGAGGAATCTTAAACAACTCCTAAAGGGTGAGCATATTGTGGGACTAACCGGTGTCTCTTTTGAGAAAGATCGTGTTTGTAGTGCATGTGTAGCCGGAAAGCAACTCAAGAAGAAGCATCCCATCAAGAGTATTGTTACCACATCTAGGCCTTTGGAGCTCCTTCATTTGGACCTCTTTGGGCCATCACACTATGATACTCTTGGTGGAAGCAAGTATGGACTTGTCATTGTTGATGATTACTCAAGATACTCTTGGGTCTTTCTCCTTAAGTCTAAGGACGAGACCCATAGAGAGTTCATCACCTTCGCCAAGAAAGCTCAACGTATGTATGAATCCGAGATCAAGGCAATTAGGACCGACAATGGCACCGAGTTCAAGAACTACACTATGCAAGAGTTTGTGGATGATGAGGGCATCAAGCATGAGTTTTCGGCGCCGTACACCCCTCAACAAAACGGTGTTGTTGAAAGGAAGAACCGGACTATCATTGAGATGGCAAGAACCATGTTGAGTGAATTCAACTCACCCCACAACTTTTGGGGAGAAGCCATCTCTACGGCCGTCCACTACTCCAACCGGCTCTTCCTCCGTCCCCTCCACAACAAAACCCCATACGAGCTCCTTACCGGTAACAAGCCTAATGTCATGTATATTCGTGTCTTTGGATGCAAATGCCTTGTTAAGAACAACAAAGGAAAGCTCGGTAAATTTGAAACTAGAACCATAGAGGGTATATTTGTTGGATATGCGGAGAACTCTCACGCCTATAGATACTACAACCGGTCCTCCGGGACTATTGAAGTATCTTGTGACGTGGTGTTCTTGGAGGATAATGGCTCCCAAGTGGAGCAAGTTGTTCCATGTGTTGCAGGTAATGATGTTGATCCATCGAGTGCCATCAAGCATATGGGCATTGGACACATCCGGCCCATGGAGGTTCATAATGATGATCAAGATGATGGAGCAGATGTCTCAAGCACGCCACAAGTAGAGCCTAGCTCAACTCAAGCCGAACCATCAAGTGCAACTCAAGAACCACCCTCCACTCAAAATGAGTCTCAATCCGAAGAACAAGAAGAAGATCCTCATTCCATGGAGCAAGATCATGATGACGATCAAGAAACATCCTCAACTCATGATCAAGCTCAAGTGGTCCCTCATGATCAAGTACTAGCAAGAGATGAATTCATTGATCATGAAGGAACCATTCGGAAGATCAAGGCCGCTACAAGGGCAAGTGACATGAAAGTGGATCAAGTCCTTGGTAGCATCTCAAGAGGAGTGGTAACTCGTAGACACCATGCATTACTTATCACTTATTGTCAACATCATGCTTTCGTGTCTAGTTTTGAACCACTTAAGGTACATGAAGCCTTGGTCGATCCGGATTGGGTAATTGCCATGCAAGAAGAATTGGAGTGTTTCACTCGTAATGAAGTATGGTCTCTAGTTGAGAGACCCAAGGATCATCACATCAATGTCATTGGGACCAAATGGGTATTCAAGAACAAGCAAGATGAGAATGGCATTGTTATACGAAACAAAGCAAGGTTAGTGGCGCAAGGGTTTGCCCAAATAGAAGGTATGGATTTTGAGGATACCTTTGCGCCGGTAGCCCGTCTTGAAGCTATTCGTCTTTTGCTTGCATTTGCATCTTTCCACAATTTCAAATTATACCAAATGGATGTGAAAAGTGCATTTTTGAATGGTCCCCTAAAAGAAACCGCATATGTGGCTCAACCCCCGGGTTAAGACCCATGCCGACCCAACCACGTGTATTTACTCCATAAGGCACTCTACGGTCTCAAGCAAGCTCCACGTGCTTGGTATGAGTTCCTTAGGGATTTCTTACTACATGATGGGTTTTGCATGGGTACGGTCGATTCCACCCTTTTCACCAAGCGGGTTAAAGGGGGTGGCCTCTTTATATGTCAAATATATGTTGATGATATTATTTTTGGTAGAACTAACCCCAATCATAACAAAGCTTTTGAGCTATTGATGACTAGGAAATTTGAGATGTCCATGATGGGAGAGTTGAAGTTCTTTCTAGGCTTCCAAGTGAGGCAACTTGCAAAAGGCACCTTCATCTCTCAAGAAAAGTATGTGAAGGACATGCTCAAGAAATTCAACATGACCAATGCAAGTCCAATGAAGACACCCATGCCCGTAAAGGGGCAACTTGGTTCATGTGACGGTGAGAAGGATGTGGACATAAAGGTATACCGCTCCATGATAGGATCCTTGCTCTACCTTTGTGCCTCTAGGCCGGATATCATGCTAAGTGTAGGGATGTGTGCTCGTTTTCAATCCGCTCCCAAGGAGAGCCATTTAGTGGCGGTCAAACGGATACTAAGATACCTTGTTCTCACTCCTACTCTCGGGCTATGGTATCCAAAGGGGTCAACCTTTGAACTCATTGGCTATTCGGATTCCGATTGGGCCGGTGATAAGGTTGATCGGAAGTCTACCTCCGGGGCTTGCCAATTTATTGGCCGGTCATTGGTGAGTTGGTCATCCAAGAAACAAAACTCCACCGCCCTATCCACCGCCGAAGCCGAATACATATCCGCGGCATCTTGTTGCACTCAATTGTTATGGATGAAGCAAACCTTGAAAGACTATGGTGTGTCTCTTGGTACGGTGCCTCTTCTTTGTGACAATGAAAGTGCAATAAAGATCGCCAACAACCCGGTTCAACATTGTCGCACCAAACATATTGACATTCGCCATCACTTCCTACGTGATCATGTTGCCAATAAGGATATTGATCTCACTCATGTGGGAACAACCTACCAATTGGCGGATATTTTCACTAAGCCTTTGGATGAAGCCCGCTTTGTTAACTTGAGAGGAGAACTTGGTATTCTTGATCCTAAAAACTTGGATTGATTAACTTCTTGCACTATATTCTTGCATTTATCTTGCTATCTAGCTTAGAGGTATAGCACATATGGGGATAGTCATCTTACCATATCTTGGTATGATGCATACCTATGTGTGCAACATAAATAGACCCAATGTCATTAAATGGACCCAAGCATGTCTCTTCGAGGTCTCATGACATTTGCGCTTTCACATAGGGGGAGTAATCCCCCGCCCCTCATTGAGCCTTCATTACCACTTGATTTGACTATATAAGGCCAAATGATCTTATTGCAAAAACTATTTCAAAATAACTTATGATTCTTGATATACACTTCGAATCATGCCCATTGTTGCTATTCACATCTTGTTTGGATTTTCTCTCCAATGGGTATGCCTAGAGAACTTTGTGTTTCCAACCCCATGTCTATGCTCATCTCATCATCATCTATCTATCTATATGTACATGTCATCATTTGAGCACTTACACACACTTACACACAGCATAGGGGCAAAAACGAGGCAAAATTAGACATTTCTGGGCTGGCCGGTCGCTGGCCCGGTCGGACCGGGTCCCTGACCGGATGGTCTGGTGGACCGGGCGGCAACCGGAGTTTGGGCCGGGTCAGCCGGTCACCAGCCCGGTCTGACCGGAGATCTGACCGGTCGCGCGGCCCACTATATATTGGGAAGAGATACCCCTTGGGGTCTTCTTCCCCATTGTTCCCCAATCCCCAACCTCCATGGCCGGCGCCCTCAACACCTCCACCAAGATCTAGGCACTTCCCACCACAAGAACTTCCCCAAACTTCACCACACCATAGATCGGGGCCATTGGAACATCTCCACCGAAGGATTTGGTCCCTCTCCAACTAAGCTTGGGAATTTTTGGAGTTCTTGGGTTTCAAGCCCTACCTTGTGTTCTTCTTGTTCTCTTGATCAAGGAGGACAATGTCTTCGGGTAATGTACTCTCCTTTCCTCCCTAAGTTCTAGTCCTCCTCACACATTGCAAGTTCTTGCCAAAATTTGAGGAAATCTTAGGGTTAGGTTTAGGGTTTGCAAGTCCTCATGCCTTTAGAGTGTCTCTCAACACAAAGCACATTCTCCACTCTATTGCTATAGCATGTACTCAAGTTTTTCGAGTTTTTGCATGAATTTGTGGTAGAAATCTGGGCACAACATCACAAATCGACAAACCCGGTCTGACGCCCGGTCGACCGGCCGCTCAACCGGCCGGCCCGGCGTGTGGCCCGGTCAACCGGTCGCAAACCGGACCGTCCGGTCTGCTGCCCGGTTTGACCGGCCTGTGCGCCAAGGTTGCCTGGGCCAGACAAATCTCATCACTACACTTGGGTATATGCTATGCTTTTTGGATTCCCTCTTATTGATGACATGTACACTTACCCCACTGCTATCCTTGCTATATTTTCTCATTCACAGGAAGTTGGAGTGGTGAGCCACCACGTGGCCAAGTTGCCAAGCGAGGTCGGACGGCTGATCCTCCCCGCCGTTCTAGTAGCCGTGCACCCCCCCAAGCTCAGCAAGGTACTGACACTGGCAGCTCAGCTCGGGGCAGAACCAAGTCTGTTGCTACCAAGCGCAAGGATAAGAATGTTGTCCAAGAGGATGATGAGGCTGTACCAACCATCAATGTTGGGGCTGCAAACCGTCTTGAGTGGCAGGAATGGAGGACACTGAATCCGTATCGCTTTGAGAAGCCAACTTACACCCGTTCGGACAAGTCATTCTGGACCAACACACAAGCAGCCCTCTGGGAGGGTTTCTATGATTCTCATGAGTTTATGAAGCATGGGAATATTGTATCACCCAAGGCTATCAATCCTGAAGAACTTATCTTGCATGAAGCCACCAAGTATCGGTTTGTGGTTCAAACCTTGAGGAGTCTGGGATTGTATGATCTTGTGTGCCTCAAGCCTGATGATACTCAAGATGATCCTACCTTTTGTCCCCTCCTTGTCCGTCGCCACCGCACCGTCTTCTTCCATGACGATGAAGCCCGCACCCTCACTTGGATGACCGGCAAGACAAAGTACTCATGCTCCTACTCTCAGTTCCGTGCAGCTATGGGTTGTGGTGATGACAGTGATCCAGGGTACAAGATTCATTCACGGTCCAGGTGTACTAGGGGTGACATCTCTTTCTGCTATCCTGCAAACCCTACGCCTGGACCTCCCACCATCTCTGGGATGTACTACTCCTATTTGGTACTTGCCAAGCTGTTAGGAGAACCTCACCCGCAAGGCTGGAGACCACAGTGAAGTCCGCAACTAGCACCTCAACTTGATGGACTATTGTCATCCTGACAGGGTGAGGAAGATTGATGGCTGTGATCTTATTTACTGTGAACTGAAGAGGGCAATTATGGACCGCATGACTCCCAACTACGCCCAATATGTTCAGCGGCTCATCAACTACATTGTTCCTGCTCCTCGGAACGTTATTGGTGAGAAAGTCATCATGGATCCATTCAGGTTCCCCATTCAGGAGGCCACTCGTCCAGACGTTCCCTCCATGATGCCCACCACTGAGCGCCGCTCCAAGGCACACCATGATCATGATGCTAGCTCCAGTCACACTCAGCGCTCCCAGCATGGGGCCGCTCGTTTCTTCACATGCCTGTTCCAAATGTGCAAGAGAACCCATGATGTTGCCCATCAGACCCATAACATGACCCAAGAGACACGGAGGCGCCAGAATGAATTCATGGCCTCAAGGAACCACCCTGTTCCTCCTCCTGGCCCTGAGATGGAGCCTGTGATAGCACCTCAGTGGGAGATGCCTCTTCTTACCGATGAGATGCTCCAGAACTTTGACTTCTCAGTGTACGCTCATGGTGCTCTCCCTAGGCCTGCTCGTGCTCCTCCTGCTGACTATGCTGATGATGATGAGCGTGATGATGATGCGGGAAATGATGATGCCGGTGATGATGATGCCCGTGATGATGATGCACGCGAGAGCTCCTCCTCGCTTGGGTTTGGTCACTACTGATGGGTGCGATAGCATCTCTCCTCTTTTCTTCGCCTTTTTGGTGTTCCGATGCCAAAGGGGGAGAAGAGAGTAGAGTCTAGACCACAGGGTTCTTTGCCACAAGCCATGGGAGTTGCTTTATTTGGATTTTATATGGCTTGTGCTAGTTTACTTTGAGTTTTCCAAGAACCATTTGCTATTCGTGTATGGATATGTATGGATGACTATTATGTGTGCTACTCCATGTTAGGATGATTATGATATGCTTATATATCTTGATATGCACATCTCCATACCATGCTTGTTTCCTAAAGATATTGGGGGAGCTTCTCATGATTCTCAAATGGTGCACTTTGCATTCAAACGCAAATTCTCCAAGTGCACACATTATGGGGGAGCTTTCGTAATATCTTATATGGAATCAAGGTTTAGAGCTTATCATAATATCTATTTGTGACTCTAGCTCGGTTTGTCATCGTATACCAAAAAGGGGGAGATTGTAAGGGTATTTCACCCTTATCCATTATTTTGGTAACGATGACACCGTGCTAAAGTATTTGGCCTAATATGTTTATAAGTACAATCTCAGGTATTAGGCAATGAGGCGTAAATGGTGTATCAAAGGAACAAGAAGGCTAAAGGTGACCCCCCCATTTCAACAACAATCAAAAGGGGGTTACAGGAGAAATCCGGTCACCTGCCCGGTCCAACCGGGCCAGCAACCGGCCAGTCCGGCGTGGTGGCCGGTCAACCGGGCGGCAACCGGGCTCCAAAGGAGGAGCCAGAAGATCCGGTTTGCGCCCGGTCAACCGGGCTCTCGACCGGCGTGTCCGGTGCTCCGTCCGGTCCACCGGGCGGCAACCGGGCGCCAACCGGCCGCCAACCGGAGGAGCTCCAGGACCAGCAAAAGGCGTCCGGTCACTGGCCCGGTCAGACCGGACTCTCCGCCGGGCTGTCCGGTCTGTGGGCCGGTCAACCGGGTTCGTCGAGGAAAAGCTGAGGTGGCAAGTGGCAAACGGCCATATTTCGAAGAACACTATAAATAGCCCTTCTCCTACCTCTAGACAGTTAGGCACTACACTACAAGCTGTTCTTGAGCTCTCTCTCTCATACTCCATTGCTAGAAACACCAAAAGCCTCAGATCTCCCTCCTCCTCCACCCAAACTCAAATCCCTCCGGGGAATCATTAGAGGAGGACCCGATCTACCGTTCTACCAAGCCAAATCTCATTCCCCCTTGTATTCATTGAGAAGCTTGCTTCCTAGGGTTCCTTGGAAACCCTAGGTAGGCAAGAGGAGTCCGGAAGCATCCGGGCTGTGGATTTGCTCCGGGCAAGATTGTGAAGGTTTGGAGGCTACCTCAAAGTCTACCACAAGTGAGTGAGCTATTCCTTCGTGGGATAGGCTCCGGAGAATAGGGTGAGCCTTCGTGGCGCGGGGAATCCTTCGTGGGACCTCCACTCCTCCAAACGTGACGTACCTTGTTGCAAAGCAAGGGAACACGGGAATACATCCTCGTCTCCGCGTGCTATCGGTTATCTCTAACCGAACTCCTTACTTGTGATTTAATCGCTGTGAGAGCCTTCGTGCTCGAGTTAGTTGTATCCTCATATAGGTTGCTTCACCTAGTTTGCATTAGGCTCATCTTTATATTCCGCAAAGCCTAATATTGCAAAGAAAGAATTAAAATTTGTAGAAACCTATTCACCCCCCCCCCCCCCCTCTAGGTTTACCATCTCTATACTTTCAGTAAGGACTTGATTGAGTAAATCACCACAACAGTCGATTTCCAAGGATCCATATAACATAGGTCTTCTAGAGAAAAAGCAACTATAATACATCGAGTATTTCATATCGAATGTATCACCTTCCACTCCGTTGAGCACATCCACGGTGGTGTTGCCTTCTTCTCCGTCCAGCTCACCAACCTATGCGCAAAATCTTGCATCCCGTCACCGTAAGCCTTCCATGTTGCAATCCCCGAAGGTGGTATATATATATATATTATGATATCCCTCTGATGATGCACTAGTGATGCATCATGAGCTGTAATTTTTTGGGTAAGCTTGTGGTGCATCGGTAATTATGGTACCTGCTATTACACAATACCACCCTTTATGATGAACTGTTTAGCTTATGTCCTAGTTCTGTCAATGGTATTGCCTGCTATGTGGTGGGTAACCTCACCTCAGAGAGGAAGAAGTTACCATATCAGTGGTTAGCGTTGCAACTAAACCTCAGTAACTAGTTTTAGCCTTCCATAGAGCCAACCAAACACTGCAGCTACCATTTTCTCCCTTGTGAAAAAAAAATTCTTGTGAGTAAACAAATGGAATGCAGAAGGTTGCTTTTGGCCATCTCCACCCATCATGTCCCCCCCCCCCCCCACCCCACCCCCCGCCCTCGGAGCTTCAAAAGGGTTGCGACCTACCAATCCCGTTTTTAGGGTACAAATGTAGGCTACACAGATTTTCTTTTTTGCACATAGAACTTTATTACTATGTCAATTCCTATGTGCATGAAGAAATGCCATATCGGTGGATTCTGGCCAAAACAAATCTCCTCCAGTCTTGGTAGGTTAATTCTTGCGTAAATTAAGATGTGCATTTTCAGGCTTGAAAATCATCTTTTGTGGTTACGAATAGAACTCGAAATTACAGAAAAAAAAACTGGAAACCTGATTTGAAAAAGTTTTCGAATAGGTTTAATTTAGCCCCGCTATGTTTTTTTGTCACGCTCCGCCACTAGGAGGGTCTCCGTCCGTCCGATCTGATGCGGACACACCAACCGATCCGAGCTGCAGGCGCGGAGATGGGCTGGAGCCGAGAGTTTCCAAGATAAGCCAAAATCTTGGAATGGACAGCAGTGTTGTCGCTGTGCCAGTGTCACCTTCAATTTCCAGGCCAAGAAAAATGGATGCTATACTATTTATGCTAAGCATTTAACAATACTTGCCACACGATCCTCTAAGATGTCCCTGTACACTTATTCCGTTTCGTGGACACGTTGTGCATTGATTTATGTTATCCGCGGAATGTGATCATAGGAAAAAAGAACCAGATCAGCCAGGACTAGCCATTGACGCGGTGGAATCGGGGACCCAAAGGGCGGCTAAGGCAGCACGATCAATACGCTCGCAGCTAGCCAGTCAGTTCAACACAAAATCTATATGCCGGATTTATTCTGCCATTTGCTAAATTAATTTAGAGTACTAGCACTGTATATTTATTTTGGACAAGAGTGCATTAATTCATACGTACTGTATATTTATTTTTATCCATGGAGTGGATCGAAGCGTACATAATATACATCGAATATGGAAAAAACGAATATGGGTCGGTTGCGGATAAATATTTTGTCTGATGTATCGCTAAAAATGTAACATCCTAAAAGTTTGAAATGTTAAAGTAATATATTAAGTTGATTGAATTGTTTAACTTGGTTGAAAATTCTCAGTGAAAAGAAACTTTTGAAAACTTGTTTGACTTTTCTCAACCATGATTTAAGACATTTGTTATGAGTGGATTTATAATACTATCTGACTTGATCATATTTTGTTACAACCTATTGGATCCTTTAGTGGCAATCCAAGTATTATCCTATCATGTTTGTTTTATTAGAAGACAGAATAAAATAAATTTTCCAATTATGGTGAAGTAATATTTTTGACTATTAAAGTTTTTAGAATAAATTATGGATCCTTCAAAATGTTTTCCATCACGTGATTATAAGAGGAAATATAATTATTTTCGTATCCTTGATTTTATACGAAACTGAGACTTTTAAATTATTTTCGTATCCTTGTGAAGTGGTGTTCAAACTATTCGGTTTTTGTTTACTCTTTAAACATAAACTCATTTTAAAAGTTTGCCAACTATCCCTACCAAGCAAATTAAATATCCAAAAGTCCGGTTTTGAAAAAGTTTCAGTTTTATAAATGTTTACAAACTTGTTTTACTCAAAAGTACTAAAATTCTATTTCGCCTATTTCCAAATAGCTATATATGGCACTATATGCATAATGATGTTTTTGTTATTTGGCCTGGACCAAAATTAGTTTATAAAGTCATTTGAACCGTTTTGACCTCCAAATCAGGATTCATGTTAAAAAAAATCTGCGAAATGTTTCAGTTTTGAATAGAGGTTTTAAATTGTTTTCTTGCATAAAAGGGAAATTCTATTTCTAGTTTCGCTAATAGTCTATTTGGCCAGATCTACGAAAATATATACTCATGCGCTTGTTGGACTGGAGTAGTGCTCCATAATATCCATTTATTGTACTGAGTTTTTTTATAAATTTTTCGTAATTTCTTTGGGCTAATTTAGAAGCTTAAAACCGCTATTTTAAAATAAGACAGAAAAAAGAGAGAAATAAGTAAATAAGAAAAAACAAAGGGAAACAAGCCGGCTGGATCAACCTTTGCTAGTCGATCCCCATTGCCGGCCTAGCCAGCCCCGCGCGCAGCACCAACCCTAAAAAAACAAAAAAAAACAAAAGTCTGCACTTGCACCACACCGTACACACCAGCGCGCGGTGTGGGCCGGCCCGGTTAGCTATGCTTCGTATTTTTTCTGTTTCTTTGTTTTCACTTTTTTTTCCTGATTCTTTTCAGTTTCTGTTTCTTTTTTCTGTTTTTTTCTTGTAAGATTTAAAAAATATTAAAATATTAAAATTTGCATTTTTTTAATTGTTAAATTTGAAAAATAAATTAAAAATATTAAAATTTGAAAGATCTTCACATTTTTAAAAAATGTTTAAATTCCAAAATAGTTCAAATTGTTCAAATTAATTCAAATTAAAAAAACAATTTTAGAAATTGTTAAATTTAAAAAATGTTTATTTTTAAAAATTGTTCATAGTATAATAATGTTTGAATTTTTTCCAGATTTAGAAATATTCATATTTCAAAAACTCGAGAAAAATATTTTTTTGTGAAAAATGTTAGATTTTGATAAATAGAAAATATTAACAGAAAAGAAACAACAAAAAAGAAAAGAGAAGAGTCATACGTGATCAATGGGCCACGTCACAACCACCCCGACCTGCTCACTAGGGTGTGCGGCACCCTGCAAGCATCGACCAGGTCGATGTAAAGTGGCTCTCGAACGCATCATCTCGCATGCCCATATTTTTTCCCTGATATGTGGCCCCCATTGCCAGCTCAGAATTCGTTGGCCCCTTCCACGAAAATTCTCAAACACCAATATCTCCTCTATTTTTGCCTCCTAAAATACCTAAATATCATGTCACCGAGCTACCCTAGTTCCTGGCAGGAGATCACCATTTTGGTCCACACGCCAAGCTCGAACTCTAGGTTCTCATTGCCTCGAGTCCTCCCTTCTTCGTATGAAAATTTTCCCTAACTTCTCTTTGTCGTTATAATTGATTCCCATCTCACGCATGAGGTGAATCCGTCGCCGGAGTTCCGCTGGAGCATCGCCGGAGCGGAGCTTGATTAGTTGCACGCCATAGTTGTTTGGGGGGTAGAGATGACACCAAGACCACCACTGTGATAGTCGTTGTCTTCTGGTTATCGCCGTCAACCTCACCACCGTCGAAGACCACCGGAACATCTGCCAGCAACCTCTCCCAAGCCATAGCCGCCTGCCGTCAAGCCGGTGAGCACCGCCGCCACGACCTCTGCCGCATGTGTTGCGTACGACCCGACGGTCCAAAACCGAGATCCGCATCACGTCAGTGTCAGCTAATCAGGAGCCGCCATGTGTCGATCTTCTTCTTTTTTTTAACTAGAAAATTCATACAGAAAAGACACGGAATATGCAAATCTTGTAAAATCTAAAAAAAATCATAACTTAGAATTCAGCGAATAATATACTGTTGGATTCGAAAAAATGGGAAGAACACAGTGATAGTGTCAGTTTACAATTTACGAAACCTACAGATTTTCAAATTTGTAAATAGTGTTTATATTATTTTTGGTGTATTTAAAATACTATAGATGATTTTAATTTTATTCCAATGCAAAATGAGAGATAATGAAATTGTCTATCCAATAGCATGCTTATTTGTGATTTGAAAAATTATTTTATACAGAAGTCTGTTTGTTTACAATTTTACGAAACTTACAAATTTTCAAGTTTTTGAATAGTGTTTATATTATTTTCAATGTATTTAAAATTCTCTAAATGATTTAAATTTTCTTTCAAATAAAATATAATGAATTTTCTATCCAGTAGCATGCTTTTTATTTTCTATCCAGTAGCATGTTTTTTATTTTCTAAATTATTGTATACCAAAGCTTGTTGTTTGTATTAAAAATCCTACCAAGAATAACTATTGAATAAACAAATTGCTTATAAAGTATGTTTTCTATCCAGTAGCATGTTTTTTATTTTCTAAATTATTGTATACCAAAGCTTGTTGTTTGTATTAAAAATCCTACCAAGAATAACTATTGAATAAACAAATTGCTTATAAAGTATTTTCAAATCTAAATTATTTCAAGAGCATGCACGTATTACATTTTATGTGTCTCTCTGTTTGTCTTGCTTCGTGGTTGATTGTGATTTTTTTTTTTTGCGTTAGATTGTCTAGAATGCAACAAGTGTGACTGTTTTGACTTTTTGACTTTTTGAACTCACAAGTGTCATTTCATTGTCCCACTATTTTTTTATGAATGTTTTAGTTAATTTCAGTAGCTATACAGATGTAGGATTGTTTCAAAATATATTGCTATGCCATGAAAATTATATGGATAGCCATATGATTCCATGATATGATTCTTTGTCGCCCTATCGTATTCCAATGTTTAATTGTGCTATTTTAGATGTGTGATTTAGGAATTCATGATATGATATGTGATATTGAAAAGTATTGCTTTGATGTAATAAAATAAGTATGATAGTGAATCATTTGGGTGGATGTAGCATTGATTAGTTTATGTTGAGTGGTTACACCGAAGTCATATCTATGACGGTTGTGTGTATCACACTTGTGGATGGTCACCTAGAAATAAAGAGATTTGATCGGTTTCTATTTTAGTAGTTTTCAGTACAACTATATGTCATTATGGGATATGTCTTGACTAAGTAAGTTTTAGGACCTTGACCAGTCGTGAATCAACAGGTAGTGAACCATAGGTGTGTTATGATCCGAAGCGTGATTCTTGGTTTTTTTTCAAAAGTTTCGTCTTAGTATTCACCCGGCCATTTGAGCATAATGAGCATTATGGTAGAATGGACATACTAAGTCATGTGGGTAAAGTGTACAACCTCTTGAGAGTGTCAAACTAAAGAATTAGCCATATCCCTAGTTATGAACAATTATGTGAAACTAGAGTATGACACTGTTTGGATAATCTCACCATTCCAATTTCACAATTTAAACATGATGGGTAAAAATGTGTGTGATCATAGATAATAAGTTTTAAAAAAATTAAATGTGTTATAAAAGTACGAGAAACAACTATTGCCTTATGCAAATGAGTCTAAACCCCACTAGCCAAGTAACCATGTAGTTCTTAGGCGCCATCTATATATCCATCAAAAGTGACATATGCCAATACAATTCAAAATTTATGGACCGTTCATGGCTGCAACGTTTCATGTTGCCTTGACAAGCTTTTGCTCAACTTGTGTAGTCACACAATTTGCATATTATTGGATATTTTGCTGGATATAATTGTGAAATAGGTATATTTTTAGGTATCAATGATTACTAGTAAAACCACATTCTTCTCCATATAAGTTAATCACTAGTCAATATGTAGCGTTTGAAAATTAAACGAGACAGAATCAAACATCCGAGGCCTGAAAAGATTATGCCAAGAATTTCAAAAATACTATGTTTTGGAAAATACATATTATGTTATGTGCACAAGAACGACCACATATATCATCGTGAAGTGAGAGAGAACTAGTGATGCAATGCCCATAAACTATATTTTCTTGGATTCACCGAGTTTCCTATAGGGACTTACAACAAAACACTTTGTAATAAAATCAGATTTTCCTAATTAATCCTTAATCTATCAAAAAACGGATAATCCACATCTGTCGGATTTTGCCAATATCATATCCTCTACCATATCCGTACAGATATCCTGCTAACACTATCATTGAGGCGAGGCCTTCACGAAGATGTACATAGCTAGGGATGTAAATGGGGCGGATATTTTCCGCACCGAAACCGCATCCGCATCAATTTTTGAGGATATGATAAGTGATTTTAGGTATCTGGCCCGGTGGGCAAAATATCCGCTCCATTTACATCCCTAGCTATGCACATTCTTTGTGTAGATGCCTCACCTCAATGCGATTTTTTGCTTCAATAAATACTCCCTTAATCAAAGCTCTTTAGCTGTATTGTGACGAATACATGCATGCAGTCAATAAAAATGACATAACATGTACAAAAAGGTTATACAAACCCTACAGGAGCGGGCAATTGCTAGGTAAGAAAGAATTAGTGAGATAATAAAAAAATAGTCATTCAGGATGAACGTGGTAGTTCCTCCACCTTCAGAACAGGTTTCTTTGTGTAGTCACAAAGTTTGTTCGCCAGATTAGTCTTGCATGTTTCACCATGGATACCAATAAGCGAGACTTCCTTGAGCTCAGATAAAAAAACCATGCTAGTAGTAAAATCATATGGCGTACCGCTGGAGCAGTCAAGCTTGAGCAGCTCAAGAGTTTTCATCGACTTTGCGCCAAATTCCAAAGATAATAAGCTGGAGCTACAAGAAATCTCGAGGATCTTAACCTTTTCATAGCTGAACAACTCACTTGCATCATGTTTGGAGATAAAATTGAGGCTGGGCTGCTTGACACTAAGGCGTAGAATACATAGTTTTGGAAGCTCGCCAAGTAACTTAATGTCACTTTGTGATAAGGTGTGCATCTCTAGATCCAGTTTTCTGAGCATTTTAAGCTGATCACTCCCCTGTGGCAAGCTTTCATTAAGTCCATACAGTTTAAGGCTTCGCAGTTTGCCCAGAGGAAGAGCAATGCCATCCAGGCAACCTTGATTGTCCTTATCGAGATGCACTGACAAGGATTCCAGATTGACATGATCCTTGATTGCAGAGGAGAAATCCTTGATGTTCTTCCTGTTGATGCCGGACACTCCGAGTTTGTGCAGCTGGGTGAGCTTCTTGAGGGCTTTCACCATGGTCTTCCCTCCTGAAGCAGCCACATTGACAATGCCAAGCGTGTGCAATGCCGTTAGTTTCCGAATCCCTGTAGGCACCACAACACCGACTACACGACTGCATCTGCAGAACTCTGGTAGCCAACTCAGTGCACTAGGTGTTGCTGTTGTTGGGATATCGCTGCTGCCGGCACGAATGTACTGCAACTTCTGTAGCTTGGTGATGTTCTCTGGCAAGATGACTATGGAGGTGCCCCTGACATCCAAAGTCTGTAACTGCCTCAGATGATCCATATTACCTGGCAGATGGTGGATCTCACGCTGTCCTCGAAGTGAGAGGAACTTGAGGCGATGCAACCATTTTACTATGTTCTCAAGATCTTCAAACTTTAGGCCATCTGCATCCTCTAAATCAAGTACCCGAAGAAGCTTCATATTTTCAGATATGAGGAATGGTTCCCACTTCCCAAACACTGTCAGTGACCGTAGCCGGGAAAAATCCATGCTCTCGAACACAATTATGTCTCTATTCCAGTCGCGCAATATGATAAGATGGCGACCTGTGCGTTCGGTGGCTAGGACACAATTATGCCCTAGCTCAAACACAAGGTTTTCTTCCTTCCGCCGCGGGATGATGTACTCGCGGATGAAACCATTGACCTGACACAGCACCATCCTTGTGTCGATCAATGTGTTCGTCGCTAAGTGTGGTACCTGATGAATTATGCTCAGATCAAGTAGCTCGCAGAACTGCTTCTCCCCTCTATCCTCTGCAGAGTCATCATCACCATCCCTGGAGTAGCCCTCTGCAATCCACCGCCTTACTAATCGTCTTCGCCGAATGGGGTGGTCTCGAGGAAAGATTGACACATAGAAGATACATGGCTTGAGTGAATCTGGGCAAGTACTGAAGTAGGAATTCAGCCAACCAAATAGGTCGCGTAGACTGTAGTCGGGCTTTCTCTCCAGATGGTGCATAAATCTCTCATTCAAAGAAACCACAGTATTCATCCACGTGACCGTCTGTTTGTTCAATACGTCTGCTATAGCAACTATCACTTTGGGAAGACCTCCACACTTGGAAATAAGTTCTTTTACTCGCGTATCTTCCTGGACCGTTGAGGATGATGGAGTAGTCCTGCATACCTGTAGATACCATAAGTTAAGGTTATGTTTCAGCGGCAGAATATACAGTGAGCTATCCCAGAAATGAATGATACAATTCATATCATATATTCCAGGTTGTAATGGTAAAATTCCACGGAATAAATAGCGGCCGGATTAAAATATCATCACTTTTACCAGCATATTGATCCTATTATGACAAAAAAAAAACATAATGTTTTATGCATTATTGGAATGGTATCCGTAACACTATTAATTGTGTAACATAATCTTTAGAAATTCGAATAAAAGAATGACAATAGCCAGCCCAGCCAACCTGAGATTCTCTAGGAGTTTATGTAAAATTTCGCAGCTTACCAAGTGGCAGGGTTCCACCACCTGCACACTTTTTTGTTACATCGACCTACACACATTCGAACCAGATCTTCATGCATGGTTGGAAGCACAAAAAAATTCCTCTGTACCAACTATTAGGAGTGTACAGAAGAAGCGACACTTGGTTTGGTGGCAAAAAGAGCAACTATACATGCATATACTCTAATTTACAAATAACAACTGGTATAATTTTGACACCTATTTGTAAGTGCGATTGCCATATAATGATGAACATGGTAAATTCTGTTCACCAAAAAACATACCTTTTCGAAGAGACTTGAGGCAGCAGCAGCTTCTAGACCTTTGACATTAAGCACAAGCTCTTCCCCACTGGAGCAATATGCAGCAATGCTTGCTTCAGTTGTAATGATGATAATAACGCTCCTGGAGGATCTAGGTAACAAGGAACTCTGCATCAAGTCCCATTCCTGTTTGGACTTGATATCATCAATAACAATGAGCCAACTTTGTGTTTCAAGACGAAAGTCCAAAGGTATGCTCCGATGGAAGTCCCTTAAATTAAAGGGATGAGGTACATCCACCCAATTGTACTTTTCAAATTGCCCCGTGTAACATGTGTGATCAAATAGATTTTTGACAAGAGCTGATTTCCCAACACCAGCTATCCCCCATACAGACATAACTTGACATGAGTTTATACGTGCTTTTGCTGGATACTGACGAAGTTGATCTATTAGCGAATCACGTCCAACGAGGGAATAAGACTCCTCCACCACTGGTTTTTTTCCTTTATCGCCATCACTGTGAGAACCCTGTACGATAATATATGTATATGTGTTGAGAAAGGTATTGATATAGAAAGAAAAGTAGAGAGAGGCCAGGTACATAAACAACTTGGAGTGATTTCTGTGTACCGAGAATGAAGATATACTTTTATATATATAGTCTATTTACATGCCTGCCCAATTATAGGAAATGATTCATGCTTGTGCCACACTTCAAATTTGTTTCCATGGTTTTGACAAAAAAACAATTAATAATTCGATCCAATATGCTATATCACATGCATGATTTCTTTTCTAGTTGGCAAATTATAATATTTAAAGGAATTTTTGTTGAATTAGAGCAATCATGTACAAACCGCTATGTATTGGCCATTATTCTTTTCTACCGGGACAAGGGGGTTGTTAGAACAGTTTATCAAACATACCGACAAGTGTTGTGATCCTTAATCCTAGGTGACTGAAACTTTGTCTAAGAACATTTGATATCTCCCTTGCTAGATCGTTCCCTATTAGGATATATTGATCTTCTAGTCATTAATTTGATGTTAGTCGGTTACATTATGCTTTGTAATGGTTAGGGTAATAGGGTCCATTCAATTTTTCATCCAGTGATAAAAAAGTGAGGAATATATGCCAGGAAATGAGAAATTTATTTCCTTATTTTAACATCATGAGAAACACACATAATTATTTGTCCAATTCTAGGGTTCTTACAGTAGTGCACACTGGCAAAGAAAAAAAAAGAGTTTATTCTATCTTTTCAATGAAATGAGACGCAAAAGTCCTTCGCGTTTTCTCGAAAAAAGAAAAAAAAGTTTTGTTTGCATTGCAAGGGCCTGATAATCTATTTTTATTACTAGAATCCCTTTTTCATTTTCATATATTTTGTTGCACGTAAGGGTTTTGAATTTTTTGTTACCTACATACACCTTTCTTTTTGAGTTTTTGCATAAGTTCAGAGAAAAAGTGCAATTTGGGTATTTCAGAATGTACAAGTGGGAATCTAAAAAAAAAAATATTGTACCATTGAGCACTTGCACATCTTTTAAGCCGAGATTGCACATAGTTTGGTTTTGCAACTTCCAGTGTACAATTGAGCACTTGCACATCTTTTAAGCCGAGATTTGCGGACGGATTTTTTGTGTGTAATTCTGGTTAATTAGTTTTATTTCATTGCTTGCTTGATTATTCCACATTACTTGTTTTCCCACTCAACCTAGTAGTAGCAATGCAGAAAACAAAAATCGTGGTATACAAATCCAGCGTCCTCTAATTAGATAGAGTATGATCATGAGTTTCATTCTCGAAAAAAATGATCAATGGTTTTCACTAGAGAGTGGATTTTTTTATTACTGTATTATTAGTATCAAAACCTCTGATCTATCTATTATATACTAAAAGCACAATACATGGATTTAAAATAGAGACACCACATTAATCCACATCATCAGAATTATTTTAACTGTTAGATCTATAATTTACGGCCATAACAACCATTTGTACCAAATATGGAAGTTAAATCACATCAGGAGGAAAAGAAAAAGGAGTCCAAAATTAAAACCATAAGTCTGTCTAGACGTGCATCTCTAGGACTCTCTAGATTTGCCTTATCTTTTTTTCTTTCTTTTTTCCATTTGCTTGCTACAGACGTTGTCGTATGTGAGTCCAGCAAAATATGGCGATGGGACATGAAAACTGAGGACATGAGCTTGAAGACATTATGCTAAGTACACATATACAACGGAAAATGATTTACTCTATAATAAAAAATTATTAATTACGTAACTTTATACGTCTGTTTGAGGGTTTATACGTAAAAGAGACGTGCACATAGTTTTGTTTTAAACCATGTGGACCCTCCAAATTATTTAAACATGCTAAGCACTTTTTTTGCTAGATTTAATTGGAAATATTTCCTAAGAAGAGTGCATGCTACATACGAAAGGTAGCTTTTAATCGAATAGATTGCTCAGCGCACGATTGATAAACTTAGACGCCCACATCACTTTAAGTTTCATGTTATAATATAGCTTCCGTGTGCCCAAGATGCGGTGGGACGACGCGACAATGCATATGAAACTGGTTGGATCAATCCATTCATTTTTCGTGGATCATAAGTATAAGAAAACTATATTATCTAACCGGCCAGGTCAGCCAGGCCAATTGACGATCTTGAAGAAGACAATGGAGCTGTCGTGTGGCCCATGGTCGCCGAATGTGTTGTCGATGGGCCTTCGGCAAATTACTATCACAATTTTATGCTCTGCAGATGATTATTACTATATTTAACATATAAAATCTATCTTGTACTAAAAGGAATATAAAAGTGTTTTTCGTGGCACGAGGTTAATCCACATACGCTCAAAAAATATAAACCAATTATTTTAATTTTAATGTCTGAGAATAAAAGATAAGAAGTGTTACGTACAACAATACATGTGTGTATACAAAAGTAAAATTATGGCAAGTAAGCGCTATACGGGTCCACACGAGTTCTTACAACATATCTCAAAAAGAATTTTGTAGCCTAGATTCACACATTCAATGGTTTAGTCCAACTTAGCAATCGTGCAATGAAGGGATCTCTAATTCTGTGTCGTAGAGTCCAGGCGGTTTTCCGGCCGGGAAAAAAGGTGGATGTGCGTTCTGATACGTGTCTATACTATTTTTGAAGTGGACTCTGGTATGAATTTTCTTAGTTAGAACTGTTAAAAGAGATAAAAACAATTCACCTACCGCACAGGCCACCTGAACACCAACAAAGTTTGGTAAAAACTTCAGCCAGTGGAAATCAAGATTTTGCAGAGAACAGATCCAGAACAAATAGGTCAATACATTTAGAAAAGATATATATACATACAATATCTGCAGAGATCAATAGACTAGTTCGTATAAACATACATGAAAAGTACACGATATGCATGTGCATTGTTGTATGTATTATATTCTCTAATTTTAGTGCAAAACATTAAAAAATGATATACATATTTTGAAACCTGAATTACTAAAAATTACGCGGAACACCTAATTATCTACGTTGTCCAGTTAAACATGCATGCAAAAAATATAAACATAGAAAAGGTACTACAACAAAATAGATGATATTATGCAAGTATTGCAAATGTAATTCTCTAACTTCTACTAGCGCATATAAACGTGCCAATGAATCCGGGGAAAAAATCAAATAATACTACTAAAATGATGATTTGTTTGGCTTTAACTTAATTTTTAAATCATATTAGTATACAATATTGTGAATGGCGGTCTAAAAGTCCGCACATTTTAAAACTACATATGTAAGGGAAAGAATAACAGACTTAGGTTACAGTTATATAAATATCTAATTTGGCTCACCTATTAACGATGATGAACTTTTTTCTCTTTTAAGATCATCAATAAGATTTATCAATGTTAATTAAATCGCATTGTGATCTATCATGGAGCATAGGTTTACTACTGAGCTAATATTACTTACAAACAACACACATGGACTCTTCGACAAATGACGCAATAATCAAAAGATATTATTTGAAGTTGTTGCTCACATATATGATACTTCATTCACCATAAAAGAATGGATGGTAGAACTGTATTGTTTCCTATCTAAAATGTTACATCTATGACACCATTACTTCATTTCTCAAACACTTTCAATCCACTGAAGATGATGCCTCACATTTGAGAGGGCCACCGCACTAGTTAAAATAATTTGAAAGTTAAACAATGAGAAGTTTCAAGCTTAGTACCTCCGCCACTGGTTTGTTGGCATTATCTCCATCGGCAAAAGAACCCTGTACATGTATATATTTTAGGAAAGGTATTAACAAACCAGGAGCAAACAACAAGGGCCAAGGAGTAATTTGTGGGGTAGCAAATTAAAGTCAAAGCTGGATGAGGGAGAGCGTGCCCACTTCCCAAACAAGATCCGATTAGGAAGGAGGCATGATCAATTGTTGGTAAATTCTTCTTGGTAAAAAGGGAAAGAACGAGATATTTCTGGCTTACCTTGTTGAAAAGGGCACACACGGAGTGCTCGGTTGAGAAGTGCTTCAGCTCCAGTATCTGGTACGAGTGCCCGACGCACAAGGTTGCTATCTCGGGTTGCTGCGTGGACACGATGATCCAGCTGCCTTTCCTCCTGTCAGGAAGGAACTTCTTGAAAGCATGCCACACCGCCATGTTCGACAGGTCTTCCACGACGACGAGGTACCTCTTCTCTGTGACAATCTCCTGGAAGTTCTTGAAGAGAACTTCTTGTGTGGCCTGCATCATCGTTGGGACATCCATACTTTGCTCTTCTTCTAGGCAGAACTGAAGCATCAAGCTCCGGACCAAGTCATGGGGACTGAACGGGTGCGTGAGCGTCACCCAGGCCTTGTAGGTGAAGTCACTGCAGATCTCTGTGTCACCGTACGTCTTCATGATAATGGAGGCCGTCCCATGGTCGCCACCTGACCCCCACACCGAGATCACCTGAAGGCCGGCGCCGACATTCTTGGTGATCAGCTGGGTGAGGTCGCCGCCTCCGAGGCCCTGCACTCTCCTTGCGGCGTCCCTGGCCTCGGCGAGCATATTGGCCGCGGCCACCGTGCCGCCGGTGGCTGCGGCCGGTAGCTGCTGCTGCACGACGGGCTTGGATCCGGTGTCGCTGATGAGGCTGTAGCGCACGTTTCTGGTGCTCACGTCCGCCACCCTTGCCTTCAGCTGCTCGATCTCGTCCACGGCCTGGTCCAGCGCCGGCATCCTCGCCGGAGCCCAGGGGACGCAGAGCCGACGGAGGCGGAACCAGAAGCTCGTCTTGTCCTTGTCCAGGTGGACGACGAGCTCGATGCAGTCCTCAACGTCGTAGGCCAGCTCGCGGATCTGCCGCACCCAGGTCCGCACCACCGGATTCTCCACGCGCTCCGCGTTGGCCACATTGAGGAAGGACCTCATCATCTCGAACTCGCCCGTGATGAACACCAGGTCGCGCTGCGCGCTCTGCCGCAGCTTAGCCTCCTCCTGAATCGCCGCATGGGCCTTGCTCAGCGTCCCCTCCACCACCGACTTGGCCAGCCCGACCGTCAGGTCCGCCATGGCTGAACTTGAGAGAGCTCTTCTTCCTCGAGTGTACGTTGGTTTGTTCTTGCGTGGGTGTGGGTGGCGAGTGCTGGAGCCTTGCTGTTTAATCCTACACTTGTACTTCACGAGCTAGTGGACATTCTTGACAAGAGCTACTTGCCGGCGGCCAGGTCAAGTCGTCGTCGTCGTCGGAATGGAAATCATGTATAGTGATCAAGATATGGACAGATATGGATCCACTTTTTCCTTGCAGCGGGGTCAAGTCTTCGTCGGTATGTGGCGATTATATTTTATCATTCGCCTGACACAACCAGTACCACATATACATAGCTTGTTTCGAATGAAATAATAATATAGTACTACTAGTAGTAATTAACAAATGTCGGACCACTTCAAGAAAATACTATATTCATAACGGATCCATTTTTTCCTTGGAGCGGCATGAGTCAAGTCAACTATTTCTTGTTCACATGATAGATCAACATCACATTGGATTGGTTTATGACTTAATATATCCATTTCTGACGATTTGTTTTCGAAAATGAAGGGTATATATCTACCTTAGGTTAGCACACACAGCCTAAAGAAAAAAAGAGCTGATGCTAGCAAGGAAGCTTTTCTTTTGAGAAGCCTCATCTCAGTTTCCCAGCTGCCAGAGGATCTCTCAAGTCTTCCATCTTCTCCAGGTTAGTCCTTTCAATTCAGAAGCAGATTATCTTCAGATGTCACAGCAACCATGTTTATGGCTAAGTTTACCAACAATCCATGCATGTTTAGTCTTGTGTATTTAGATCTGTCTTTGCTATGGTAAATAGAGTTTGTGGCAACAGATAGCTTGTAGCAGCTCACATCAAGTTTCTTAAATCATTAGAAATGGCGACTAGCTCTGGCGGAGGTACAACTGAAGAGAGCCAACAGAGCGTTCTGAGCACGTTGCCCAGTGAACTGCCGTTAGACTTTCTGAAGAGTATCACAGATCAGTTTTCACAGGAGCGCATACTTGGTACAGGCGCATTTGGAACCGTTTATAAGGTATGGTTATGCCTTAACAATTTTTTCCTTCTCCGAAAGTTGCTGGAAACGATGCCAATATTTGCTGAAAGAGCATCTCTGAGCTTGAACAGGGAACTTTGCCTGGTGGGGAAATCATTGCTGTGAAGAAACTCTCAGAAAATTCGCCACTACCACGAGAAAGGGCATTCACTAATGAGGTTACAAATATTATGGCTGTCAAACATAAAAATGTTGTAAGGCTGGTCGGCTACTGCCATGAAGGTCTAAAGAAAGTTGTGCAGAACAATGGAAGATATATTGTTGCTGACATTGTTGAAAGTTTACTTTGCTACGAATATTTACCACGGGGAAACCTTCAGAGCAATCTTTTTGGTATATAATACTACCCGATCAAATTGCATTCACATTCAGGTTTCTAATATGCTTACACACACTCTTAACTTTTCAGTGCTATATAATGACAATAAAGGTATAACCGTTGGTATCATAAGAATTGTACTGTAAATTTATCTCTGTGATCACAGTTTTCTGTTAGCATTCTAATAATTAAATGCTATTGAAGTCACTATGTTCTGCTACTCCAAAATTCAATATTTCACTTCTTCAGAAATACGTACCAAAATGAATTGGGATACACGCTTCAACATAATCAAAGGGATCTGCGAAGGTATACACTTCATACACAGCATTTCTGTGGTTCATATGGATCTGAAGCCTCAAAACATATTGCTGGACGATAACTTGGAGCCGAAAATCGCTGATTTCGGTCTATCGAGATTCTTCGGCCAAGAAAAAACACGAATGAACACACAAACTGTTGTGGGGTCATAGTAAGTCAATTTACAGACTGTAATACTATTTTGTTCCATTATTATGATTTAAATTCCATTCTAGCCTCTCTGGTAATACTCATTCAATTTTAAATCTTAATGATATGCAGTGGATACATGGCTCCAGAATATATATACAGAGGTGAAATATCCACCAAGTCAGATATATACAGTTTAGGCATACTGATCATAGAGACCACCACAGGAGAGAAGAATTTTTGCGGCAATGAACCATCTGCAAAGCGATTTGTTGAAAATGTAAGGACAGATGTTGCGAGTGATTGAAGACTAAACTATAGAAGCTCACGTCACAATTAATCTTTTGTGTTATCTCCATACATCGTAATTCCGATTTTACATGTAGGTACGTACAAACTGGAGAGGACAACGCATGCTCTCGGAGTACCCATCATTAGAAGCAGATGGCCTCCAACAAGTAACATTATGCATCGAAATAGGACTACAATGTGTTGATATTGATCGCCAGAAGAGACCTTCCATAGAAACAATCCTCGACAAGCTCAATGGACGGCATCCAAATTGATCTAGGTCATATCAGGTACAATTTTCCTATCCTGGCATAGTTTATCAAAATTGTTAGTGGTGTATAGTCCCTTGTAGTCCCCTATACTGTATATTCCCATAGTGTGAGGGGTTTCCCTGCATATTGTATCCTTGTACATGTACTGGCCTTTGGCCCACTGTGAATACTAGTTGCTCATTCTCAACATGGTATCAGAGCTCATGGTTTAACTCCTTGCACGCTGCAACTCCGTGCTCGATCCGCGCCGCCGGCGATGATCTTTCCAGCCGATGCTGCTCCACTCCTTTCTTCCTCCTTTATTCCACAAAATTTAGTCCTTTTTCGGCCATTCTAGAGCTCCAAATCGAGCTCTTCCGTCCACTCCGTCGGGCTCTCCGTCCTGGTCGCCGCCGGCCAGCCTTCGTCTCGGCTAAGGCCGTTCTTGGCCGGATCTCCTCGTCTGTGGCCGGATCTACTGGCCAGGCTCCGCCCCGGCTGCCTCTGGCCGGCCGGCTGTCTCGTCCCGGCTGAGTCCGGCCCTGTCCCGCCCCCAATCCGGCCCGGTCCAGCCTGGTCCGGCCTTCTCCGGCAGACCTGCACAAGGTCCGGCCTTCTCCTGCTTCTGCGTGCTGCTTTGGAGCTCGAACGTGAACACCTTGTTCCGTACGAGAGGCTGCTGTGTGCTGCCGTGAGTTGTTCCCCAGATTCAGATCTGGGTTGACCAAAAAAAAAATGGCGTCTTCTGTGTCTGGCTATGTCAGTATTCCTCGCTGCCCAGTGATCTTTGACGGCACCAACTATGGGGAGTTTGCTGCCTTTATGCGCATCCACATGCGTGGTCTTCGGCTGTGGGGTGTTCTTACCGGCGAGGTCTCTTGTCCGCCGCACCCCACTGCTCCTGTGCCTCCTACTCCGCCGTCCGTGCCACAGGCCCTGGCTAAGGATGCTACTCAGGATGATAGGGATGCAGCCAAGTCTGCTGAGGCTGCTGCTGATGAGGCATATGAGGAGCAGGTACTTGCTTATTCAGAGGCTCTTAGCTCTTATCGTGACAGCTTGGCTACCTTTACTCAGTGGTGTGATGAGGATGCCAGGGCTGCCGCCGTTCTTTCTCAGAGTGTTCAGCCACAGTTTGCTTCTGAGTTTATGGGTCTCGCCACTGTTGCCGAGATGTGGTCTCATCTTCGCCAGCGCTATCAGCCTTCTGGGGATTCTCTGTACTTGTCTGTTTTGCGTCAGGAGCATGATCTTCAGCAGGGTGACTCTACTGTTGATGAGTTCTACACCCAGAGTGCGGCGATCTGGCGCCAGCTTGACTCCCTTCGCAGTGTTGTCTGTGGTACTTGCCAGTGTTGCCGGACAGTACGTTCCGATATGGACTTTCAGAGGATCCATGAGTTCCTATCTCGACTTCGCCCTGAGTTTGAGCCTCGTCGCGCTCAGTTGTTTGCTCGAGGCCGTGTTCCTATCTCTGAGGTGCTGACTGAGCTTCGTGCTGAGGAGACTCGTCTGCGTGGTGCTGGCCTGCTTGGGACACCCTCTGTCCTTGCTGCTCGAGTTCCCACTGCTCCTGCACCGCCACTTCTTCCTACACTAGTGCCTGCTGCTCCTGGAGGAGCCCGCTCTTCTCGTGGTGGGGGTCGCTCTCGCCCTCCTCGGTTCTGCACTCACTGTCGGAGGTCTGGTCACCTTGAGTCTGACTGCTACCAGAAGCAGCGGGGTGTGCCTCCTCCTGCTCCACCCTCAGCGCCTGTCACCACCGGCTTCACTGAGCAGGATATAGTGAGACTTCAGCGTCTCCTTGCCTCCTCCGGCTCTGCTTCGACGGGTACTGCTGCCTCCGCGGCTATTTCCTCTCCACCGACAGGTACATCTTCGTGGGTTCTGGATTCTGGAGCTTCTTTTCACATGTCTCCTGATTCTTCCTCTCTTTCCTCTCTTCGACCTCTTCCTCTTCCTGTTAGTGTTCTTACTGCCGATGGTACTTCTCTCCCTGTTGCTAGTCGTGGCACTCTTTCTACTTCCTCCTTTTCCGTTCCTGATGTTTCTCATGTTCCCCGTCTTACCATGAATTTGTTTTCCGCTGCTCAACTCACTGATTCTGGTTGTCGGGTCATTCTTGATGTTGATTCTTGTTCTATTTAGGACACTCACACTCGGGCCCTGGTTGGGGCTGGCCCTCGGTGCCGTGACTCCTAGGGACTTTGGGAGCTTGACTGGCTTCATGTTCCTTCTTCCACCACTTCATCGACAGCTCCATGTGTGCTTGCTGCTTCCACCACCGCCTCCTTTCAGCAGTGGCACCATCGTCTTGGTCATCTTTGTGGTTCTCGCTTGTCATCTTTACTTCGTCGAGGCCTTCTGGGGCCTGTCTCAGGAGATGTCTCGCTTCAGGGTTGTCAGGGTTGTAGGCTTGGTAAACAGAATCAGTTACCTTATCCTACTAGTGCGTCTGTATCTCAGCGTCCGTTTGACTTGGTCCATTCTGATGTATGGGGTCCGGCTCCTTTTGCTTCAAAAGGGGGCCACCGCTACTATGTTCTTTTTATCGATGACTTCTCTCGCCACACTTGGATTTATTTTATGACTTCTCGTAGCGAGGTTCTCTCGATATATAAGCGTTTTGCTACCATGGTCCATACTCAGTTTTCGACACCTATCCGTGTCTTTCGGGCTGATTCTGCCGGTGAATATATCTCCCACCTGTTGCGTGGTTTTCTTCTTTGGCTTGAGGTACTCTTGCCCGCTTTTCTGTCTGGCGCCCATGCCCAAAATGGCGTGGCTGAGCGCAAACATCGCCACCTGCTTGAGACGGCACGTGCGATGATGATCGCTGCCTCTCTTCCTCCTCACTTCTGGGCTGAGGCTGTGTCTATTTCCACCTATCTCATCAACCTTCAGCCCTCCACAGCCTTGCAGGGTGGTATTCCTCTTGAGCGTCTCACTGGTCACACTCCTGATTACTCGACCCTTCGTCTTTTCGGTTGCGTTTGCTATGTTCTTCTTGCTCCACGCGAATGCACCAAGCTGAGTGCTCAGTCTGTTGAGTGTGTCTTCCTTGGCTACAGCCCTGAGCACAAAGGATATAAGTGTTGGGATCCTATTGGCCGTCGGATGCGCATATCTCGGGATGTCACTTTTGATGAGTCCCGTCCTTTCTACCCACGTCCCTCCTCCTCTTCCTTCTCGGTGGATGATATCTCTTTTCTCATGTTCCCTGACTCACCTCCTCCTGTGCCTCCGGTCCCTGCCCTGCCGAGTATCTCACCACCTTCTCCTCCTCCACCCGCCAGACCCCCCTCTCCTCCCTCACCACCGTCCCCACCCTCCACATCTTCCCCTCCCATGTCACCTTCCTCGACTACGGTCGTCACTCCCTACCCTTTTCACTACTCCCGTCGTCCCCGTGAGGATGATGCTGCTTCTCCTGATACACCTTCTACCTCTACTGCGATGCCCTCTCCGTCCGAGCCGACTCACCATCTTCGTGCTCGTCCTCGTCCTCCTCCTGATCGCTATTCTCCCACTCACTACGGTCTTTCTGCTGCCCTCGAGCCGAGCTCTTATCGGGATGCCCTTGCTCATCCTGAATGGCAGCTAGCGATGGCTCAGGAGATTGCTGCTCTTGAGCGTACTGGCACTTGGGATGTTGTCACTCCTCCTTCGTCTATTCGTCCCATCACCTGCAAGTGGGTCTACAAGATCAAGACTCGCTCCGATGGTTCTCTTGAGCGCTACAAGGCTCGACTTGTTGCTCGCGGCTTTCAGCAGGAGCATGGCCGTGACTATGACGAGACCTTTGCTCCAGTGGCTCACATGACCACTGTTCGTACTCTTCTTGCCGTTGCTTCTGTTCGTCACTGGTCTGTCTGTCAGCTTGATGTGTAGAATGCTTTTCTTAACGGTGAGTTGAGTGAGGAGGTATACATGCAGCCACCTCCTGGCTACTCTGTTCCCGATGGCATGGCCTGTCGTCTCCAGCGCTCTCTCTATGGCCTTAAGCAAGCCCCTCGCGCCTGGTTTCAGCGTTTTGCCTCTGTGGTCACCGCTGCTGGTTTCGTCCCTAGCCCACATGACCCTGCGCTTTTTGTCCACACATCCTCTCGTGGCCGCACTCTGCTTCTTCTTTATGTTGATGACATGATCATCACAGGCGACGACCCTGAGTACATTGCCTTTGTCAAGGCCCTTCTTCGCGATCAGTTTCTCATGACTGGTCTTGGTCCTCTCCGCTACTTTCTTGGGCTTGAGGTTTCCTCTACCTCCGATGGCTTCTATATCTCCCAGGAGAAATATATTCAGGACCTTCTCACTCGCGCCACTCTTAGTGATGAGCGCATTGTCGAGACTCCTATGGAACTCAATGTCCGCCTCCGTTCCACTGATGGTGATCCTCTTCCGGACCCGACTCGCTATCGTCACTTGGTTGGGAGTCTTGTCTACCTTGCTGCTACACGTCCTGACATCTCCTACCCAGTCCACATTCTGAGTCAGTTCATGGCTGCTCCCACTAGTGTCCACTATAGTCATCTTCTTCGTGTCCTTCGCTATCTTCGGGGCACTATCTCTCGTCGGCTTTTCTTTCCTCGCTCCAGACCTACTCAGATGCTACCTGGGCTAGCGATCCAGAGGATCGCAAGTCTCTTTCTGCCTACTGTGTCTTTCTTGGTGGCTCTCTCATTGCTTGGAAGACCAAGAAGCAGGTTGCAGTCTCTCGTTCGAGTGTTGAGGCTGAGTTGCGAGCGATGGCTCTATTGACGGCTGAGGTGACTTGGTTACGCTGGTTACTTGCGGACTTTGGTGTTTCTGCTGATGCTCCGACCCCTCTCTTATCGGACAGTACTGGTGCCATCAGCATTGCGCGCGACCCGGTGAAGCACGAGCTCACCAAACACATAGGTGTTGATGCCTTCTACGTGCGTCATGCTGTGCAGGAGCAGGTTGTGGCCCCTCATTATGTGCCTTCGAGCTACAGCTTGCTGACTTCTTCACGAAGACCCAGACCAGAGCACAGCATGTGTTCTTTCTCTCCAAACTCAGTGTTGTTGATCCACCATGAGTTTGAGGGGGGGGGGGGGTGTTAGTGGTGTATAGTCCCCTATAGTCCCCTATACTGTATATTCCCATAGTGTGAGGGGTTTCCCTGCATATTGTATCCTTGTACATGTACTGGCCTTTGGCCCACTGTGAATACTAGTTGCTCATTCTCAACAAAAATGAGGGAATGTAAAAGTTTAATGGATATATTTTTCTCTCATGTGTAGCCCAAAATAAATGAATTAAGATACTTGCGACCCTGATATGCAGAATCACATTTTCTTACTTGCTTGCCATCGATTATTTATGAACCATGCATAGTTCAGTTGAAGTTGTTGATTTTTATTTACTACTGTCTTGCTCTGTTACCCCGACATAAGAAGAACAACTTATTTTATGCTAATACATATGCTCGTTGAAATTCAGATCTCCCAGGTCGAATGAAATTCAGGTCTTCTCCAACATACATGTGCAAGATGGAAAGGACATGCTCTATTTATACTTATTTAAAAAATATTTCGCTGTGATATTATGTCATTGTTGGAACCTAAATTTCATTTCTCATGGTAACTGCTATTCCATTTCTTGGTGATCGAGATTTTTGTACTCCAGACACAATGCCGTTGTATGCTTTATTTTACTTTGAACTAAGAATTTTATTTCCTCTGTCGAGATTCTGAAAAATTCTTTGTGCCAACTTTTTCCAAGGAATTTTTTTTTGGTTCCAGCAAAATAATTGACGCTGTTAATTTACGAAAGTTACTCGAGATAACCATGTTTGACTAAGATAAGTCTCCACTAGCTTTTCCTCATACTAGGCATACACATAACGTAAGAAAGAAGATGCTATTCATCTATGTTCAAGTCTTGGCTCTATGGAAGGTCATGTTTGGTAGAGAATAACCATCTTTTAATCAGAGCGAGAAGTCATGATCTGTGTAATTAGTGTTTGAAATATTCTCTAAGAGGATTTTTCTAGTACACCGGTACTCTAAGAAGAGATAGGCATATGTCTGGTTCAAGGCCAGTCTACGGATGGACTAGGGCCGTCAGTTTTCTGGAAGTGTTTAGTTGTTGGTCATCAGATGGGTAGACCCAACCAGCTTAGGAGAAAATAGTGCAATGATGTTGAACATCAGAACAGGTTCATACGGATAAATCGGCAGATTGAAATTGCCATGGTCCCCGCTGCACTCAACTCTCCCAGCACAGACCAGTATCACCATAGGAGACAGTAAGATATATGCATGAAAACATAGATAAAATGATCTAACAGAATGTTCAGTATGTCTCAATTCACAAGTGTGGGGCCATGTCTTTCTTTAATTGTATGATATTGTGATCTGAGACCATATTAGCCATACCAGATAAACATTTCCATTTGTTCTATGACCAAGTTCCCTGTACTTAGATTTAGAGAGTAAAAAAGATTTATGTTGTCTGTGAAGATGAAATAGTCGCGGATTTAACTAGCAGGTTGTGAAAACAGCAGACAACTCAAGACAGAGAAAGAGTTAGGATATCAACCTTGCAAAAAAAAAGGACCTGCAGCGTGAAATGATGGAGCTTGTCAACCGTGGAAGGAGAGTCCACTTGTAGCTCGGTCTTGAGCTAAAGACAGGAAAAGGCCTCAGTTGTTGAGGTTCACCGAAACAGAGTAAATTACGCATTTAACTAAAACAGAGTTTACTTACATTGGCAGCCAAGTTGGGAAGCAGTTGCAGTGGTTTGCAGGTGCCCCAGCTAGGAGCAGGTGACAAGTAAACCATTTTATCATCCAAATGGCTCTTATACATAATACATCTCAAATCGTGCTTTCTAATTTCATAGATGCTGCTACCAACCTTCTGATCCATAGTTCTAGGGATTTTTTTTGTAATATCTTCCGATGAAAGCAACGGCAGAGGACTTGGCACCACACTTTCATGGCCCATGTTAGCTCTTCTCCTGGTTGGAGAAAACAATGTCTTAATATTTTACTTCTAGCATAATATTATGACCTGAACCATTATATGAATCCACTTTGCACAAATCAGATCAATATATGAAAGCACAATATAAAGAGGAATAGCTTGTGATGAACCATTCTATCTAGCCGTTACTTTTTTATAGATGTTCCAGCTATATTTTTGTTATGCAAAAGACAAGATGTCAGAAAGTAAACACACATATGCGATAACCAAATAGACTCAAAGGGAAACAATGGTGAAACCACAAACTCTTGAAAAAGGTCTGCAGCGAGAACAGTGGACCCAACACTGAGTAGTCTGTCCGAATGGTTGATCATTTCAAGGGGAACTTAAGAATTAGGATGGACCAGAAATGATTAAATTAACAAGCTGTCTAAAACAAGATTTTATTACAGGGGCAGCCAAGGTTTTCCCCCTCTAGAATCATCATTTATATAGTATGAAATTAAGGCATGAGTCGAAATCCAATGTGCAATCTACAAACACTGAAAAAAAAGTAGTACTAAGAAATTAAAAATGCAATTAAGCTTTTGGACAAGGACAACTAGTTAATTACCAATATTTTTAGTACTACGCTCTAGGAGAGAAATGGAGAAATCACTAACTCACAGAGAGAACGAGGGCGCTCATCAGCACCGCTTAGTCTGCTCGTGCGAATGGGAAGCGACACGCACCTCAGGCTGACTGGCTCGGGGGTGGCTCCGCACACCAACTCCTGCTGCGGAAGACGATTCATTGAGAGGGGGCGAGAACACGCTGCATCATGTCGCCGTCGCCGTCGGAGAGATGAATAAAGAACACTAGCCGACCTAATGCGCCACCGCCGCCGCCGTCAGGCGGGACTAAGCTCTGGTTTGAGGTCTGCCTGGGTGTGGGGGGGGGGGGGGGGGCCAGGATAGTCCCTCAGCTTGACCAGGGGCAAAATTGTCTTCCTAGTACATAACGAACAGATGATTAAAATACATACAAATATATTTATTGGAAAAAATACTTCCAATCGACTTCCTCTGTCGTACCAAAGTTGTTGTAGACCTACCAAAATTTATATACATAATCTAGATACTATCTATTATGTAGATACATTTAAATTTAGACGAATCTACAACAAATTTTACCAAATGGAGGGAGTATATTAGTCGTCTACAAGGATCAGGCTAGACAAGGGGTTTAACACACCCACGGACCGTTTGGCCCCTTCCTCTAGTCTCGCAGGCGATAGGGCGATCTCTAACGGTGTGGGGGTTGCCCTCATCTTCCTCCGCTTCCCCCACCGGTAGCAAGAGAGGGAGGGGCCTTACTTCTCCATTATGCAGTTAGGATTTGTTTGCTGTGATGTAACATCAGATGATGGGGTGGCACATGGGTGAATAAATTTTCCTTAGCTCCACTTCCATACCACCAGCAACCTTTTCTGAGAGTTGGTTGGTTACGTGTGCTTGTTGGTCCTTCAAATCGTCAACTTATTTTTCTCGTCTTTCTTTAGATCTGTGGACTGACTAAAGGAGGTTCGAGTCAACGTGATGCTGAGGGATCTGCTTGGCGTTCCGGGCTTGCAGCAGTGGTATGCATGTGGGGGCGGCAGCACAGGGGAAGTCCGGAGTCTTACCTCTCAGGGTGAAAACCCAAGGTCTGACCTTAACTGGTTGTGTCTGGCAATGTTCTTGTTGGAGGCATTGTTTTGAGAGTGGGGACTATCTTCAGGGAGAAATCCTAAGACCTTTGGTCGGGCGACGACGGCGCTGGTGCACTGTTTCCTTCTTGGAGGAGTCGTTTCTGGAGAGTCTGTACTTCAGGTGTTGTCACGGTGGTGGTTGTATTGCTGTTGCTAGGTCTAGAAGGCTGTAGCGGGACTTTTATTTCTTAGTTTTCTTTTCTCTTTTTTGGCTGTGTGCATCCGCACTGCCATTAGGGTGGGGCGTTGTTGCAGAGGCTGGGTGTAATTGGTATCTTTTGATATTAATATATTCCCTTTATCGAAAAAAATGTATAATGGAAGGATTTAATTACCCATAATTCAATTTCAGTAGAAATGAAATTTTGCATGTCGCCCATATTGATTACCGAACTCAGAATATTATGCAATAAATTAGCAAGAGGGAAAAATAAACTATTAAACTCAGCAGTGCGAGCTCAATGTGATAGATCCCTTTTAAGAACCTCATTTACTTAAAAACCCCAATTTTACAGTGAAGTTTCAAAATATCTTTTAAACCATCCAACCTAGATCTCTCTATAATATATTTAAGAATATTAAAATTAATGGAGACAAAGTACACATTTACATGCACATATATACACGATTTAATTCACCTAAATGCCATAAAATAATCAGTAGAGTCATGAAGTTGTATTTTTTATTCAGATCTAAGATCATTTATGTAAGTAAATGTAATTTTTAGGTCAATTCTCATAAAGGAAATAATAAACCTTGATTTGAATTCAAGCTTAACATGAGTATGAGTGTCAATTATGGATATTTCTTTTGTAACTAGTTATAGATGTTAGAATTGTATACAAACATTGCACAAGGTAGTTGTAACGAAGTATGGTATATGAAAAACGGTCAAACAGCGGTGAACACAAGTAGACGGTATCTAGTAATAACCTTTTGTGACCATTTTAACATTTTTTTCTCCCTGATCTTTCTTTCTTTCTCCCGAAGGCCTCAACCACGGCATCTTATTCTGCCGCCTCTTTTACAATGCTCGAGCAAGGCTACTTTCTACTCCTATACCCAATGATGAATTCTTCTATGAGTACAATAACTTTATCTATAGTGCAATGCAATTTAGTTTGGCGTACTACATGAATCGAGTATATTGTATTCCAGAGCTGGGAGCCGAGTTCTTCATTTTATTTCATTCACATCTATCACGCAATAAATATAAATTACGTAGAATTTAAATGGGATGATATTAAAAATCAACTTTGAAAAAACATATGTATGATGGTCTTGTCTTCAACAAACTCTGAGGATGAAAGGATTGTTAGAAGAATGATGTGCTTTGATGCATAATTATATATTAGATGATACCCCGCACGTTGTTGCGGGAATTTATAGAATTTTTTATGGAGAATAAAATTATAAGACATCCAATTTTCTCAACAGGGCACACATATTAGAAGCTTTATAGGAGGTGCGTGAAAAGATTCATCAAATGTGGATAACAGAAATGAAAGTTCGACGATGAGGTCACAATATTAAAATGCTTAGTATATATAGCAATGAGTATTTAGTAACACACAAATATTAAATGAAAAACTCTAAGTTGCTTGAGATGGGAAAACCTAGCTCGGTAAGAAACTTTTGTAAATCCCACGAGGCTTCGTATTGACTTGTTGATTAGTTGTATCAGAAAACAAAAGCTAGAAATGTGTACCACAAAATCTTTCTTTTGAACCACACATAAGTACATCCTTCACGTAAAATCTCAGTTAGCCCAAAAATACAATCAAATCAAAGTAATAATGTAATGCTGAAGAGGAATAGTTCTTGCACAGGGCAAATGAGTTGATACTGTTATATTGCAACCGAGAATGCAATAAAGAATTTGTCCAACCGCATAACATAGTAGTAGTAAATTTGAAAATGTTCTTACGTTGTAAAAGAGAAAAAAAAAAGTAGCAAATCTGTACAAAATGTGGAGCTAGAATTCGGTTGTAGATTACTGTGCATAATTAGCGTTTTAGCGTTACTAATAATTGGTCTGATGGTCATCGTAAGATTAAGCTGACAGAAAAAATCGACCACACTTCAGAATATGCCGCGTTAGTCAAGAAGTGGAACTTCAAAATAAGAGATCCCAAGCTGACCGGAGATAACAACTGTCTTCAGAAGTCTTCAGAAGTACAACACGGGGGCAAAATGAAATGGTTAAGATCCTCAACCCCACCACCTGGTTGTTGACTGAACATTAGCTAGTAGACTTTACACAACAACTTGATGTCACAAATTTTCCAAGCTTCTACAGCATTCAATTAGATCATAAAACTGGAACACGGAAGCACATCGCTAGACCAACTTATTTTCTCGAATAAACTATCGATAATCCTTGAGGCCTTTCAAAATTCCTAATCTCACTGCAGAGGAACGCTTTCAAGTGCGGCTGGTAGAGTAGTACTTGAAGGATGAGCATTGACTAGCAGAGGGGCACAAAACTTAGCCTTCACCTCTTTGTTTCTCCTTCCTCTCAAAATTGAACATAGCATCAAGCCAATTTCAACCTTATATCAATCATGATAATCAGATGCAGAAACTTAGGTGTGGGGCAAAGAGGATTTATGATAATTCCATGGAAACTGGACTACTGTAACTTGAGCCATTTGTCTGATATATAGTAAATCTATGGAAACTGGACTAAGGTACCTAGAGCTATTTGTCTGATATATAGTAAATACTGTAAGTAACTAAGTATGTGTAGCAGTATAGGTAGCTCAAAAAAATTGAAAGGCAGGAGGGAGTAATGTTTTTTTACCATATGAATGTCTTGTTAGATAGTTCAGATAATTCATCAAAGCATCTAGCATACACTCTAGCAAGCTTGAATTTGTACAACTGAATATATCATTTGCTAATCAGTAATTACCTAAACAAACATTGAGGTCTGAATGGTGCCCTCTCGATTTTCATCCACTTGTAGCATGCCTAGTGAATCAAGTAAAAAAACAAACAGAAACCTGCAGTCAGATCAAACATGGAGTTAACCAAAAAAAAGTCACCCCAAAAAAGATCAAACATGGAACGCTCAAACATAGCATCTGTAAGTGTTGTTGACTGAGTGGAGAGACTCAAGAAAGCCATCTTAGTGGTGTTGCTCGCTCTTGCCACAAGGCCAACATCAAGAAGGAAAGGGGATTGTTTATGCTAGAACAAAAAGAAGGAAAAATGTACACAGTAAGATTAATCTACAAAAGCAAGAAGAAAAAAAGAAAGAAATGAGCTAACATGATCCAAATGCGCAGAGAGAAGGTGTAGAGCGGTACCTCGACCTATTGATGGAGTTGATCGGCTTGTAGCAACCATGCAGAAAAAGAAAAAGAAATTATACCTGCAGCCTAAAGGTCCGTCCAACACAATTAAGCCATCAAGAACTATATAGCAGAGAATTTTGAGGCATCGGTGGGATTAGTAAGATACGACTCTGTCCCCTTTACGGCATGAGGAGGGTGATGCCCATTGCTGCATCCGCAGATTTGAGATTATTATATAATGCGGGGAGAAGATAAAAGTACAACAGAAATGCCTAGATGTGAAGAGACGAATGGTGGAGGTAATGACATAATGGGGGCGTTTCATCTGTTTAGTGCAAACCGAGATCTTGAGGAGAGGAACAGAGTCTGCCGCCCTGCAGATCATGAAGAAGAGCATAAATGGAGAAGAGGAAGCGTCAATCGCCGGTGGATACAGCCTGCAGTGTCGATGGCCTGCACAGCAATTGTTTCTTGCCAGAATCACATGAAAGAGGAAGAGAGAGTCCAGCGGTGGTCCTGTCTGTACATTGATTGAGAGGTGGAAGACGGAGCGGTAGGTTCGTCGGTGGATTTAGATGCCTTTGTGGGAGAAGAAGAACAGTCATGGGTTGGGCTGAGCGGGCCGAAGGCTGAGGTCGGTCGGCCCACCTGGTCGACGCGTCTGGGCCTAGCCACAAAGGGCAATCCGTACGCTTCAGCTTCTGGCCAGAAGAAACGTCCCGTACGTGGACTGGACAGGAACGACCATCCGTAGCGTTTTGCCGTGTCAGTATGGCGAGCGAATCCTCCCGTACGGGTGGTAACAGTGCGGGGAGGTTAACTTTGTTAATGAGCCTACGTGGCTCCATGTGAGAGCAGGAAAATGGGACTAAGTATTAAGAAAGAGAAGATTTCACTGAAGGTGTTGTGGCCATTAAACTCCATGATAATATTGGACATTACTTTCAAACGAATAAAGGGTTACCACTATGTGAACATTTTTACCAATAAATATAGTGGTTTATACGCTTAGTTGGCATGATTGAGCATGGAAAAGTTGATGGCCGAATTGAGAGAGTAGTTCCCCATCTGGCGGATGGGGGCCTATCTATCCCCATATATGCATATGACATAGTTCCTTTTACAGATCGTGATATTGAAAAAGCTAAGAATCTTAAATTAATTTTATGAGCCTTCGACAACTTTCAGGACTCAAAATATTTTTCAGAATCTGAAATAGTATGTTTCCGGAATGCCCAAGACAAGGCTGCCTAGTATGCCGAGTTTTTGGTTGTCAGCAAGGAAAATTTCCTATTAGTATTGGGTACTGCGAATTATTATCGGAGACCGACAAATACCGAATGGAAAGACGTTGAGGACATCCTACAAAAATAGCTAAGCATCTTTAAAGGAAAATTAATATCTCTCGGTGGAAGATTAGGTCTAATTAAATTGGTACTAAGTAACATGCATGGTACTATATATTATTTCTTTCTTTCGGTTACCAAAGGAGTCTTGCACATATTGAATTACTTCCGGTCAAGATTCTTTGGGCAAGGGGTAGTGAAAAAAATGAAATGCCAACTGGCTAATAAATTGGATGTGGTCTGCCGAGTTGCAGATCGGAGGGAGGGGGAGCGTTCATGACCTTAAGGTTACTGTGGGGACCCTGGACTAGCTGTCCGAAATACCCTGTTATGTATACAGTTCACGATCCCATGATTAGTGCGCCGTGAACACATAACCGAACTGATATCAAATTACATCATCCATTACAAAACGGAATAAGAAAATTACAATAAGGGCACATGACCATTACTTACATAATAGCCTCGAAGGACCTAACTAAACATCAGAGTAGCATCATCACTTCAACAGCGCGGAGCCCAAGTCATCTGCCATAAACCCTACAGGCAACTGACTGGGAAGACGTTCCTAGCTCGTATAGATGTCGCCAACTCCTTCTTCATCCGTCGTGTTCCTCCAATTCTGGCCAGGTAAATACCAGGGACAAAGCCGTGAGTACACTGGAATTATACTCGCAAACCATCACGAAGGTACTTTGCAGGGGTGCAAAATAACAAGTGCTAATCTAAGATGACAAGAGGGAAGAGCTAATTTTCTCTTGTGGAAATAGCATGTCAAAGAGAAATAGTTTCTCTTGTGGATATATGATGACGCGTCAAGCACACGTCCGTTGGGAACCCCAAGAGGAAGGTATGATGCGTACAGCAGCAAGTTTTCTCTCAGTAAGAAACCAAGGTTATCGAACCAGTAGGAGTCAAGGACCACGTGAAGGTTGTTGGTGACGGAGTGTAGTGTGGCACAACACCAGGGATTCCGGCGCCAACGTGAAACCTGCACAACACAATCAAAATACTTTGCCCCAACTTAACAGTGAGGTTGTCAATCTCACCGGCTTGCTGTAAACAAAGGATTAAACGTATGGTGTGGAAAATGATGTTTGTTTGCAAAGAACAATAGAGAACAATTATTGCAGTAGATTGTATTCAGATGTAAAAGAATGGACCGGGGTCCACAGTTCACTAGTGGTGTCTCTCCAATAAGAAATAGCATGTTGGGTGAACAAATTACAGTTGGGAAATTGACAAATAGAGAGGGCATAACAATGCATATACATATCATGATGAGTAATATGAGATTTAACCGGGCATTACGATAAAGTACATAGACCGCTATCCGGCATGCATCTATGCCTAAAAAGTCCACCTTGGGGTTAGCATCCGCACCCCTTCCAGTATTAAGTTGCAAACAACAGACAATTGCTTTAAGTATGGTGCGTAATGTAATCAACACAAATATCCTTAGACAAAGCATTGATGTTTTATCCCTAGTGGCAACAGCACATCCACAACCTTAGAACTTTCTGTCACTGTCCCAGATTCAATGGAGGCATGAACCCACTATCGAGCATAAATACTCCCTCTTGGAGTCACAAGTATCAACTTGGCCAGAGCCTCTACTAGCAACGGAGAGCATGCAAGATCATAAACAACACATATGATAGATTGATAATCAACTTGACATAGTATTCCATATTCATCGGATCCCAACAAACACAACATGTAGCATTACAAATAGATGATCTTGATCATGATAGGCAGCTCACAAGATCTAACATGATAGCACATGACGAGAAGACAACCATCTAGCTACTGCTATGGACCCATAGTCCAAGGGTGAACTACTCACACATCAGTCCGGAGGCGATCATGGTGATGTAGAGTCCTCCGGGAGATGATTCCCCTCTCCGGCAGGGTGCCGGAGACGATCTCCTGAATCCCCCGAGATGGGATTGGCGGCGGCGGCATCTCTGGAACTATTTCCATATCGTGGCTCTCGGTAATAGGGTTTTCAGGACGGAGAGTTTAAGTAGGCGGAAGGGCAGAGTCGGAGGGCTGACCAGGGGCCCACACCATAGGCCGGCGCGGGCCCCTCTCTGGCCGCGCCACCCTATGGTCTGGCCACCTCGTGGCCCCACTTCGTATCCTCCTCGGTCTTCTGGAAGCTCCGTGGAAAAATAAGACCCTGGGCGTTGATTTCGTCCAATTCCGAGAATATTTCCTTTGTAGGATTTCTGAAACCAAAAACAGCAGAAAATATCAACTGGCTCTTCGGCATCTCGTTAATAGGTTAGTGCCGGAAAATGCGTATAAATGATGTAAAGTGTGTATAAAACATGTGAGTATTGTCATAAAACTAGCATGGAACATAAGAAATTATAGATACGTTTGAGACATAAGCGACATATTCTTCATCACAATAGTTTTTAAGCTATTTTCCCATGAGCTATATATTGCAAAGGCAAAGGAATGAAATTTTAAAGGTAGCACTCAAGAAATTTACTTTGGAATGGCAGAGAAATACCATGTAGTAGATAGGTATGGTGGACACAAATGGCATAGTTTTTGGCTCAAGGATTTGGATGCACGAGAAGTAATCCCTCTCAATACAAGGCTTAGCTAGCAAGGTTGTTTGAAGCAAACACAAGTATGAACCGGTACAACAAAACTTACATAAGAACATATTGCAAGCATTATAAGACTCTACACTGTCTTCCTTGTTGTTCAAACACCTCACCAAAAAATATCTAGACTTTAGAGAGACCAATCATGCAAACCAAATTTCAACAAGCTCTACAGTAGTTCTTCATTAATAGGTGCAAAGTACATGATGCAAGAGCTTAAACATGATCTATTTGAGTACAACAATTGCCAAGTATCAAATTATTCAAGACATTATACCAATTACCACATGAAACATTTTCTGTTTACAACCATATAACAATGAACGAAGCAGTTTCAACCTTCGCCATGAACATTAAAAGTAAAGCTAAGAACACCAGCGTTCATATGAATGAGCGGAGCGTGTCTCTCTCCCAAACAAAGAATGCTAGGATTCGATTTTATTCAAACACAAATAAAAATAAAAACATACAGACGCTTCAAGTAAAGCACATAAGATGTGACGGAATAAAAATATAGTTTCACTAGAGGTGACCTGATAAGTTGTCGATGAAGAAGGGGATGCCTTGGGCATCCCCAAGCTTAGATGCTTGAGTCTTCTTGAAATATGCAGGGATGAACCACGGGGGCATCCCCAAGCTTAGAGTTTTCACTCTTCTTGATCCTATTGTATCATCCTCCTCTCTTGATCCTTGAAAACTTCCTCCACACCAAACTCAAAACAAACTCATTAGAGGGTTAGTGCATAATCAAAAATTCACATATTCAGAGGTGACATAATTATTCTTAACACTTCTGTACATTTCACAAAGCTACTGAAAGTTAATGGAACAAAGAAATCCATCCAACATAGCAAAACAGGCAATGCGAAATAAAAGGCAGAATCTGTGAAAACAGAACAATACGTAACGACAATTTTTTTAGCGGCACTTAACTTGCTCAGATGAAAACGCTCAAATTGAATGAAAGTTGCGTACATATCTGAGGATCATTCACGTAAATTGGCAGTTTTTTCTGAGTTACCTATAGAGGGGGCTACTCAATTTCGTGACAGTAAGAAATCTGTTTCTGCGCAGTAATCCAAATCTAGTATCAACCTTACTATCAAAGACTTTAATTGGAACAAAAATGCAATAAAATAAAGATAAGGAGAGGTTGCTACAGTAGTAACAACTTCCAAGACTCAAATATAAAACAAAAGTGCAGAAGTAAAATAATGGGTTGTCTTCCATAAGCGCTTTTCTTTAAAGCCTTTCAGCTAGGCGCAGAAAGTGTGAATCAAGTATTATCGAGAGATGAAGCATCAACAGAGGGGTTTGGAGTTTTCTCAACTATGCATTGTATCTTATCTATGTAAGTTTCAGAGGCTCCTCTTTCATTACTTTTAGGCTTACTATCCTCCTCAAATAAATTTTCAGGAACAATCCAATCAAAATTCTTTTCTAGTGCCTCATGCATTCCTAAGAGCTTACAAGGTATTGGTGTTTTAATCTCCCCCTCACAGTTGACTTTATTAGTGTACTTTAGTCTATCTTTTTCCATCTTTTCAAGGGTATTTGCAAAATTGATATAAAAGCCAAGCATCTTATGTTTAATAAAGACTTTTCTAGCTTCTCTAGCTACATCACCGAATTTTTTAAGTAGGGTTTCTAAAACAAAATCTTTCTTTTCTCCTTCTTCCATATCACAGAGTGTAAGAAACATATGTTGCATTATGGGGTTGAGATTGACAAATCTAGCTTCCAACATGTGTACTAAAGAGGCAGTAGCAATTTCATAAGTTGGAGCAAGTTCTACCAAGTGTCTATCTTCAAAATCTTCAACCATACTAACATGAGTGAAAAATTCTTCTATATTATCTCTTCCAATGATAGACCCTTGCCCTACCGGTATATCTTTCAGAGTGAACTTGGGAGGAAACATGATGAAATAAACAAAAGGTAAATAAAGTAAATGCAAGTAAATAATTTTTTGTGTTTTTGATATAGAGAACGCAAACAATAGAGTAAATAAAGTAAAGTAAGTAACTAATTTTTTTGTATTTTTGATATAGAGAAAGCAAACAAAGCAGAAAATAAAGTAAAGCAAGACAAAAACAAAGTAAAGATTTTGGATGTGGGAGACTCCCCTTGCAGCGTGACTTGATCTCCCCGGCAACGGCGCCAGAAAACAGTTGCTGGCGTGCAGTTGACGTGGGAGTTAGAAATCTCTGTGGTGTAACTTTTTTTCAGGTCCCCGGCAACGGCACCAGAAAACAGTCTTGACAACGCGTCAAGCACACGTTTGTTGGGAACCCCAAGAGGAAGGTGTGATGCGTACAGCAGCAAGTTTTCCCTCAGTAAGAAACCAAGGTTATCGAACCAGTAGGAGTCAAGGACCACGTGAAGGTTCTTGGTGACAGAGTGTAGTGCGGCGCAACACCAGGGATTCCGGCGCCAACGTGGAACCTGCACAACACAATCAAAATATTTTGCCCCAACTTAACAGTGAGGTTGTCAATCTCACCGGCTTGCTGTAAACAAAGGATTAAACGTATGGTATGGAAAATGATGTTTGTTTGCAAAGAACAATAGAGAACAATGATTGCAGTAGATTGTATTCAGATGTAAAAGAATGGACCGGGGTCCACAGTTCACTAGTGGTGTCTCTCCAATAAGAAATAGCATGTTGGGTGAACAAATTATAGTTGGACAATTGACAAATAGAGAGGGCATAACAATGCACATACATATCATGATGAGTAATATGAGATTTAATCGGGCATTACGACAAAGTACATAGACCGCTATCCAGCATGCATCTATGCCTAAAAATTCCACCTTCGGGTTAGCATCCTGATGGCGTGTAACTCACACGTTCGTTGGGAACCCCAAGAGGAAGGTATGATGCGCACAGCAGCAAGTTTTCCCTTAGAAAGAAACCAAGGTTTATCGAACCAGGAGGAGCCAAGAAGCACGTTGAAGGTTGATGGCGGCGGGATGTAGTGCGGCGCAACACCAGGGATTCCGGCGCCAACGTGGAACCTGCACAACACAACCAAAGTACTTTGCCCCAACGAAACAGTGAGGTTGTCAATCTCACCGGCTTGCTGTAACAAAGGATTAACCGTATTGTGTGGAAGATGATTGTTTGCAGAAAACAGTAGAACAAGTATTGGCAGAGATTGTATTTCAAGAAAGAGAATTGGACCGGGGTCCACAGTTCACTAGAGGTGTCTCTCCCATAAGACAAACAGCATGTTGGGTGAACAAATTACAGTTGGGCAATTGACAAATAAAGAGAGCATGACAATGCACATACATATCATGATGAGTATAGTGAGATTTAATTGGGCATTACGACAAAGTACATAGAGCGCCATCCAACTGCATCTATGCCTAAAAAGTCCACCTTCAGGTTATCATCCGAACCCCCTCCAGTATTAAGTTGCAAAGCAACAGACAATTGCATTAAGTATGGTGCGTAATGTAATCAACAACTACATCCTTAGACATAGCATCAATGTTTTATCCCTAGTGGCAACAGCACAACACAACCTTAGAACTTTACACATCCTTGTCCCGGTGTCAATGCAGGCATGAACCCACTATCGAGCATAAGTACTCCCTCTTGGAGTTACAAGCATCTACTTGGCCAGAGCATCTACTAGTAACGGAAAGCATGCAAGATCATAAACAACACATAGATATAACTTTGATAATCAACATAACAAGTATTCTCTATTCATCGGATCCCAACAAACGCAACATATAGAATTACAGATAGATGATCTTGATCATGTTAGGCGGCTCACAAGATCCGACAATGATAGCACAATGGGGAGAAGACAACCATCTAGCTACTGCTATGGACCCATAGTCCAGGGGTAGACTACTCACACATCACACCGGAGGCGACCATGGCGGCGTAGAGTCCTCCGGGAGATGATTCCCCTCTCCGGCGAAGTCTTTGGAGGCGATCTCCTGGATCCCCCGAGATGGGATCGGCGTTGGCGGCGTCTACGGAAGGTTTTCCGTATCGTGGCTCTCGTGCGGGGGTTTCGTCACGGAGGCTATTTGTAGGCGGAAGGGCAGGTCAAGAGGCGGCACAGGGGGCCCAAACCATAGGCCGGCGCGGCCAGGGGTGGGGCCGCGCCGCCCTAGGGTTTGGCCACCCTGTGGCCCCACTTCGTTTCGTCTTCGGTCTTCTGGAAGCTTCGTGGAAAAATAGGCCCCTGGGCGTTGATTTCGTCCAATTCCGAGAATATTTCCTTACTAGGATTTCTGAAACCAAAAACAATGAAAACAGAAGCGGCACTTCGGCATCTTGTTAATAGGTTAGTTCCAGAAAATGCACGAATATGACATAAAGTGTGCATAAAACATGTAGATAACATCAATAATGTGGCATGGAACATAAGAAATTATCGATACGTCGGAGACGTATCAGCATCCCCAAGCTTAGTTCTGCTCGTCCCGAGCAGGTAAAACGATAACACAGATAATTTCTGGAGCGACATGCCATCATAATCTTGATCATACTATTTGTAAAGCATATGTAGTGAATGCAGCGATCAAAACAATGTATATGACATGAGTAAACAAGTGAATCATAAAGCAAAGACTTTTCATGAATAGCACTTCAAGACAAGCATCAATAAGTCTTGCATAAGAGTTAACTCATAAAGCAATAATTCAAAGTAAAGGCATTGAAGCAACACAAAAGAAGATCAAGTTTCAGCGGTTGCTTTCAACTTGTAACATGTATATCTCATGGATATTGTCAACATAGAGTAATATAATAAGTGCAATAAGCAAGTATGTAGGAATCAATGCACAGTTCACACAAGTGTTTGCTTCTTGAGGTGGAGAGAAATAGGTGAACTGACTCAACATTGAAAGCAAAAGAATGGTCCTCCATAGAGGAAAAGCATCGATTGCTATATTTGTGCTAGAGCTTTGATTTTGAAAACATGAAACAATTTTGTCAACGGTAGTAATAAAGCATATGCATCATGTAAATTATATCTTATAAGTTGCAAGCCTCATGCATAGTGTACTAATAGTGCCCGCACCTTGTCCTAATTAGCTTGGACTACCGGATCATCACAATGCACTGTTTTAACCAAGTGTCACAAAGGGGTACCTCTATGCCACTTTGTACAAAGGTCTAAGGAGAAAGCTCGCATTTGGATTTCTCGCTATTGATTATTCTCAACTTAGACATCCATACCGGGACAACATAGACAACAGATAATGGACTCCTCTTTTATGCATAAGCATGTAACAACAATTAATAATTTTCTCATTTGAGATTGAGGATATATGTCCAAAACTGAAACTTCCACCATGGATCATGGCTTTAGTTAGCGGCCCAATGTTCTTCTCTAACATATGCATGCTTAACCATAAGGTGGTAGATCTCTCTTACTTCAGACAAGACGAACATGCATAGCAACTCACATGAAATTCAACAATGAAAAGTTGATGGCGTCCCCAGTAAACATGGTTATCGCACAACAAGCAACTTAATAAGAGATAAAGTGCATAATTACATATTCAATACCACAATAGTTTTTAAGCTATTTGTCCCATGAGCTATATATTGCAAAGGTGAATGATGAATTTTAAAGGTAGCACTCAAGCAATTTACTTTGGAACGGCGGAAAATACCATGTAGTAGGTAGGTATGGTGGACACAAATGGCATAGTGGTTGGCTCAAGTATTTTGGATGCATGAGAAGTATTCCCTCTCGATACAAGGTTTAGGCTAGCAAGGTTTATTTGAAACAAACACAAGGATGAACCGCTGCAGCAAAACTCACATAAAAGACATATTGAAAACATTATAAGACTCTACACCGTCTTCCTTGTTGTTCAAACTCAATACTAGAAATTATCTAGACCTTAGAGAAACCAAATATGCAAACCAAATTTTAGCATGCTCTATGTATTTCTTCATTAATGGGTGCAAAGCATATGATGCAAGAGCTTAATCTTGAGCACAACAATTGCCAAGTATCACATTACCCAAGACATTTATAGCAATTACTACATGTATCATTTTCCAATTCCAACCATATAACAATTTAACGAAGGAGAAACTTCGCCATGAATACTATGAGTAGAAACCAAGGACATACTTGTCCATATGCTACAGCGGAGCGTGTCTCTCTCCCATAAAGTGAATGCTAGGATCCATTTTATTCAAACAAAACAAAAACAAAAACAAACCGACGCTCCAAGCAAAGCACATAAGATGTGATGGAATAAAAATATAGTTTCAGGGGAGGAACCTGATAATGTTGTCGATGAAGAAGGGGATGCCTTGGGCATCCCCAAGCTTAGACGCTTGAGTCTTCTTGATATATGCAGGGGTGAATCACCGGGGCATCCCCAAGCTTAGAGCTTTCACTCTCCTTGATCATGTTGCATCATACTCCTCTCTTGATCCTTGAAAACTTCCTCCACACCAAACTCGAAACAACTCATTAGAGGGTTAGTGCACAATAAAAATTAACATATTCAGAGGTGACACAATCATTCTTAACACTTCTGGACATTGCATAATGCTACTGGACATTAGTGGATCAAAGAAATTCATCCAACATAGCAAAAGAGGCAATGCGAAATAAAAGGCAGAATCTGTCAAAACAGAACAGTTCGTATTGACGAATTTTAAAATGGCACCAGACTTGCTCAAATGAAAATGCTCAAATTGAATGAAAGTTGCATACATATCTGAGGATCATGCACGTAAATTGACTTAATTTTCTGATCTACCTACAGGGAGGTGGACCCAGATTCGTGACAGCAAAGAAATCTGGAACTGCGCAGTAATCCAAATCTAGTACTTACTTTTCTATCAACGGCTTAACTTGGCACAACAAAACACAAAACTAAGATAAGGAGAGGTTGCTACAGTAGTAAACAACTTCCAAGACACAAAATAAAAACAAAGTACTGTAGGTAAAAACATGGGTTGTCTCCCATAAGCGCTTTTCTTTAACGCCTTTCAGCTAGGCGCAGAAGGTGTGTATCAAGTATTATCAAGAGACGAAGTGTCAACCTTACCTTGGGCTTTACCTTTACCTTTCTTATTGTTTTTCTTTCCCTTTGGTTTAGGAAATATATGATTTCCCCCCGGTATAGAGGTGAATTTCAGAGTGCCTTCTCCAACATCAATGACTGCTCCCAATAGTTTCAGCAGGGATCTTCCGAGTGTGAGTTTTCCTATTTCAATAACAAGATAATCAATGGATATTGTCCTTCCAAGAATGGTTGTATGCACACCTGCGGCTATTCCTTTAGGAATTATAGTAGAGTTATCAATGAGAGTTATTTCTTCTCCTCCTTCATCAATTCCCCAAAGTTTCAAAGATTTATAAATACTTTCAGGCATAAGGCAAAATTCATACATAATATCACAGTAGGCATGGAGAGTTCGATCACCGATAACAATTTTAACAGCAGGATCCCACAATGAGAGTTTAGAGTTCACTAAAACTTGTTCAAGATGATTACGAACGTGGCAATAGTTATCATTCAAGCGAGATGTACTTATCTCGAGATTATTTAATCTACTATATATGCTAGTGAGGGCTGAATCAAAGTTATTAGCTGAATCATGTGACGCAACCAACTTCTTTATGGCATTAAAAGCTTGATCCCCATTGCAATGAAGGAAATCTCCTCCCACTAAAGTATCCAAAGCATATCTATAGCGAACCATAAGACCAAAATAAAAATTACTAAGTAGCAAACTTAGAGTCATTTGAGGTTCAGTTTTACGATAAGAAGTAAAAATTCTAGACCAAGCATCCTTAAAACTCTCCTCATCCCCTTGTTTAAAAGTGAAGACTAATTCTTCAGGCGAAGAAGTAACAGGTTCAGAGCTAGACATGGTAACAAAAGTAACTAATTTTTTTTGTGTTTTTGATATAGAGTGCAAGACAATAAATAAAGCAAACTAGATAAAGTAAATGCTAGTAACTAATTTTTTTTTTGTTTTTGATATAGCAAACAAGATAGCAAACAAAGTAAAACTAGCAACTAATTTTTTTGTATTTTGATTTAGTGCAGCAAACAAAGTAGTAAATAAAACTAAGCAAGACAAAAACAAAGTAAAGAGGTTGAGAAGTGGAGACTCCCCTTGCAGCGTGTCTTGATCTCCCCGGCAACGGCGCCAGAAAATATGCTTGATGGCGTGTAACTCACACGTTCGTTGGGAACCCCAAGAGGAAGGTATGATGCGCACAGCAGCAAGTTTTCCCTCAGAAAGAAACCAAGGTTTATCGAACCAGGAGGAGCCAAGAAGCACGTTGAAGGTTGATGGCGGCGGGATGTAGTGCGGCGCAACACTGTGGATTCCGCGCCAACGTGGAACCTGCACAACACAACCAAAGTACTTTGCCCCAACGAAACAGTGAGGTTGTCAATCTCACCGGCTTGCTGTAACAAAGGATTAACCGTATTGTGTGGAAGATGATTGTTTGCAGAAAACAGTAGAACAAGTATTGCAGTAGATTGTATTTCAGTAAAGAGAATTGGACCGGGGTCCACAGTTCACTAGAGGTGTCTCTCCCATAAGACAAACAACATGTTGGGTGAACAAATTACAGTTGGGCAATTGACAAATAAAGAGAGCATGACAATGCACATACATATCATGATGAGTATAGTGAGATTTAATTGGGCATTACGACAAAGTACATAGACCGCCATCCAACTGCATCTATGCCTAAAAAGTCCACCTTCAGGTTATCATCCGAACCCCCTCCAGTATTAAGTTGCAAAGCAACAGACAATTGCATTAAGTATGATGCGTAATGTAATCAACAACTACATCCTTAGACATAGCATCAATGTTTTATCCCTAGTGGCAACAGCACAACACAACCTTAGAACTTTCATCACTTGTCCCGGTGTCAATGCAGGCATGAACCCACTATCGAGCATAAGTACTCCCTCTTGGAGTTACAAGCATCTACTTGGCCAGAGCATCTACTAGTAACGGAAAGCATGCAAGATCATAAACAACACATAGATATAACTTTGATAATCAACATAACAAGTATTCTCTATTCATCGGATCCCAACAAACGCAACATATAGAATTACAGATAGATGATCTTGATCATGTTAGGCAGCTCACAAGATCCGACAATGATAGCACAATGGGGAGAAGACAACCATCTAGCTACTGCTATGGACCCATAGTCCAGGGGTAGACTACTCACACATCACACCGGAGGCGACCATGGCGGCGTAGAGTCCTCCGGGAGATGATTCCCCTCTCCGGCAGGGTGCCGGAGGCGATCTCCTGGATCCCCCAAGATGGGATCGGCGTTGGCGGTGTCTCTGGAAGGTTTTCCGTATCGTGGCTCTCGGTACTGGGGGTTTCGTCACGGAGGCTATTTGTAGGCGGAAGGGCAGGTCAAGAGGCGGCACAGGGGGCCCAAACCATAGGCCGGCGCGGCCAGGGGTGGGGCCGCGCCGCCCTAGGGTTTGGCCACCCTGTGGCCCCACTTCGTTTCGTCTTCGGTCTTCTGGAAGTGATACGTCCAATTTGCATCACTATTTTATATCATAATTTGCTGTTATTCATTGATATATTTCATATTGGGACACAATACTTATGTTATTTCATCTATTTTGCATGTTTCATCATTATTGGAGGATCAAGCACCGGAGCCAGGATTACTGGAAAAGCACCGTCGTAACGCAATATTTCGGAAGATCAACCGTGGGAGGAAATTATACCAAAAATCCTATTTTTCAAGATGACTAAGGAAGCCAGATGGCGGGGCCAGGAGGACCCAGGGTGGGCCCACACCCTAGGGCGGCGCGGCCCATGCCCTGGCCGCGCCGCCATGTGGTTTGGGGGGCCCACGACCCCTTTCGCCTCCTTTTCTTCGCGAAATCCTTCGTCCCGAAAACCTAAGCCACGTAGGGTACCTCGCGAAGAGTTACAGCCGCCTCTCGCGGGGCGGAGAACACCAGAGAGAACAGAGCTCGCCGGCGGGCAGGAATCCGCCGGGGAAATTCCCTCCGGGAGGGGGAAATCGACGCCATCGTCACCGTCATCGAGCTGGACATCATCTCCATCACCATCATCATCATCTCCACCATCATCACCGCCGTCTCCACCGCTGGACATCGTCACCGCCGTAGCAATTTGGGTTTGATCTTGATTGTTTGATAGGGGAAACTCTCCCGGTATCGATCTCTACTTGTTGTTGATGCTATTGAGTGAAACCATTGAACCAAGTTTATGTTCAGATTGTTATTCATCATCATATCACCTCTGATCATGTTCCATATGATGTCTCGTGAGTAGTTCGTTTAGTTCTTGAGGACATGGGTGAAGTCTAAATGTTAGTAGTGAACTATGGTTGAGTAATATTCAATGGTGTGATATTTAAGTTGTGGTGTTATTCTTCTAGTGGTGTCATGTGAACGTCGACTACATGACACTTCACCATTTATGGGCCTAGGGGAATGCATCTTGTATTCGTTTGCTAATTGCGGGGTTGCCGGAGTGACAAACCTAAACCCCCGTTGGTATATCGATGCGGGAGGGATCGCAGGATCTCAGAGTTTAAGGCTGTGGTTAGATTTATTCTTAATTACTTTCTTGTAGTTGCGGATGCTTGCAAGGGGTATAATCACAAGTATGTATTAGTCCTAGGAAGGGCGGTACATTAGCATAGGTTCACCCACACAACACTTATCATAACAATGAAGATTATTTAGCCGTATGTAGCGAAAGCACTAGACTAAAATCCCGTGTGTCCTCGAGAACGTTTGGTAATTATAAGTAAACAAACCGGCTTGTCCTTTGTGCTAAAAAGGATTGGGCCACTCGCTGCAATTATTACTCTCGCACTTTACTTACTCGTACTTTATTCAACTGTTACACCAAAACCCCCTGAATACTTGTCTGTGAGCATTTACAGTGAATCCTTCATCGAAACTGCTTGTCAACACCTTCTGCTCCTCGTTGGGATCGACATTCTTACTTATCGAAGATACTACGATACACCCCCTATACTTGTGGGTCATCAAGACTATTTTCTGGCGCCGTTGCCTGGGAGTGAAGCGCTATTGGTAAGTGGAATTGGTAAGGAAAACCTTTACTGTTGTGCTGATTTTATTTCTGCCTGCTGCTATAAGTCATTATGGAGAGATCTTCTCTTCAATTTTTATTTGGGAAATCTACTACTACTGCAACGGTAGTGGATGAGGCGCCAGGTGAGGAAGTAATACCATATAAAATACCTATGAAAATTATTGAACGTGTTATGGATAACCGCTATGAAGGGGATGGAACTGTCCATCCCGGTGATCATTTACTGTTTTTGCATGAATTATGCGGGTTATTCAAATGTGCAGGTATTGCTATGGATGAAGTGAGGAAGAAACTATTCTCTTTATCGCTGTCTGGTAAAGCGGCGCATTGGTATAAATTACTGGATAATGGGGATTCTCTTGAATGGAATGATATTGTGCCCCGGTTTTATTCTAAGTTCTATCCTCCAAGTGAAATTCACAAGGATCGGAATCGCATATATAATTTTTGGCCTCATGATGGAGAGAGTATTGCCCAAGCTTGGGGGAGATTGAAGTCTTTAATGCTCAAATGCCCCATTCATGAGCTTCCTGGTAATGTTATTATTGATAATTTCTATGCAAGACTTTCTTTTCAAGACAAGACCTTGCTGGATACTTCTTGTTCTGGATCATTTACACGCAATAAAGAAGAGTTTAAAAGGGACCTTCTTGATCGGATCCAAGAAAATACTGAAGGTTGGGAGAACGACAAGGATAGAGAATCAGGTATAATTTATGATTATAAATGCATTGAAGCTTTTATGGATACTGATAAATTTCGTAATATGAGTGCTACATATGGTCTTGATTCTCAATTTGCTGTAAATCTTTATAAAGCTTTTGCCTCTCATTATGAATTGCCAAAGAAGAATTTTGATAAGTATCATGAACCGTATAAAGATAAAATTGATTCATCTATTAATAAATGCGTTGTAGTTGAAACTGCTGATCATGTTGTTCCTGAAGCTTATATTGAAAAAACTCCTTTCCCTGCTAAAATGAAGGAGTACTCTGTTATAAATAGTGCGGTTCATAAAAGTGAAAAGAAACCTGTAGAACCTGAAGAACAAATAAAAGTTGAACCTGCTGTTTCAATAGTTAAAGATCTTGTGACTGAAAATGTGGAGGATGGTCATATTATTTTCTGTGAAGATGCTTCTAATATTGTTTCACATCCTAATAAACCCAAACAAGCTAGTGTTCCTATGCTATCTGTTAGAATTGGTGATCATTGCTATTATGGATTATGTGATATTGGTGCAAGTGTTAGTGCTATTCCTTATGAGCTTTACACGGAGATTATGCACGAAATTGATTCTTGTGAACTTGAAGATATTGATGTGGTTATTCAGCTGGCTAATAGAGAAACTATTTCTCCAATTGGTATTGTTCGAGATGTGGAAGTTTTATGCGGTAAGATTAAATATCCTGCTGACTTTTTGGTACTTGGTTCTGCTGCTAGTGATTATTGTCCTATTATTTTTGGTAGACCTTTTCTAAATACTTGTGGAGCTATTATAGATTGCAAGAAAGAGAAAATTTTGACTAAATTTGCTGGTGAATCTTATGAGTTTAACTTCTCTAAATTTACTAAAACTCCTTATAAAGCTGATTTGCCTAGTAATGATTTTAAAATGGAACAGTGTGCATCTATTGTTCTTGTTCCTAATAATCCTTTGCAGCAACATTTGGAGGATAGCGAGAGTGAAGTTTTTAGGAAAGAAAGAGATGAACTTGAGGAAATTTTTCTTCGCCAACCTATTCTCAAGCATGATTTACCGGTGGAAGATTTGGGTACAACACCGCCACCAAAGGAAGATCCTGTTTTTGATTTAAAGCCTTTGCCTGATAATCTTAAATATGCTCATATTGATGATAAGAAAATTTATCCTGTTATTATTAGTTCTAAGCTTTCAGAGATTGAGGAAGAAAGGTTATTGGAAATATTGAAGAAGCACCGAGGAGCTATTGGCTACACTCTTGATGATTTGAAAGGGATTTCTCCTTCTATTTGCCAACATGCTATTAATATGGAAGAAGATGCAAAGCCTGTTGTTGAACATCAGCGTCGTCTAATTCTGAAGATGAAGGAAGTGGTAAGGAATGAGGTATTACGACTTCTTGAAGCTGGTATTATATATCCTATTGCTGATAGTAGATGGGTTAGTCCTGTGCACTGCGTTCCCAAGAAAGGAGGTATGACTGTTGTGCCTAATGATAATGATGAGCTCATTCCTCAAAGAGTAGTTGTAGGGTATAGAATGTGCATTGATTTTCGAAAAGTTAATAAAGTTACTAAGAAAGATCATTACCCTTTACCATTTATTGATCAAATGCTGGAAAGATTGTCTAAAAATACTCATTTTTGTTTTCTTGATGGTTATTCTGGGTTTTCACAAATTGCGGTTAAAGCTAAAGATCAAGAGAAAACCACCTTTACCTGTCCCTATGGAACTTATGCTTATAGACGCATGCCTTTTGGTTTATGTAATGCTCCTGCTACTTTTCAAAGATGCATGTCTGCTATTTTTCATGGTTTTTGCGAGAGTATTGTAGAAGTATTCATGGATGATTTTTCCGTCTATGGGAATTCTTTTGATAGCTGCTTGCGAAATCTTGATAAAGTTTTGCAGAGATGTGAAGAAACTAACCTTGTTCTTAATTGGGAGAAATGCCACTTTATGGTTAATGAAGGAATTGTATTGGGACATAAAATTTCTGAGAGAGGTATTGAAGTTGATAGAGCTAAAGTTGAAGCAATTGAGAAGATGCCCTATCCGAGGGATGTTAAAGGTATTCGTAGTGTTCTTGGTCATGCTGGGTTTTATAGGAGATTTATTAAAGATTTCTCCAAAATTTCGAAGCCTCTTACTAATCTTCTTCAAAAAGACGTGCCTTTTGTTTTTGATGATGATTGTAAGGAAGCTTTTGAAACTCTTAAGAAAGCCTTAACAACTGCTCCTATAGTTGAACCTCCTGATTGGAATTTACCCTTTGAGATTATGTGTGATGCTAGTGATTTTGCTGTAGGCGCTGTTCTTGGACAGCGAGTAGATAAAAAGCTGAATGTTATTCATTATGCTAGTAAAACTCTTGATGCTGCTCAAAGAAATTATGCTACGACTGAAAAAGAATTATTAGCTGTAGTCTTTGCTTGTGATAAATTTAGATCTTATATTGTTGATTCAAAAGTTACTATTCATACTGATCATGCTGCAATTAGATACCTAATGACAAAGAAAGATGCTAAGCCAAGGCTTATTAGATGGGTACTTCTGTTGCAAGAATTTGATTTACATATTGTAGATAGGAAAGGTGCTGAAAATCCTGTTGCTGATAATTTGTCTAGATTGGAAAATATTGCTTATGATCCTGTTCCTGTTAATGATAGTTTTCCAAATGAACAATTGGCTGTAATAAAAGTGAGCTCGCGAGACAGTCCTTGGTATGCTGATTATGCTAACTTTATTGTTTCCAAGTACTTGCCTCCAACCTTTTCAGCTCAGCAAAGGAGGAAATTCTTTTATGATTTGAGGCATTATTTCTGGGATGACCCACACTTATATAGAGAAGGAGTGGATGGTATTATGCGAAGATGTGTTCCCGAATATGAACAACAGGAGATATTGAGTAAATGTCATGGTAGTGCTTATGGAGGACATCACGCCGGAGAAAGAACCGCGCAAAAGGTTCTACAATCAGGTTTTTATTGGCCAACTCTCTTCAAGGATGCGAGAAAGTTTATTTTATCTTGTGATGAATGCCAAAGGGTTGGTAATATCTCCAGACGCAATGAAATGCCTATGAATTATACTCTTGTTATTGAACCATTTGATTGTTGGGGATTTGACTTCATGGGACCTTTTCCCTCTTCAGAAGGTAACACTCATATACTTGTTGCTGTTGATTATGTTACTAAATGGGTGGAAGCTATACCTACAAAAAGTGCTGATGGTGAGACCACTTTAAGAATGCTTTTAGATATTATTTTTCCTAGATTTGGAGTGCCTAGATATATTATGACTGATGGAGGTTCTCATTTTATTCATGGAGGTTTTAGAAAAACTCTTGCTAAGTATGGTATTAATCATAGAATTGCTTCCGCTTATCATCCTCAAACTAGTGGTCAAGTAGAATTATCAAATAGAGAGATTAAATCTATTTTGGGAAAGACCGTTAATAAAACAAGAAAGAATTGGGCTAGTAAATTGAAGGATGCATTATGGGCTTATAGAACTGCTTATAAAAATCCCATGGGAATGTCACCTTATAAAATGGTTTATGGGAAAGCTTGTCATTTACCTTTAGAACTAGAGCACAAAGCTTATTGGGCAGTTAGAGAATTAAATAAAGATCCTAAACTTGCCGGTGATAAGAGGTTGTTGCAATTAAGTTCTCTAGATGAATGGAGAAGTGAAGCTTATGAAAATGCTAAACTCTTTAAAGAGAAAGTTAAAAAATGGCATGATAGAAGGATTATCAAAAGAGAATTTAATATTGGGGATAAAGTTCTATTGTATCGGTCTCGTCTCAGATTCTTTGCAGGGAAATTACTCTCAAAATGGGAAGGACCATATGTTGTCGAGGAGGTGTATCGTTCAGGAGCAATCAAAATTAGCTCTCTCCAAGGCAATGCTACGCAAGTGGTGAATGGACAAAGACTCAAGCATTATATCTCAGGTGATTCCTATAATGTTGATGTTGATATTATTCAAGTGGAAACACCGGAGGCTTTCATCAAAGGGCAAATTGACAGTCCGCCAGAACTCGACTTTGAATAGGTAACAGTACTGGTAATGAAAAGTACGCAATTTACTTTCCGAACAATATTTTTGCTGTTTTTAGAAAATATGAAAAATTACGAGTTCGAAACGGAGTGGAAAGGACGCACGAGGGGGCGCCACCATAGGCCGGCTCGGTCTGACCTGGGCCCGCGCCGCCCTATGGTTTGGCCGCCCCGTCGCCCCTTTCCGACTCTAGTTCGATCTGGTACTTTCCTTTAGTCGCGAAAATTTTTGCTATATAATCCCCCGGACCCCTGGAGGTCCGTATATCGTGTTCTCGACGTGTTTTGTTTCGAGTTGTTTCTGCCAGGATCTGTTGTCGGTCTAGAAGCACCATGGCCTCCAACAACAAGGGCAAGGGGCTTTCGGAGGAAGAAGTGAAGGATGTGCTATCAAGACAAGAGCAGCAAGCCGGAAGGAGCAAGCACATCTTGGTGGGATCTGTTGACACTCGACGTTCTTTTTCTCATAACCTGCAGGGACCTTTACCACCCGCTCTTAGCCTCGAATCCTTCCCCATGTTGGAAGAAGTTCTACGGACTACCGATGAGTTTTGTGATCAATATCGGGCTCTAAGAAGAGAACTGGAGATACTCCAAGAGGAGAATTGCCGTCTCCGAAGAATGCTGGAATACCACTCAATTCGCATCACAAGGTCGTCATCGCCAACTTCAGATAACAATGAATCTCTTCGAGTCTTAGTGCAGAATTGTCAAGCTGAGAAACTGAAGTTGAAGGAGTTTATTAAGAAGCGCGGGAGGAGTTCATCACCACCATCGCCAAAGGAGTAATTCATCATCGGTATTGGCATCCCCTTGGTTTGTTCCAAGCTTGGGGGAGTGCCGCGGTATCACATTATCACTACCTTTTACTTTTATTGTCAAGTAGTGTCATATCATGAGTAGGGAAGTTATCATATAAGATGGGTTGCAGTTGGAAGTATCTCTCCTTTAGTTGGTTATCTATGTATCCCTTGGTGTGAGTTATCGTTATGGAATATTAATGAGAAGTTTTATCATTTACATATTGCACATCTTATTCTAGTTTGCAATCTCTATCATATAATTTACCTTGTTGTTAGTATTGGTATCACTTTGGGAGCATTGAATAAATCTATTTGGTTTTGGCAAACTTAGCATTGGTCAATAGCAACAACACTTTGAGGTTTAAGTAGAAAAGAGAAATACATGTAGATGTTTCATTGTCTTTCTTGTTAGCTCATAGCTTATTATTCTGAAGTTAAGATTGTTTGTGCTTGCAAGGAAGATGCATGATTGTTTTTATCATATGTATATTTGTTTGTTTCCCTCGACTCTTATGCTTGCTAATTAACCTTGCTAGCCAAAGACCTGTACTGAGAGGGAATACTTCTCGTGCATCCAAACCTTAACCCAAACCTATGCCATTTGTGTCCACCATACCTACCTACTACATGGTAATTTCTGCCATTCCAAGTAAATACTTCATGTGCTACCTTTAAATAATTCAAAACTTAGTATCTCTTATTTGTGTCAATGTTTCATAGCTCATGAGGAAGTATGTGGTGTTTTATCTTTCAATCTTGTTGGGCAACTTCCACCAATGGACTAGTGGCTTCATCCGCTTATCCAATAATTTTGCAAAAAGAGCTGGCAATGGGATTCCCAGTCCCAAATTAATTAAACTAAATAGACACTCCTCCATGGTATGTGATTGATGGACGGCACCCGAAGGATTCGGTTAGCCATGGCTTGTGTAAGCAAAGGTTGGGGGGAGTGTCATCATCATAATAAAGCTAAAATAAAAAGGCACTCCTTCATGGTATGAGAGTGTTGGTGCACCCGAGGATTCGGTTAGCCATGGTTTGTTAAAGAAAGGTTGTATTGAGTGGCACACAATATGAAAATAATATGTTAGCCGCTCTTTGGAGGTTGTCCGGCAAGGGGGTTAGAGTACCCGCTACCAATGCTGACAACAACAAACACCTCTCAAAATGTTACTTTTATTATCTCTATATGATTTCAAAACTGAAAAAGCTCTAGCACATGATTTAATCCCTGCTTCCCTCTGCGAAGGGCCTGTCTTTTACTTTATGTTGAGTCAGTAAACCTATTTCCCTCCATCTCAAGCAAGCATTTGAGTAGTTGTGATCAAACCATTATATTGTGATTTGCTACATCATGTCTTTTATTCTTCCTTGTTTAGTACAAGTTTTATCTGAATGAATATACCTTTGCAAGTTATCAATGATCATGAAAAGACCATTATGATTGAGTATGCAAGTTGTGCCTTATAAACTTTAACATGAGAGCGCTGCTCAATGAGGTAAATATAATCATAATTGTTCTCGACCAAGAACGAAGTTTGCCATCACCAATTATGATTTCTTATGCACCTTTACTTGTGATTACCTTATACTTGTTTCAAGTTGAGTTATAAGAGGTTGTTTACTATAATGTCTTGTGTGAATGAATATGATGCTTCTTGTCCGTATTTTATTTATCGACTCTTCACTCCATAAACATGTGGTCCTCGTCTATCGAGCTCGGTTCGCTTGGGGACAAGCGAAGTCTAAGCTTGGGGGAGTTGATACGTCCAATTTGCATCACTATTTTATATCATAATTTGCTGTTATTCATTGATATATTTCATATTGGGACACAATACTTATGTTATTTCATCTATTTTGCATGTTTCATCATTATTGGAGGATCAAGCACCGGAGCCAGGATTCTGCTGGAAAAAGCACCGTCAGAACGCAATATTTCGGAAGATCAACTGTGGGAGGAAATTATACCAAAAATCCTATTTTTCAAGATGACGAAGGAAGCCAGAAGGAGGGGCCGGGAGGACCTGTGGTGGGCCCACACCCTAGGGCGGTGCGGCCCATGCCCTGGCCGCGCCGCCATGTGGTTTGGGGGGCCCACGACCCCTTTCGCCTCCTTTTCTTCGCGAAATCCTTCGTCCCGAAAACCTAAGCCACAGAGGGTACCTCGCGAAGAGTTACAGCCGCCTCTGCGGGGCGGAGAACACCAGAGAGACAAGAGCTCTCCGGCGGGCCGGAATCCGCCGGGGAAATTCCTCCGGGAGGGGGAAATCGACGCCATCGTCACCGTCATCGAGCTGGACATCATCTCCATCACCATCATCATCATCTCCACCATCATCACCGCCGTCTCCACCGCTGGACATCGTCACCGCCGTAGCAATTTGGGTTTGATCTTGATTGTTTGATAGGGAAACTCTCCCGGTATCGATCTCTACTTGTTGTTGATGCTATTGAGTGAAACCATTGAACCAAGTTTATGTTCAGATTGTTATTCATCATCATATCACCTCTGATCATGTTCCATATGATGTCTCGTGAGTAGTTCGTTTAGTTCTTGAGGACATGGGTGAAGTCTAAATGTTAGTAGTGAACTATGGTTGAGTAATATTCAATGGTGTGATATTTAAGTTGTGGTGTTATTCTTCTAGTGGTGTCATGTGAACGTCGACTACATGACACTTCACCATTTATGGGCCTAGGGGAATGCATCTTGTATTCGTTTGCTAATTGCGGGGTTGCCGGAGTGACAGAAACCTAAACCCCCGTTGGTATATCGATGCAGGAGGGATCGCAGGATCTCAGAGTTTAAGGCTGTGGTTAGATTTATTCTTAATTACTTTCTTGTAGTTGCGGATGCTTGCAAGGGGTATAATCACAAGTATGTATTAGTCCTAGGAAGGGCGGTACATTAGCATAGGTTCACCCACACAACACTTATCATAACAATGAAGATTATTTAGCCGTATGTAGCGAAAGCACTAGACTAAAATCCCGTGTGTCCTCGAGAACGTTTGGTAATTATAAGTAAACAAACCGGCTTGTCCTTTGTGCTAAAAAGGATTGGGCCACTCGCTGCAATTATTACTCTCGCACTTTACTTACTCGTACTTTATTCAACTGTTACACCAAAACCCCCTGAATACTTGTCTGTGAGCATTTACAGTGAATCCTTCATCGAAACTGCTTGTCAACACCTTCTGCTCCTCGTTGGGATCGACATTCTTACTTATCGAAGATACTACGATACACCCCCTATACTTGTGGGTCATCAGGAAGCTTCGTGGAAAAATAGGCCCCTGGGCGTTGATTTCGTCCAATTCCGAGAATATTTCCTTACTAGGATTTCTGAAACCAAAAACAGCAGAAAACAGCAACTGGCACTTCGGCATCTTGTTAATAGGTTAGTTCCAGAAAATGCACGAATATGACATAAAGTGTGCATAAAACATGTAGATAACATCAATAATGTGGCATGGAACATAAGAAATTATCGATACGTCGGAGACGTATCACATCCACACCCCTTCCAGTATTAAGTTGCAAACAACAGACAATTGCATTAAGTATGGTGCGTAATGTAATCAACACAAATATCCTTAGAAAAAGCATTGATGTTTTATCCCTAGTGGCAACAGCACATCCAAAATCTTAGAACTTTCTGTCACTGTCCCAGATTCAATGGAGGCATGAACCCACTATCGAGCATAAATACTCCCTCTTAGAGTCACAAGTATCAACTTGGCCAGAGCCTCTACTAGCAACGGAGAGCATGCAAGATCATAAACAACACATATGATAGATTGATAATCAACTTGACATAGTATTCCATATTCATCGAATCCCAACAAACACAACATGTAGCATTACAAATAGATGATCTTGATCATGATAGGCAGCTCACAAGATCTAACATGATAGCACATGAGGAGAAGACAACCATCTAGCTACTGCTATGGACCCATAGTCCAAGGGTGAACTACTCACACATCAATCCGGAGGCGATCATGGTGATGTATAGTCCTCCGGGAGATGATTCCCCTCTCCGGCAGGGTGCCGGAGGCGATCTCCTGAATCCCCCGAGATGGGATTGGCGGCGGCGGCGTCTCTGGAACTATTTCCGTATGGTGGCTCTCGGTAATAGGGTTTTCGCGACGGAGAGTTTAAGTAGGCGGAAGGGCAGAGTCGGAGGGCTGACGAGGGGCCCACACCATAGGCCGGCGTGGGCCCCTCCCTGGCCGCGCCGCCCTATGGTCTGGCCACCTCGTGGCCCCACTTCGTATGCTCCTCGGTCTTCTGGAAGCTCCGTGGAAAAATAAGACCCTGGGCGTTGATTTCGTCCAATTCCGAGAATATTTCCTTTGTAGGATTTCTGAAACCAAAAACAGCAGAAAACAGCAACTGGCTCTTCGGCATCTCGTTAATAGGTTAGTGCCGAAAAATGCGTATAAATGATGTAAAGTGTGTATAAAACATGTGAGTATTGTCATAAAACTAGCATGGAACATAAGGAATTATAGATACGTTTGAGACGTATCAATATAGCATGAGAAAGAGAAATAGTTTCCCTTGTGGATATAGCATGAGAAAGAGAAGTAGTTTCTCTTGTGGATATAGCATCCCAACATCTCAGTTGAAGGTGACACTAAGAAAGTAGTAAGACATTTCTATGCCGTGTTTGAAGAAGACACTTCATATAGGTCCTATGGCATCTCTATATCTTTATTGAAGAAGATACTTAAAAGATATACCACGACATCTCTATATCTTTATTGAAGAAGAGTTCCTCTACATGAAACACTAGGAAGGGTTCACCGAAATTTTTGTTCCTTTTTGCTCGACCATCTCCATATGGTCGGCACAAGCCTTCCCGTACCCTTCCGGTACATCCAACACATTCTCTTTCTTTGTAAAGCACTTTATAAAACAAAACTCGACAAAGCTCGGCAACGGCCATCCCAACCGTCCATGACCGCGGATGCAGCTATTCGAATAGATTTGACTCTGCAGAGTTTGCACACTTTCCCCACAAGATCCGCGAGTTTATCATGTGGGCATCATCCCCGCATATCAACTATGCCACACCAAAAATATTCTTTTAAACGAGGGTATTCGTGCGTGGATGGCAGCTCAGGATCAGCCTCATGAAAATCTTATATTCCCTGAGGAGGTTCTACCACGTGGAAACGCTCTTTAATGGAACTTTCGTTTTAGCTGGTCGTGACCAAGAAACCACCGGCTTTGCTTGGTGGGCTGGGAATGCCAGACTTATCAATTTGTCCGGTAAGCTACTTGGAGCTCACGTAGCTCATGCCGGATTAATCGTATTCTGGGCCGGAGCAATGAACCTATTTGAAGTGGCTCATTTCGTACCAGAAAAGCCCATGTATGAACAAGGCTTAATTTTACTTCCACACTTAGCTACTCTAGGTTGGCAATTGCCTCTCTTGGTTATCACCATGGTATAAACCAATTATCCCCTGGTACATAACATCATAAAGAGGACAAGTGCATTAGTTTGGTATCAAAAACATTATCATTATAATTTCAAACATTTTTGGAAAAGCGGGAAACTACTCTTCCTATTTTATTTGGCTTACACAACACTATACAAAAATAGGAAGCAAGCAAGATACCACACCATTTTAAAACTCAAGTAAAACAATAGAGCTAATGTTAAGTTGCAGAGGTTTTGTTTTGCAAGCATAAAACAAAGATTGCCCATATCTAATTAAAAGAGTTGGTCAAAGGTTTTAAAATAAACCAAAAAGTTTTGGACCAACAACTCATATAGCACACACATGTTAATATCAGTAACCAATATGCATGAACAGAGACTAACAGTATTTTTCCTAGATGGCCAATACTAATACAAGACTAACCCAATTGGATTCACTCGAAAAGGTTGAACCTACAATTTTAGGACTATGTTTGAATCTGACTGTACAGAAAACAAGATCTGTATGCCAAAAATCGTAGAAACATCCTAAAATATGAGGTCAGTTGCATCAGAAAGGTATTGATAATACGGTTCTAATGCAATTGGTTTCACTGACAAATTCATCTCCAAGCTCCTGATCTAAACAGACAAATTTAGATCTGACGAAAATTGATTTGAACACCATTTCAATTTTAGGTAGTCATTTGAGGTGAGACCAACGGCAAAATGAAGCTACTGGAGAGAGCTTTCACCCACATTCGAGTTTTCCCAAAAAGGTTTCGTAAACAAATCAAATCTAACAAACAGTAAATCTGCAAGTTTTCAGAACTTTATTGACTCAGGAAAATATGTAACGTGTTTGAGGATGAAACCAACGCCAAGTTGTAGATATTTTCATTATCTAACCGTGGAACTTTGAATCACTCGATTCGGATCTGTACACGAGTTTTGGCGGATTTTACAAGATCATGCAGAATCTGAAACAACAAGATTACAGAAATTACTGCAGGGATTTGGACGAACTTTGGTCAAGAACTTCAGATCTGAGGATAGGTGAAGCTTCTCCATGCTTGAACCAACATGCACCTGCATCAAGATCCAATCTTGTGAGAGGGGAAAAGAGAAATAGAGATGAATTCAGCTAGGGTTAGGGGAGAAGAGAGTGAGAGGGATGCTCTCATGGTGAGGAGGAGCTTGAGGGAGAAGGAGAGCTGCATCTTGGTGAGTTTTCCATGGCCATGGCCGGCCATGGAGCCTTGGGGAGCAGAATTTCGTGGTTGGTGTGTAAGAAAAGGATGGAAGGGAGTGGAGGAAGGAGTGGGAAATGGAAAATGAGAGCAAAGGGAGGTGGAGTGGCCGGCCAAGCCCCTTTAATAGAGGGAGAGAGGTGGCTGCCTCCTTCTTTGATTGATGGAGGTGGGTGGCTGGCTTGGGGAGGAGATATTTGACCCAAGCTGAATTTATTTGTGGCATTAGGAAGGAACAAAGGAGGAGAGGCTTCCCAAGATGGAATAACTATGTGAGAGAGAGAGATGGAGAGGCATGATGCTTGTGTGCCATGCATGGCATGGCCGGCCAAGTTTATGGAGATGCACAAGTGATCATCTAGAGAGTATTGCCACACATGCATGACACCCAAGGTTGAGTTTCTCACATTTTACAAAAAAATGGTGGCCTATAGAGATATAGAATTTTAGGTAAAGTGATAACAATGCACAAGGGTGCTAAAGTAGATGGTGGTGGCATTCTTACCCTGATAAAAGAGGTGTCTAAGAGATGATGGTGGTGATGGTGGTTTAGACAATGGTAGATCAAGGCTAAGATAGATGGTGAGTGAAGTAACCATATGCTCACAAGGATGAATATGGTGACATAAATCATCAATTCATGAGGTCAAGGTGATAATGGAAAAGAATGGATGATTGAGATGGGTATGATGAAATATAAGTTGCTCTTCAAATAAGAGGTCAATTGGGAGTGGTTTGAAATACTCCCAGAGTCTAGGATTCAATTGAAGGGAGTTCATTTGGAAGTATCAAATGATCATCCATTTGATCAAGAATTGGAGGATGAGGGAATACGATGTGGTAGATCAGAGATGTACATAAGATGTGCAAGAGTTGCCATGTGACATAGAGTTCAATTGAAAGGTATAGAACACACCTCAATTGTCTAGAGGTAATTGGGAAATGAACCCAAGTGGAATGGAATTTGAAAATGTGGAGATAAAACTAGTTGAAACATAGGAGTTCAAAATGTTCTACTTACTTTCTCAAGTAAAGTAGAGTTTTCTCAAACTTAAAATAAACAAGAGGAAAGTAAGAAATGGTATAGGTACCATAAACAAGCCTTTTGGTAAGTAGAAAGCAAAATAGAAAGTAATGTTTTAGAGATCAGTACTTGGTAGGAATGGGATGAAAAACAAAACCCATTTCAGTTTCTTGTTTTCTTTAAAGATATATCTTGAAAAGATTTAATAAAACTAGAAGTAGTTTTGTGATCAAAACTAGAGAAGGAAAAATAATAGGGTTTTTGAGAAAGAAAACTAATTTAGAAAGAAGTGTTCTCAAGGGTAGGTGGTGGCTACAAAATGTACCCATCATTCCCACTCTTGGTTTTGTGAAGATTAAACTTGAATAAAAACAAGAGGTCAAAGTAAAGAAAGTGATCCAGAGTTGAAACATTGGATGGAATACAAGATCAAGTGAATATATGTGTTGCAAGGTGCTGGCGTGTGGGAGTTAGAAGTCCCTGGGGTGTAACAGCACCAGTGGTAGCTCCTTGTGACGGTAAAGCACACGTCCGTTGGGAACCCCAAGAGGAAGGTATGATGAGCACAGCAGCAGGTTTTCCCTCCGTAAGAAACCAAGGTTTATCGAACCAGTAGGAGATGAAGGCCACGAGAAGGTTGTTGGTGAAGGAGTGTAGAGCGGCGCAACACCAGTGATTCCGGCGCCAACGTGGAACCTGCACAACACAATCAAACTACTTTGCCCCAAATTAACAGTGAGGTTGTCAATCTCACCGGCTTGCTGAAAACAAAGGATTAAACGTATGGTGTGGAGAATTATGTTTGCTTGCAGAAAACAAAAGAGAACAATGATTGCAGTAGGTTGTATTTCAGATGTAAAAGAATGGACCGGGGTCCACAGTTCACTAGTGGTGTCTCTCCAATAAGATAAATAGCATGTTGGGTGAACAAATTACATTTGGGCAATTGACAAATAGAGAGGGCATAACAATGCACATACATATCATGATCACTACTATGAGATTTACTTGGGGTATTACGACAAAGAACATAGACCGCCATCCAGCTTGCATCTATGCCTAAAAAGTCCACCTTCGGGTTAGCATCCGCACCCCTTCCAGTATTAAGATGCAAACAACAGACAATTGCATTAAGTACTGTGCGTAATGTAAACAATACAAATATCCTTAGACAAAGCATTGATGTTTTATCCCTAGTGGCAACAACACATCCACAAGCTTAGGGGTTGCTGTCACTCCCCCAGATTCAATGGAGACATGAACCCACTATCAAGCATAAATACTCCCTCTTGGAGTTACAAGCATCAACTTGGCCAAAGCCTCTACTAGCAACGGAGAGCATGCAAGATCATAAACAACACATATATGATAGATCAATAATCAACATGACATAGTATTCCATATTCATCGGATCCCAACAAACACAACATGTAGCATTACAAATAGATGATCTTGATCAGGATAGGCAGCTCACAAGATCTAAACATGATAGCACAAGAGGAGAAGACAACCATCTAGCTACTACTATGGACCCATAGTCCAAGGATGAACTACTCACGCAACAGTCCGGAGGCGGGCATGGTGATGTAGAGCCCTCCGGTGATGATTCCCCGCTCCGGCAGGGTGCCGGAGGCGATCTTCTGAACCCCCAAGATAGGGTTGATGGCGGCGGCGTCTCTGGAACTATTCTCGTATCGTGGCTCTCGGTGATAGGGTTTTTGCGACGGAAGGATTATATAGGCGAAGGGGCAGAGTCGGGGGACACCCGAGGGGCCCACCCCATATGGCGGCGCGGCCAGGGGTGGGGCCGCACCCCCCCTATGGTGTGGCCGCCTCGTGGCCCCTCTTCGTTTCCTCTTCGGTGTTCTGGAAGACTCCGTGGAAAATACGACCGTGGGCTTAATTTTGTTTCGTCCAATTCCGAGAATATCCGTAAACTAACTTTTCTGAAATCAAAAACAACAGAAAACAGGAACTGGCACTGCGACATCTTGTTAATAGGTTAGTTCCGGAAAATGCATAAAAACATTATAAAGTGTGAGTAAAACATGTAGGTATTGTCATAAAACAAGCATGGAACATAAGAAATTATAGATACATTGGAGACGTATCAAGCATCCCCAAGCTTAGTTCCTACTCGCCCTCGAGTAGGTAAACGATAAAAAGAATAATTTATGAAGTGACAAGCTACCAACATAATCTTGATCAACACTATTTGTAAAGCATATGAGATGAATGAAGTGACTCAAAGCAATGGTATATAGTTTGCTAACAAAAAGATAATGACTAAACAACTGAATCATATAGCAAAAACTTTTCATGAATAGTACTTTCAAGACAAGTATCAAAAAGTCTTGCATAAGAGTTAACTCATAAAGCAATAGATTCTTAATAAGAGGCTTTGAAGCAACACAAAGGAAGATTTAAGTTTCAGCAATTGCTTTCAACTTTCAACACGTATATCTCATGGATAATTGTCAACACAAAGTAATATGATGAGTGCAATAAGTAAACATGTAAGAATCAATGCACACCGTTGACACAAGTGTTTGCTTCTAAGATAGAAAGAAGTAGGTAAACTGACTCAATATAAAGTAAAAGAAAGGCCCTTCGCACAGGGAAGCAGGGATTACTCATGTGCTAGAGCTTTTTTATTTTGAAAACATGGAAACAATTATGTCAACGGTAGTAATAATTCATATGTGTTATGCACAAAACTTCCTATAAGTAGCAAGCCTCATGCATCAAATACTAATAGTGCCCGCACCTTGTCCTAAGTAGTTCGGACTTCCATGGATTATCATTGCATTACATATGTTTCAACCAAGTGTCACAAAGGGGTACCTCTATGCCACCTGTACAAAGGTCCAAGGAGATGAATCGCATTTGATTTCTCGATTTTGATAGATCTCAACTTGAGGACATCCATATCGGGACAACATAGAAAACAGATAATAGACTCCTCTTTTATGCTTTAAGCATTCAACAACAGATAATAATCTCATAAGAGATTTGAGGATTAATGTCCAATCTGAAACTTCCACCATGATACATGGCTTTGGTTGGCGACCCAATGTTCTTCTCTAACAACATGCATACTCAAACCATTCAACTCATGGTAAATCTCCCTTACTTCAGACAAGACGAACATGCATAGCAACTCACATGATATTCAACAAAGGTGTAACAGGTTGATGGCGTCCCCAGATAACATGGTTACCGCTCAACAAGCAACTTATAAGAACTAAGATACATAAGCGACATATTCATTACCACAATTGTTTTTTAGGCTACTTTCCCATGAGCTATGTATTGCAAAGACAAGGAATGAATTTTTTTAAAGGTAGCACGCAAGCAATTTACTTGGAATGGCAGAAAAATACCACATAGTAGGTAGTTATGGTGGACACAAGTGGCATAGGTTTTGGCTCAAGGTTTTGGATGCACGAGAAGCATTCCCTCTCAGTACAAGGCTTTGGCTAGCAAGGTTGTTTGAAGCAAACACAAGTATAAACCGGTACAGCAAAACTTACACAATAACATATATTGCAAGCATTATAAGACTCTACACTGTCTTCCTTGTTGTTCAAACACTTTTACCAGAAACTATCTAGACCTTAGAGAGACCAATCATGCAAACCAAATTTCAACAAGCTCTACAGTAGTTCTCCACTAATAGATTTAAACTACATGATGCAAGAGCTTAAACATGATCTACTTGAGAGCTCAAAACAATTGCCAAGTATCAAATTATTCAAGACAATATGAAGCATTTTCTGTTTCCAACCAAATAACAATAAGTGCAGCGGCTTTCAGCTTTCGCCATGAATATGAAAAACGAAGAACACGAGTGTTCGAATGAAAAAGCGGAGCGTGTCTCTCTCCAGTGCAAGGATTGCTAGGATCCGATTTTATTCAGAGAATGAAAATAACAAAATTAAAATAAAAACACACAGACGCTCCAAATAAAGTACATAAGATGTGACGGAATTAAAATAAAGTTTCACTAGAGGTGACCTGATAAGTTGTTGATGAAGAAGGGGATGCCTTGGGCATCCCCAAGCTTAGACGCTTGAGTCTTCTTGAAATATGCAGGGATGAACCACGGGGGCATCCCCAAGCTTAGACTTTTCACTCTTCTTGATCATATCATATCATCCTCCTCTCTTGATCCTTGAAAACTTCCTTCACACCAAACTCAAAGCATTCTCATTAGAGGGTTAGTGCATAATAAAAAATTCACATGTTCAACAAGTACACAATCATTCCCAACACTTCTGGACATTAACCAAAGCTACTGAAATTTAATGGAGCAAAGAAATCCACTCAACACAGTAAAAGAGGCAATGCGAAATAAAAGGCAGAATTTGTCAAAACAGAACAGTCCATAAAGACGAATTTTTTCGAGGCACTTAAAAAGCTCAGATGAAAAAGCTCCAGTTGAATGAAAGTTGCATACATATCTGAGGATCACGCATGAATTTTTTCAGCATTTTACGAGTTTCCTACAGAGAGATCAACTCAAATTCCTGACAGCTAAAAATCTGTTTCTGCGCAGAAATCCAAATCTAGTATCAACTTTATTATCAAAGGCTTTACTTGGCACAACAATGCAATAAAATAAAGATACAAAGGTATTGCTACAGTAGTAACAAGCACCTTGACTCAAATATAAAACAAAAATTGCAGGAATAAAATAATGGGTTGTCTCCCATAAGCGCTTTTCTTTAACGCCTTTCAGCTAGGCGCAGAAAGTGTAAATCAAGTAATATCAAGAGAAGAAGCATCAACATCATAATTTGTTCTAATAATAGAATCAAAAGGCATCTTCATTCTATTTCTAGGGAAGTGTTCCATACCTTTCTTAAGTGGGAATTGATACTTAATATTTCCTTCTTTCATATCAATAATAGCACCAACGGTTCGAAGAAAGGGTCTTCCCAAAACAATAGGACAAGATGCATTGCATTCAATATCCAAAACAACAAAATCAACGGGGACAAGGTTATTGTTAACCATAATGTGAACATTTTCAATTCTCCCCAAAGGTTTCTTTATAGAATTATCAGCAAGATTAACATCCAAATAACAACATTCTAAAGGTGGCAAGTCAAGCATATCATAAAGTTTCTTAGGCATAACAGAAATACTTGCACCAAGATCACATAAAGCATTACAATCAAAATCATTGACCTTCATTTTAATGATGGGCTCCCAACCATCTTCCAACTTCCTAGGGATAGAAGCTTCAAGTTTTAATTTCTCTTCTCTAACTTTAATGAGACCATTTGTAATATGTTCTGTAAAAGCCAAATTTATAGCACTAGCATTAGGACTTCTAGCTAGTTTTTGCAAGAACTTAATAACTTCAGAGATATGACAATTATCAAAATCAAAACCATTATGATCTAAAGCAATGGGACCATTGTCCCCAACACTTTGAAAAATTTCAGCACTTTTATCACAAACAGTTTCAGCAGTTTCAGGCAATTTTGCATGCTTTGTAGTAGAAGTAGAAACATTGCCAACACCAATTATTTTACCATTGATGGTAGGAGGTTTAGCAACATGTGAAGCATCAACATTACTAGTGGTGGTAATAGTCCAAACTTTAGCTATATTATTCTCTTTAGCAAGTTTTTCTTCTCTTTCCCACCTAGCATGCAATTCAGCCAACATTCTAATATTGTCATCAATTCGAACTTGGATAGCATTTGCTTTAGCAAGAATTTTGTTATCTTTATCTTCATTAGGCATAACTTTCAGTTTCAAAAGATCAACATCAAGAGCAAGACTATCAACCTTAGAAGAAAGAGCATCAATTTTACCAAACTTTTCCTCAACAGATTTGTTTAAAGCAATTTGTGTACTAATAAATTCTTTAAGCATGACTTCAAGATCAGAGGGTACACTCCTACTATTTTTGTAAGAATTACCATAACCATTACCACTGTTAGAAGGATATGGCCTATAGTTGTTGTTACCAAAATTATTCCTATAAGCATTGTTGTTGAAATTATTATTTTTAATGAAGTTCACATCAACATGCTCTTCTTGAGAAACCAATGAAGCTAAAGGAACATTATTAGGATCAACATGAGATTTACCCTTAACAAGCATGGACATAATAACATCAATCTTATCACTAAAGGAAGAGGTTTCTTCGACAGAATTTACCTTCTTACCTTGAGGAGTTCTTTCAGTGTGCCATTCAGAGCAGTTGATCATCATATCATCAAGAAGCTTTGTTGCAACACCCAAAGTGATGGACATAAAAGTACCTCCAGCAACTGAATCCAATAGGTTCCTTGAAGAAAAATTCAATCCTGCATAAAAGGTTTGGATGATCATCCAAGTAGTTAGTCCATGGGTAGGGCAATTCTTTACCAAAGATTTCATTCTCTCCCATGCTTGGGCAACATGTTCATTATCCAATTTCTTAAAATTCATAATGCTACTTCTCAAAGATATAATTTTAGCTGGAGGATAATATTTTCCAATGAAAGCATCTTTACATTTAGTCCATGAACTAATACTATTTTTAGGCAAAGATAGCAACCAATCTTTAGCTCTTCCTCTTAAGGAGAAAGGAAACAATTTCAGTTTTATAATATCCCCATCTATGTCCTTATACTTTTGCATTTCACAAAGTTCAACAAAATTATTAAGATGGGCAGCAGCATCATCAGTACTAACACCAGAAAATTGCTCTCTCATAACAAGATTTAGTAAAGCAGGTTTAATTTCATAAAATTCTGCTGTAGTAGCAGGTGGAGCAATAGGAGTGCATATGAAATCATTATTATTTGTGCTAGTGAAGTCACACAACTTAGTGTTCTCAGGAGTATTCATTTTAACAGTAATAAAGCAAACCGAATTAAATAAAGTAAAACAAGTAACTAATTTTTTTGTGTTTTTGATATAAAGAAAGCAAACAAGACAGAAAATAAAATAAAGCAAGACAATAAACAAAGTAAATAGATTGGATGTGAGAGACTCCCCTTGCAGCGTGTCTTGATCTCCCCGGCAATGGCGCCAGAAAAGTAGCTGCTGGCGTGTGGGAGTTAGAAGTCCCTGGGGTGTAACAGCGCCAGTGGTAGCTCCTTGTGACAGTAAAGCACACGTCCGCTAGGAACCCCAAGAGGAAGGTATGATGAGCACATCAACAAGTTTTCCCTAAGTAAGAAACCAAGGTTTATCGAACCAGTAGGAGATGAAGGCCACGAGAAGGTTGTTGGTGAAGGAGTGTAGTGCGGCGCAACACCAGTGATTCCGCCGCCAACGTGGAACCTGCACAACACAATCAAACTACTTTGCCCCAACTTAACAGTGAGGTTGTCAATCTCACCGGCTTGCTGTAACAAAGGATTAAACGTATGGTGTGGAGAATTATGTTTGCTTGCAGAAAACAAAAGAGAACGATGATTGCAGTAGGTTGTATTTCAGATGTAAAAGAATGGACCGGGGTCCACAGTTCACTAGTGGTGTCTCTCCAATAAGATAAATAGCATGTTGGGTGAACAAATTACAGTTGGGCAATTGACAAATAGAGAGGGCATGACAATGCACATACATGATATGATGAGTATTGTGAGATTTACTTAGGGCATTACGACAAAGAACATAGACCGCTATCCAGCATGCATCTATGCCTAAAAAGTCCACCTTCGGGTTATCATCCGAACCCCTTCCAGTATTAAGTTGAAAACAACAGACAATTGCATTAAGTATGGTGCGTAATGTAATCAATAACTACATCCTCGGACCTAGCATTGATGTTTTATCCCTAGTGGCAACAGCACATCCACAACCTTAGGGGTTTCTGTCACTCCCCGAGATTCAACGGAGACATGAACCCACTATCGAGCATAAATACTTCCTCTTGGAGTTACAAGTATCAACTTGGCCAAAGCCTCTACTAGTAACGGAGAGCATGCAAGATCATAAACAACACATAGATAGATTGATAATCAACATAACATAGTATTCTCTATCCATCGGATCCCAACAAACGCAACATATAGCATTACAGATAGATGATCTTGATCATGTTAGGCAGCTCACAAGACCCGACAATGAAGCATAATGAGGAGAAGACAACCATCTAGCTACTGCTATGGACCCATAGTCCAGGGGTGAACTACTCACTCATCACTCCGGAGGCGACCATGGCGGTGAAGAGTCCTCCGGGAGATGATTCCCCTCTCCGGCAGGGTGCCGGAGGCGATCTCCTGAATCCCCCGAGATGGGATTGGCGGCGGCGGCGTCTCTGGAAGGTTTTCCGTATCGTGGCTCACGGTACTGGGGGTTTCGCGACGAAGACTATATGTAGGCGGAAGGGCAGGTCAGGGGGCTACACGGGGGCCCCACACGCTAGGGCCGCGCGGGCCCCCCTGGGCCGTGCCGCCCTAGTGTGGCGGCGCCCCGTGGCCCCACTTCGTCTTCCCTTCGGTCTTCTGGAAGCTTCGTGTGAAAATAGGCCCCTGGGCGTTGGTTTCGTCCAATTCCGAGAATATTTCCTTACTAGGATTTCTGAAACCAAAAACAGCAGAAACAAAGAATCGGTCGTTCGGCATCTCGTTAATAGGTTAGTGCCGGAAAATGCATAAATATGACATAAAGTATGCATAAAACATGTAGATATCATCAATAATGTGGCATGGAACATAAGAAACATTATGCATGCTCTAACCATTCTAGCGGTAAATCTCCCTTACTTCAGACAAGACGGACATGCATAGCAACTCACATGATATTCAACAAAGAGTAGTTGATGGCGTCCCCAGGAACATGGTTATCGCACAACAAGCAACTTAGTAAGAGATAAAGTGCATAAGTACATATTCATTACCACAATAGTTTTTAGGCTATTTGTCCCATGAGCTATATATTGTAAAGGTAGAGAATGGAAATTTTAAAGGTAGCACTCAAGCAATTTACTTTGTAATGGCGGAGAAATACCATGTAGTAGGTAGGTATGGTGGACACAAATGGCATAGTGGTTGGCTCAAGGATTTTGGATGCATGAGAAGTATTCCCTCTCGATATAAGGTTTAGGCTAGCAAGGTTATTTGAAACAAACACAAGGATGAACCGGTGCAGCAAAACTCACATAAAAGACATATTGTAAACATTATAAGACTCTACACCGTCTTTCTTGTTGTTCAAACTCAATACTAGAAATTATCTAGACCTTAGAGAGACCAATTATGCAAACCAAATTTTAGCAAGCTCTATGTATTTTTTCATTAATAGGTGCAAAGTATATGATGCAAGAGTTTAAACATGAGCACAACAATTGCCAAGTATCACATTATCCAAGACATTTTAGCAATTACTACATGTAGCATTTTCCAATTCCAACCATATAACAATTTAACGAAGAAGATTCTTTCGCCATGAATATTATGAGTAAAGCCTAAGGACATATTTGTCCATATGCAACAGAGGAGTGTGTCTCTCTCCCAAACAAAGAATGCTAGGATCCATTTTATTCAAACAAAACAAAAACAAAAACAAACCGACGCTCCAAGCAAAGTACATAAGATGTGATGGAATAAAAATATAGTTTCACTAGAGGAACCTGATAATGTTGTCGATGAAGAAGGGGATGCCTTGGGCATCCCCAAGCTTAGATGCTTGAGTCTTCTTGAAATATGCAGGGGTGAACCACCGGGGCATCCCCAAGCTTAGAGCTTTCACTCTCCTTGATCATATTGTATCATCTCCCTCTCTTGATCCTTGAAAACTTCCTCCACACCAAACTCAAAACAACTCATTAGAGAGTTAGTGCACAATTAAAATTTACATGTTCAGAGGTGACATAATCATTCTTAACACTTCTGGACATTGCACAAAGCTACTGAAAGTCAATGGAATAGAAAAATCCATCAAGCATAGCAAAACAGGCAATGCGAAATAAAAGGCAGAATCTATCAAAACAGAACAGTTCGTAAAGACGAATTTTATTGAGGCACCAGACTTGCTCAAATGAAAATGCTCAAATTGAATGAAAGTTGCATACATATCTGAGGATCACTCACGTAAATTGACATAATTTTCTGAGTTACCTACAGAGAATTAGACCCAGATTCGTGACAGCAAAGAAATCTATTTCTGCGCAGTAATCCAAATCTAGTATGAACCTTGCTATCAACGACTTTACTTGGCAAAATGCACAAAACTAAGATAAGGAGAGGTTGCTACAGTAGTAACAACTTCCAAGACTCAAATTTAAAATAAAGGTACTGTAGTAAAAACATGGGTTGTCTCCCATAAGCGCTTTTCTTTAACGCCTTTCAGCTAGGCGCAGAAAGTGTGTATCAAGTGTTATCAAGAGATGGAGCATCTACAGCGGGGTGTGGAGTTTTCTCAACCATGCATAGTATTTTGGATACATAAGTTTCAGCGGCTCTCTTTTCATTAGTCTTGGGCTTGCTACTCTCATCAAACAAATTTTCAGGAACAAGCCAAACATAATTATTATCAAGAGCTTCATGCATAGCTAGGAGCTTACAAGGTATTGGTGCTTTAATCTCCCCACCATCATTAACATTATTAGTGTACTTAATTCTATCCATATCCATCTTTTCAAATGTTCTTTTAAAATCGGTGATCATACCAAGCCTATCATGCTTACTAAAAACTTTTCTAGCTTCTTTGGCTATATCCTCAAATTCTCGCACTAGGACTTTTAGAACAAAATCTCTCTTCTCTCCCCTCTCCATATCAGAAAGTGTAAGAAACATGTGTTGTATCATGGGGTTGAGACTAATAAATCTAGCTTCCATCATGCGTACCAAACAAACAGAGGCATCTTCATAAGTAGGGACAGCTTTTGCAAGGGGTATATCTTTAAGATCTTCATGCATACTAACGTGGGTGAAAAATTCTTCTATATTATCTCTTCCAATTATAGACCCTTGCCCCACCGGTATATCATTTACAGTAAAATTAAAAGGAAACATGATGAATTAAGTAAAGCAAATGCTAGTAACTAATTTTTTTGTGTTTTTAATATAGCAAACAAGATAACAAGTAAAGTAAAACTAGCAACTAATTTTTTTGAGTTTTGATTTAGTGCAGCAAACAAAGTACTAAATAAAATAAAGCAAGACAAAAACAAAGTAAAGAGATTGGGATGTGGAGACTCCCCTTGCAGCGTGTCTTGATCTCCCCGGGAACGGCGCCAGAAATTTAGCTTGACACGCGTACATCACGCGACCGTTGGGAACCCCAAGTGGAAGGTGTGATGCGTACAACAGTAAGTTTCCTCAGTTAGAAACCAAAGTTTATCGAACCAGTAGGAGTCAAGAAGCACGTTGAAGGTTGATGGCGGCGAGATGTAGTGCGGCGCAACACCAGTGATTCCGGCGCCAACGTGGAACCTGCGCAACACAACCAAAGTACTTTGCCCCAATGAAACAGTGAGGTTGTCAATCTCACCGGCTTGCTGTAACAAAGGATTAGATGTATAGTGTGGATGATGATTGTTTGCAGAGAACAGTAGAACGCGTATTGCAGTAGATTGTATTCGATGTAAAAGAATGGACCGGGGTCCACAGTTCACTAGAGGTGTCTCTCCCATAAGATAAATAGCATGTTGGGTGAACAAATTACAGTTGGGCAATTGACAAATAGAGAGGGCATGACAATGCACATACATGATATGATGAGTATTGTGAGATTTAATTGGGCATTATGACAAAGTACATAGACCGCTATCCATCATGCTTCTATGCCTAAAAAGTCCACCTTCAGGTTATCATCCGAACCCCTTCCAGTATTAAGTTGAAAACAACAGACAATTGCATTAAGTATGGTGCGTAATGTAATCAATAACTACATCCTCGGACATAGCATCAATGTTTTATCCCTAGTGGCAACAGCACATCCACAACCTTAGGGGTTTCTGTCACTCCCCCAGATTCAACGGAGACATGAACCCACTATCGAGCATAAATACTCCCTCTTGGAGTTACAAGTATCAACTTGGCCAAAGCCTCTACTAGTAACGGAGAGCATGCAAGATCATAAACAACACATAGATAGATTGATAATCAACATAACATAGTATTCTCTATCCATCGGATCCCAACAAACACAACATATAGCATTACAGATAGATGATCTTGATCATGTTAGGCAGCTCACAAGACCCGACAATGAAGCATAATGAGGAGAAGACAACCATCTAGCTACTGCTATGGACCCATAGTCCAGGGGTGAACTACTCACTCATCACTCCGGAGGCGACCATGGCGGTGAAGAGTCCTCCGGGAGATGATTCCCCTCTCCGGCAGGGTGCCGGAGGCGATCTCCTGAATCCCCCGAGATGGGATTGGCGGCGGCGGCGTCTCTGGAAGGTTTTTCGTATCGTGGCTCTCGGTACTGGGGGTTTCGCGACGACGACTATATGTAGGTGGAAGGGCAGGTCAGGGGGCCACACGGGGGCCTGATGTCTATGGGTGCTTCTATTCTTGTAGACAGTGTTGGGCCTCCAAGAGCAGAGGTTTGTAGAATAGCAGCAAGTTTCCCTTAAGTGGATCACCCAAGGTTTATCGAACTCAGGGAGGAAGAGGTCAAAGATATCCCTCTCATGCAACCCTGCAACCACAAAGCAAGAAGTCTCTTGTGTCCCCAACACACCTAATAGGTGCATGATGTCTACGTTCCCCCTCCTTTCCTGTAGACAGTGTTGGGCCTCCAAGAGCAGAGGTTTGTAGAACAGCAGCAAGTTTTCCCTTAAGTGGATCACCCAAGGTTTATCGAACTCAGGGAGGAAGAGGTCAAAGATATCCCTCTCATGCAACCCTGCAACCACAAAGCAAGAAGTCTCTTGTGTCCCCAACACACCTAATAGGTGCACTAGTTCGGCGAAGAGATAGTGAAATACAGGTGGTATGAATATATATGAGCAGTAGCAACGGTGCCAGAAAATAGCTTGCTGGCGTGTAGTTGATGGTGGTAGTATTGCAGCAGTAGTAACACAGTAAAACAGTAAACAAGCAGCGATAGCAGTATTTAGGAACAAGGCCTAGGGATTACACTTTCACTAATGGACACTCTCAACATTGATCACATAACAGAACAGATAAATGCATACTCTACACTTTTGTTGGATGATGAACACATTGCGTAGGATTACACGAACCCTCAATGCCGGAGTTAACAAGCTCCACAATTTGTTCATATTTAAGTAACCTTATAGTGTAAGATAGATCAAAAGACTAAACCAAGTACTAACATAGCATGCACACTGTCACCTTCATGCATATGTAGGAGGAATAGATCACATCAATAGTATCATAGCAATAGTTAACTTCATAATCTACAAGAGATCATGATCATAGCATAAACCAAGTACTAACACGGTGCACACACTGTCACCTTTACACACGTGCAGGAGGAATAGAACTACTTTAATAACTTTGCTAGAGTAGCACATAGATAAATTGTGATACAAACTCATATGAATCTCAATCATGTAAAGCAGCTCATGAGATCATTGTATTGAGGTACATGGGAGAGAGATGAACCACATAGCTACCGGTACAGCCCCGAGCCTCGATGGAGAACTACTCCCTCCTCATGGGAGCAGCAGCGGTGATGAAGATGGCGGTGGAGATGGCAGCGGTGTCAATGGAGAAGCCTTCCGGGGGCACTTCCCCGCTCCGGCAGCGTGCCGGAATAGAGACTCCTGTCCCCCAGATCTTGGCCTCGCGATGGCGGCGGCTCTGGAAGGTTTCTGTGGTTTTCGTCAAGCGTATCAGGGTTTTCGATCCAGGGGCTTTAAATAGGCAAAGAGGCGGCGCAGGAGGGTCGAAGGGGTGCCCACACCATAGGGTGGCGCGGGCCCCCCCTGGCCGCGCCGGCCTAGGGTTTGGGTGGCCTGTGCCCCCTCCCTGGTGACTCTCGGGTGTTCTGGATGCTTCCGGGCAAAATAGGAACCTGGGCGTTGATTTCGTCCGATTCCGAGAATATTTCGTTACTAGGATTTCTGAAACCAAAAACAGCAGAAAACAGCAACTGGCACTTCGGCATCTTGTTAATAGGTTAGTTCCAGAAAATGCACGAATATGACATAAAGTGTGCATAAAACATGTAGATAACATCAATAATGTGGCATGAAACATAAGAAATTATCGATACGTCGGAGACGTATCAGCATCCCCAAGCTTAGTTCTGCTCGTCCCGAGCAGGTAAAACAATAACACAGATAATTTCTGGAGTGACATGCCATCATAACCTTGATCATACTATTTGTAAAGCATATGTAGTGAATGCAGCGATCAAAACAATGTATATGACATGAGTAAACAAGTGAATCATATAGCAAAGACTTTTCATGAATAGCACTTCAAGACAAGCATCAATAAGTCTTGCATAAGAGTTAACTCATAAAGCAATAATTCAAAGTAAAGGCATTGAAGCAACACAAAAGAAGATTAAGTTTCAGCGGTTGCTTTCAACTTATAACATGTATATCTCATTGATATTGTCAACATAGAGTAATATAATAAGTGCAATAAGCAAGTATGTAGGAATCAATGCACAGTTCACACAAGTGTTTGCTTCTTGAGGTGGAGAGAAATAGGTGAACTGACTCAACATTGAAAGTAAAAGAATGGTCCTCCATAGAGGAAAAGCATCGATTGCTATATTTGTGCTAGAGCTTTGATTTTGAAAACATGAAACAATTTTGTCAACGGTAGTAATAAAGCACATGTATCCTGTAAATTATATCTTATAAGTTGCAAGCCTCATGCATAGTATGCTAATAGTGCCCGCACCTTGTCCTAATTAGCTTGGACTACCGGATCATCACAATGCACATGTTTTTACCAAGTGTCACAAAGGGGTACCTCTATGCCGCCTGTACAAAGGTCTAAGGAGAAAGCTCGCATTGGATTTCTCGCTATTGATTATTCTTCAACTTAGACATCCATACCGGGACAACATAGACAACAGATAATGGACTCCTCTTTTATGCATAAGCATGTAACAACAATTAATAATTTTCTCATTTGAGATTGAGGATATATGTCCAAAACTGAAACTTCCACCATGGATCATGGCTTTAGTTAGCGGCCCAATGTTCTTCTCTAACAATATGCATGCTTAACCATAAGGTGGTAGATCTCTCTTACTTCAGACAAGACGGACATGCATAGCAACTCACATGAAATTCAACAAAGAGTAGTTGAGGGCGTCCCCAGTGAACATGGTTATCGCACAACAAGCAACTTAATAAGAGATAAAGTGCATAAGTACATATTCAATATCACAATAGTTTTTAAGCTATTTGTCCCATGAGCTATATATTGCAAAGGTGAATGATGGAATTTTAAAGGTAGCACTCAAGCAATTTACTTTGGAATGGCGGAAAATACCATGTAGTAGGTAGGTATGGTGGACACAAATGGCATAGTGTTGTTTGGCTCAAGTATTTGGATGCATGAGAAGTATTCCCTCTCGATACAAGGCTTAGGCTAGCAAGGTTGTTTGAAACAAACACAAGGATGAACCGGTGCAGCAAAACTCACATAAAAGACATATTGAAAACATTATAAGACTCTACACTGTCTTCCTTGTTGTTCAAACTCAATACTAGAAATTATCTAGACCTTAGAGAGACCAAATATGCAAACCAAATTTTAGCATGCTCTATGTATTTCTTCATTAATGGGTGCAAAGCATATGATGCAAGAGTTTAAACATGAGCACAACAATTGCCAAGTATCACATTACCCAAGACATTTATAGCAAATTACTACATGTAGCATTTTCCAATTCCAACCATATAACAATTTAACGAAGAAGAAACTTCGCCATGAATACTAAAAGCTAAGAACACATGTGTTCATATGAACCAGCGGAGCGTGTCTCTCTCCCACACAAGCATTTATTCAAACAAAAACAAAAACAAAAGCACACAGACGCTCCAAGTAAAGCACATAAGATGTGACCGAATAAAAATATAGTTTCAAGAGAAGGAACCTGATAATTTGTCGATGAAGAAGGGGATGCCTTGGGCATCCCCAAGCTTAGACGCTTGAGTCTTCTTGATATATGCAGGGGTGAACCACCGGGGCATCCCCAAGCTTAGAGCTTTCACTCTTCTTGATCATAGTATATCATCCTCCTCTCTTGACCCTTGAAAACTTCCTTCACACCAAACTTCTCATAAACTTCATTAGAGGGGTTAGTAATAATCAAAAACTCACATGTTCAGAGGTGACACAATCATTCTTAACACTTCTGGACATTGCTCAAAGCTACTGGAAGGTAATGGAACAAAGAAATCGATCCACCCAACACAGCGAAAGAAGCAATGCGAAATAAAAGGCAGAATCTGTCAAAACAGAACAGTCCGTAAAGACGAATTTCTAATAAATACTTCCGTTGCTCAGATCAGAAAACTCAAAACTAATGAAAGTTGCGTACATATCTGAGGAACACGCACGTAAATTGACATATTTTTCTGATTTTTCTACAGAGAAAACAGCCCAGATTCGTGACAGATAGAAATCTGTTTCTGCGCAGAAATCCAAATCTAGTATCAACCTTCGATTAGAGGCTTCACTTGGCACAACAAAAAACAAAACTAAGATAAGGAGAGGTTGCTACAGTAGTAAACAACTTCCAAGACACAAATATAAAACAAAATACTGTAGCAAAATAACACATGGGTTATCTCCCAAGAAGTTCTTTTCTTTATAGCCATTAAGATGGGCTCAGCAGTTTTAATGATGCACTCGCAAGAAATTGTATTTGAAGCAAAAGAGGGCATCAAGAGGCAAATTATAAACATATTTAAGTCTAACATGCTTCCTATGCATAGGAATCTTGTAAATAAACAAGTTCAAAAAGCATAATGCAACAAGCATAGAAATATAAAACAAGTATAGCTTCAAAAATTTCAGCACATAGAGAGGTGTTTTAGTAACATGAAAATTTCTACAACCATATTTTCCTCTCTCATAATAACTTTCAGTAGCATCATGAGCAAACTCAACAATATAACTATCACATAAAGCATTCTTATCATGAGTCTCATGCATAAAATTATTACTCTCCACATAAGCATAATCAATTTTATTAGTTGTAGTGGGAGCAAATTCAACAAAGTAGCTATCATTATTATTCTCATCAAGTGTAGGAGGCATAGTATTATCATCATAAAAATTACTCTCCATAGTAGGCGGCACTAAAAGACCAATATCATTATAATCATCATAAATAGGAGGCAAAGTATCATCAAAGAAAATTTTCTCCTCAATGCTTGGGGGACTAAAAAGATCATGAAAATCAGCTTCCCCAAGCTTAGAACTTTCTATATCATTATCAACAATGGTGTTCAAAGCGTTCATACTAATATTACTACCAGCATGCAAATAAGATTCCATAGTTTTTTTAATTTTCGCATCAAACAATCCATGTTTTAAATCAGGAAATAGCATAAGAAGCTCATTTTTGTCCATTATGCTAAACTAGTGTAAACAAGAAACAAAAAGATGCAATTGCAGGATCTAAAGGAAATAGCTTCGAGTACTTACAACGGCGAAAATAGCTTAGTAGCTGAGGTCCGGAGTGTGAGTACCTTTTACCTTTCCTCCCCGGCAACGGCGCCAGAAAATACTTGATGCTGTCCAGGACTGGCGCGGGGTTGACGAGGGAGGAAATCCCGTTGTGTAGCTTTCTGGTCCCCGGCAACGGCGCCAGAAATTAGCTTGATGTCTACGTTCCCCCTCCTTTCCTGTAGACAGTGTTGGGCCTCCAAGAGCAGAGGTTTGTAGAACAGCAGCAAGTTTTCCCTTAAGTGGATCACCCAAGGTTTATCGAACTCAGGGAGGAAGAGGTCAAAGATATCCCTCTCATGCAACCCTGCAACCACAAAGCAAGAAGTCTCTTGTGTCCCCAACACACCTAATAGGTGCACTAGTTCGGCGAAGAGATAGTGAAATACAGGTGGTATGAATATATATGAGCAGTAGCAACGGTGCCAGAAAATAGCTTGCTGGCGTGTAGTTGATGGTGGTAGTATTGCAGCAGTAGTAACACAGTAAAACAGTAAACAAGCAGCGATAGCAGTATTTAGGAACAAGGCCTAGGGATTACACTTTCACTAGTGGACACTCTCAACATTGATCACATAACAGAACAGATAAATGCATACTCTACACTTTTGTTGGATGATGAACACATTGCGTAGGATTACACGAACCCTCAATGCCGGAGTTAACAAGCTCCACAATTTGTTCATATTTAAGTAACCTTATAGTGTAAGATAGATCAAAAGACTAAACCAAGTACTAACATAGCATGCACACTGTCACCTTCATGCATATGTAGGAGGAATAGATCACATCAATAGTATCATAGCAATAGTTAACTTCATAATCTACAAGAGATCATGATCATAGCATAAACCAAGTACTAACACGGTGCACACACTGTCACCTTTACACACGTGCAGGAGGAATAGAACTACTTTAATAACTTTGCTAGAGTAGCACATAGATAAATTGTGATACAAACTCATATGAATCTCAATCATGTAAAGCAGCTCATGAGATCATTGTATTGAGGTACATGGGAGAGAGATGAACCACATAGCTACCGGTACAGCCCCGAGCCTCGATGGAGAACTACTCCCTCCTCATGGGAGCAGCAGCGGTGATGAAGATGGCGGTGGAGATGGCAGCGGTGTCGATGGAGAAGCCTTCCGGGGGCACTTCCCCGCTCCGGCAGCATGCCGGAACAGAGACTCCTGTCCCCCAGATCTTGGCCTCGCGATGGCGGCGGCTCTGGAAGGTTTCTGTGGTTTTCGTCAAGCGTATCAGGGTTTTCGATCCAGGGGCTTTAAATAGGCGAAGAGGCGGCGCAGGAGGGTCGAAGGGGTGCCCACACCATAGGGTGGCGCGGGCCCCCCCTGGCCGCGCCGGCCTAGGGTTTGGGTGGCCTGTGCCCCCTCCCTGGTGACTCTCGGGTGTTCTGGATGCTTCCGGGCAAAATAGGAACCTGGGCGTTGATTTCGTCCGATTCCGAGAATATTTCGTTACTAGGATTTCTGAAACCAAAAACAGCAGAAAACAGGAACTGGCACTTCGGCATCTTGTTAATAGGTTAGTTCCAGAAAATGCACGAATATGACATAAAGTGTGCATAAAACATGTAGATAACATCAATAATGTGGCATGAAACATAAGAAATTATCGATACGTCGGAGACGTATCAGTGCACTAGTTCGGCGAAGAGATAGTGAAATACAGGTGGTATGAATAAGTATGAGCAGTAGCAACGACACCAGAAAAGTGCTTGCTGGCGTGTAGTTGATGGTGGTAATATTGCAGGCAGTAGAAACGCAGTAAAACAGTAAACAAGCAGCGATAGCAGTATTTAGGAATAAGGCCTAGGGATTATACTTTCACTAGTGGACACTCTCAACATTGATCACATAACAGAATAGATAAATGCTAGACTCTACACCCTCTTGTTGGATGATGAACACCACTAATTGTGTAGGATTACACGAACCCTCAATGCCGGAGTTAACAAGCTCCACAATATTCGATATTCATGTTTAAGTAACCTTAGAGTGCAAGATAGATCAACATAACCAAATAGATCACATCAATACCATCATAGTAATAGTTAACTTCATAATCTACAAGAGATCACAATCATAAACTACGCCAAGTACTACATGATGCACACACTGTCCACATTACATCATGCAGGAGGAATAGAGTACTTTAATAACATCACTAGAGTAGCACATAGATGAATTGTGATACAAAACTCATATGAATCTCAATCATGTAAGGCAGCTCATGAGATCATTGTATTGAAGTACATAGGAGAGAGATTAACCACATAGCTACCGGTACAACCCCGAGCCTCGATGGAGAACTACTCCCTCCTCATGGGAGACAGCAGCGTTGATGAAGATAGCGGTGGTGTCGATGGAGAAGCCTTCCGGGGGCACTTCCCCGTCCCGGCAGCGTGCCGGAACAGAGACTCCTGTCCCCCAGATCTTGGTTTCGCGATGGCGGCGGCTCTGGAAGGTTTCTCGTACCGTGGCTTTTTCGTATCGAAGTTTTAGGTCGAGGACCCTTAAATAGGCGAAGAGGCGGCGTCAGAAGGTCAACGAGGCGACGACACGCTAGGGGGGCTCGGGCCACCCCCAGGCCGCGCCGGCCTACCATCTGGTGGGCATGTGGCCCCCCTCTGGCCTCTCTCGGGTGTTCTGGATGCTTCCGGGGATTCTAAGATGCTGGGCGTTGATTTCGTCCGATTCCGAGAATATTTCCTTACTAGGATTTCTGAAAACAAAAACAGCAGAAAAAAGCAACTGGCCCTTCGGCATCTCGTCAATAGGTTAGTTCCGGAAAACGCATAATAATGACATAAAGTATGCATAAAACATGTAGATATCATCAATAATGTGGCATGGAACATAAGATATTATTGATACGTCGGAGACGTATCAGCATCCCCAAGCTTAGTTTCTGCTCGTCCCGAGCAGGTAAACGATAACAAAGATAATTTCTGGAGTGCCATGCCATCATAAACTTGATCATACTATTGTAAGCATATGTAATAAATGCAGCGATCAAAACGATGGTAATGACATGAGTAAACAACTGAATCATATAACAAAGACTTTTCATGAATAGTACTTTCAAGACAAGCATCAATAAGTCTTGCATAAGAGTTAACTCATAAAGCAATAATTCAAAGTAAAGGCATTGAAGCAACACAATGGAAGATTAAGTTTCAGCGGTTGCTTTCAACTTATAACATGTATATCTCATGGATAGTTGTCAATGTAAAGTAATATAACAAGTGCAATATGCAAGTACGTAGGAATCAATGCACAGTTCACACAAGTGTTTGCTTCCTGAGGTGGAGAGAAATAGGTGAACTGACTCAACATAAAAGTAAAAGAATGGCCCTTCGCAGAGGGAAGCATCGATTGCTATATTTGTGCTAGAGCTTTGGTTTTGAAAACAAGAAACAATTTTGTCAACGGTAGTAATAAAGAATATGTATCATATAAATTATATCCTACAAGTTGCAAGCCTCATGCATAGTATACTAATAGTGCCCGCACCTTGTCCTAATTAGCTCGGATTACCTGGATTATCATCGCAATGCATATGTTTTAACCAAGTGTCACAAAGGGGTACCTCTATGCCGCCTGTACAAAGGTCTAAGGAGAAAGCTCGCATCGGATTTCTCGCTATTGATTATTCTCAACTTAGACATCCATACCGGGACAACATAGACAACAGATAATGGACTCCTCTTTTATGCATAAGAATTCAACAACAGTTAATTTTCTCATATGAGATTGAGGATATTTGTCCAAAACTGAAACTTCTACCATGGATCATGGCTTTAGTTAGCGGCCCAATGTTCTTCTCTAACATTATGCATGCTCTAACTATTCTAGCGGTAAATCTCCCTTAGTTCAGACAAGACGGACATGCATAGCAACTCACATGATATTCAACAAAGAGTAGTTGATGGCGTCCCCAGGAACATGGTTATCGCACAACAAGCAACTTAATGAGAGATAAAGTGCATAAGTACATATTCAATACCACAATAGTTTTTAGGCTATTTGTCCCATGAGCTATGTATTGCAAAGGTAGAGAATGGAAATTTTAAAGGTAGCACTCAAGCAATTTACTTTGGAATGGCGGAGAAATACCATGTAGTAGGTAGGTATGGTGGACACAAATGGCATAGTGGTTGGCTCAAGGATTTTGGATGCATGAGAAGTATTCCCTCTCGATACAAGGCTTAGGCTAGCAAGGTTATTCGAAACAAACACAAGGATGAAGCGGTGCAGCAAAACTCACATAAAAGACATATTGTAAACATTATAAGACTCTACACCGTCTTCCTTGTTGTTCAAACTCAATACTAGAAATTATCTAGATCTTAGAGAGACCAATTATGCAAACCAAATTTTAGCAAGCTCTATGTATTTCTTCATTAATAGGTGCAAAGTATATGATGCAAGAGCTTAAACATGAGCACAACAATTGCCAAGTATCACATTATCCAAGACATTTTAGCAAATTACTACATGTATCATTTTCCAATTCCAACCATATAACAATTTAACGAAGAAGAAACTTCGCCATGAATACTATGAGTAAAGCCTAAGGACATACTTGTCCATATGCAACAGCGGAGTGTGTCTCTCTCCCACACAATGAATGCTAGGATCCATTTTATTCAAACAAAACAAAAACTAAAACAAACCGACGCTCCAAGCAAAGCACATAAGATGTGATGGAATAAAAATATAGTTTCAGGGGAGGAACCTGATAATGTTGTCGATGAAGAAGGGGATGCCTTGGGCATCCCCAAGCTTAGACACTTGAGTATTCTTGAAATATGCAGGGATGAACCACCGGGGCATCCCCAAGCTTAGAGCTTTCACTCTTCTTGATCATATTGTATCATCCTCCTCTCTTGACCCTTGAAAACTTCCTCCACACCAAACTCGAAACAACTCATTAGAGGGTTAGTGCATAATCAAAATTCACATGTTCAGAGGTGACACAATCATTCTTAACACTTCTGGACATTGCCCAAAGCTACTGGAAGTTAATGGAACAAAGAAATCCATCAAGCATAGCAAAAGAGGCAATGCGAAATAAAAGGCAGAATCTGTCAAAACAGAACAGTCCGTAAAGATGAATTTTATTGAGGCACCAGACTTGCTCAAATGAAAATTCTCAAATTGAATGAAAGTTGCGTACATATCTGAGGATCACTCACGTAAATTGGCATAATTTTCTGAGTTACCTACAGAGAATTAGGCCCAGATTCGTGACAGACAGAAATCTGTTTCTGCGCAGTAATCCAAATCTAGTATCAACATTTCTATCAAAGACTTTACTTGGCACAACAATGCAACAAAATAAGATAAGGAGATGTTGCTACAGTAGTAACAACTTCCAAAACAAAAATATAAAACAAAATTACTGTAGTAAAATAAACACATGGGTTATCTCCCAAGAAGTTCTTTCTTTATAGCCATTAAGATGGGCTCAGCAGTTTTAATGATGCACTCGCAAGAAATAGTATTTGAAGCAAAAGAGAGCATCAAGAGGCAAATTCAAAACACATTTAAGCCTAACATGCTTCCTATGAAAAGGAATCTTGTAAATAAACAAGTTCATGAAGAGCAAAGTAACAAGCATAGGAAGATAGAACAAGTGTAGCTTCAAAAATTTCAGCACATAGAGAGGTGTTTTAGTACCATGAAATTTTCTACAACCATATTTTCCTCTCTCATAATAACTTTCAGTAGTATCATGAGCAAACTCAACAATATAACTATCACATAAAGCATTCTTATCATGAGTCTCATGCATAAAATTATTACTACTCCCAACATAAGCATAGTCATTCTTATTAATTGTAGTGGGAGCAAATTCAACAAAGTAGCTATCATTATTATTCTCATCATCAAATATAGGAGGCATATTGTAATCATAATCAAATTTATCCTCCATAACAGGCGGCACCAAAAGACTATTATCATTATAATCATCATAAATAGGAGGTAAAGTATCATCAAAGTAAATTTTCTCCTCAATGCTTGGGGGACTAAAAATGTCATGCTCATCAAAACCAGCTTCCCCAAGCTTAGAATTTTCCATAGCATTAGCAACAATAGTGTTCAAAGCATTCATATTAATAACATTCCCATTAGCATTTATATAAAGTTCCATGGGTTTTTTAATTCTCTCTTCAAACACATCATGTCCTAATTCAAGATAAAGTTCATAAAGATCTCTCATATTTTTGTTGTTTTCCATTATGCCTAACTAGTATAAACAAGAAACAAAAAGATGCAATTGCAGGATCTAAAGGAAATAGCTTCGAGCACAAACACAATGGCGCCAGAAAAGCATCATATTACTGAACCGGAGTATGAGTGCCTTTTACCTTTCCTCCCCGGCAACGGCGCCAGAAAAGTGCTTGATGTCTACGGGTGCTTCTATTCTTGTAGACAGTGTTGGGCCTCCAAGAGCAGAGGTTTGTAGAACAGCAGCAAGTTTCCCTTAAGTGGATCACCCAAGGTTTATCGAACTCAGGGAGGAAGAGGTCAAAGATATCCCTCTCATGCAACTCTGCAACCACAAAGCAAGAAGTCTCTTGTGTCCCCAACACACCTAATAGGTGCACTAGTTCGGCGAAGAGATAGTGAAATACAGGTGGTATGAATAAGTATGAGCAGTAGCAACGACACCAGAAAAGTGCTTGCTGGCGTGTAGTTGATGGTGGTAATATTGCAGGCAGTAGAAACGCAGTAAAACAGTAAACAAGCAGCGATAGCAGTATTTAGGAATAAGGCCTAGGGATTATACTTTCACTAGTGGACACTCTCAACATTGATCACATAACAGAATAGATAAATGCTAGACTCTACACCCTCTTGTTGGATGATGAACACCACTAATTGTGTAGGATTACACGAACCCTCAATGCCGGAGTTAACAAGCTCCACAATATTCGATATTCATGTTTAAGTAACCTTAGAGTGCAAGATAGATCAACATAACCAAATAGATCACATCAATACCATCATAGTAATAGTTAACTTCATAATCTACAAGAGATCACAATCATAAACTACGCCAAGTACTACATGATGCACACACTGTCCACATTACATCATGCAGGAGGAATAAAGTACTTTAATAACATCACTAGAGTAGCACATAGATGAATTGTGATACAAAACTCATATGAATATCAATCATGTAAGGCAGCTCATGAGATCATTGTATTGAAGTACATAGGAGAGAGATTAACCACATAGCTACCGGTACAGCCCCGAGCCTCGATGGAGAACTACTCCCTCCTCATGGGAGACAACAGCGTTGATGAAGATGGCGGTGGTGTCGATGGAGAAGCCTTCCGGGGGCACTTCCCCGTCCCGGCGGCGTGCCGGAACAGAGACTCCTGTCCCCCAGATCTTGGCTTCGCGATGGCGGCGGCTCTGGAAGGTTTCTCGTACAGTGGCTTTTTCGTATCGAATTTTTAGGTCGAGGACCCTTAAATAGGCGAAGAGGCGGCGTCAGAAGGTCAACGAGGCGACGACATGCTAGGGGGGCGCGGGCCACCCCCAGGCCGCGCTGGCCTACCATCTGGTGGGCCTGTGGCCCCCCTCTGGCCTCTCTCGGGTGTTCTGGATGCTTCCGGGGATTCTAAGATGCTGGGCGTTGATTTCGTCCGATTCCGAGAATATTTCCTTACTAGGATTTCTGAAACCAAAAACAGCAGAAAACAGCAACTGGCCCTTTGGCATCTCGTCAATAGGTTAGTTCCGGAAAACGCATAATAATGACATAAAGTATGCATAAAACATGTAGATATCATCAATAATGTGGCATGGAACATAAGAAATTATCGATACGTCGGAGACGTATCAGGGCCCCACACGCTAGGGCCGCGCGGGCCCCCCTGGGCCGCGCCGCCCTAGTGTGGCGGCGCCCCGTGGCCCCACTTCGTCTTCCCTTCGGTCTTCTGGAAGCTTCGTGTGAAAATAGGCCCCTGGGCGTTGATTTCGTCCAATTCCGAGAATATTTTCTTACTAGGATTTCTGAAACCAAAAACAGCAGAAAACAGCAACTGGCTCTTCGGCATCTCGTTAATAGGTTAGTCTTAGGAAAATGCATAAATATGACATAAAGTATGCATAAAACATGTAGATATCATCAATAATGTGGCATGGAACATAAGAAATTATCGATACGTCGGAGACGTATTAGCATCCCCAAGCTTAGTTTCTGCTCGTCCCGAGCAGGTAAACGATAACAAAGATAATTCTGGAGTGACATGCCATCATAACCTTGATCATACTATTGTAAGCATATGTAATGAATGCAACGAGTCAAACAATGTAAATGACATGAGTAAACAAATGAATCATATAGCAAAGACTTTTCATGAATAGTACTTCAAGACAAGCATCAATAAGTCTTGCATAAGAGTTAACTCATAAAGCAATAATTCAAAGTAGAGGTATTGAAGCAACACAAAGAAAGATTAAGTTTCAGCGGTTGCTTTCAACTTATAACATGTATATCTCATGGATATTGTCAACATAGAGTAATATAACAAGTGCAATATGCAAGTATGTAGGAATCAATGCACAGTTCACACAAGTGTTTGCTTCTTGAGGTGGAGAGAGATAGGTGAACTGACTCAACAATAAAAGTAAAAGAAAGGCCCTTCGCAGAGGGAAGCATCGATTGCTATATTTGTGCTAGAGCTTTGATTTTGAAAACAAGAAACAATTTTGTCAACGGTAGTAATAAAGCATATGTGTCATGTAAATTATATCTTACAAGTTGCAAGCCTCATGCATAGTATACTAATAGTGCCCGCACCTTGTCCTAATTAGCTCGGATTACCTGGATTATCATTGCAATGCATATGTTTTAACCAAGTGTCACAAAGGGGTACCTCTATGCCGCCTGTACAAAGGTATAAGGAGAAAGCTCGCATCGGATTTCTCGCTATTGATTATTCTCAACTTAGACATCCATACCGGGACAACATAGACAACAGATAATGGACTCCTCTTTTATGCATAAGCATTCAACAACAATTAATTTTCTCATATGAGATTGAGGATATTTGTCCAAAACTGAAACTTCCACCATGGATCATGGCTTTAGTTAGCGGCCCAATGTTCTTCTCTAACATTATGCATGCTCTAACCATTCTAGCGGTAAATCTCCCTTACTTCAGACAAGACGGACATGCATAGCAACTCACATGATATTCAACAAAGAGTAGTTGATGGCGTCCCCAGGAACATGGTTATCGCACAACAAGCAACTTAATAAGAGATAAAGTGCATAAGTACATATTCATTACCACAATAGTTTTTAGGCTATTTGTCCCATGAGCTATATATTGTAAAGGTAGAGAATGGAAATTTTAAAGGTAGCACTCAAGCAATTTACTTTGGAATGGCGGAGAAATACCATGTAGTAGGTAGGTATGGTGGACACAAATGGCATAGTGGTTGGCTCAAGGATTTTGGATGCATGAGAAGTATTCCCTCTCGATACAAGGTTTAGGCTAGCAAGGTTATTTGAAACAAACACAAGGATGAACCGGTGCAGCAAAACTCACATAAAAGACATATTGTAAACATTATAAGACTCTACACCGTCTTCCTTGTTGTTCAAACTCAATACTAGAAATTATCTAGACCTTAGAGAGACCAATTATGCAAACCAAATTTTAGCAAGCTCTATGTATTTCTTCATTAATAGGTGCAAAGTATATGATGCAAGAGTTTAAACATGAGCACAACAATTGCCAAGTATCACATTATCCAAGACATTTTAGCAATTACTACATGTAGCATTTTCCAATTCCAACCATATAACAATTTAACGAAGAAGATTCTTTCGCCATGAATATTATGAGTAAAGCCTAAGGACATATTTGTCCATATGCAACAGAGGAGCGTGTCTCTCTCCCAAACAAAGAATGCTAGGATCCATTTTATTCAAACAAAACAAAAACAAAAATAAACCGACTTCTCCAAGCAAAGTACATAAGATGTGATGGAATAAAAATATAGTTTCACTAGAGGAACCTGATAATGTTGTCGATGAAGAAGGGGATGCCTAAGGCATCCCCAAGCTTAGACGCTTGAGTCTTCTTGAAATATGCAGGGGTGAACCACCGGGGCATCCCCAAGCTTAGAGCTTTCACTCTCCTTGATCATATTGTATCATCTCCCTCTCTTGATCCTTGAAAACTTCCTCCACACCAAACTCAAAACAACTCATTAGAGAGTTAGTGCAAAATTAAAATTTACATGTTCAGAGGTGACATAATCATTATTAACACTTCTGGACATTGCACAAAGCTACTGAAAGTCAATGGAATAGAAAAATCCATCAAGCATAGCAAAACAGGCAATGCGAAAAAAAAGGCAGAATCTGTCAAAACAGAACAGTTCGTAAAGACGAATTTTATTGAGGCACCAGACTTGCTCAAATGAAAATTCTCAAATTGAATGAAAGTTGCGTACATATCTGAGGATCACTCATGTAAATTGGCATAATTTTCTGAGTTACCTACAGAGAATTAGGCCCAGATTCGTGACAGCAAAGAAATCTGTTTTTGCGCAGTAATCCAAATCTAGTATGAACCTTGCTATCAACGACTTTACTTGGCACAACAATGCACAAAACTAAGATAAGGAGAGGTTGCTACAGTAGTAACAACTTCCAAGACTCAAATATAAAATAAAGGTACTGTAGTAAAAACATGGGTTGTCTCCCATAAGCGCTTTTCTTTAACGCCTTTCAGCTAGGCGCAGAAAGTGTGTATCAAGTGTTATCAAGAGATGGAGCATCTACAGCGGGGTGTGGAGTTTTCTCAACCATGCATAGTATTTTGGATACATAAGTTTCAGCGGCTCCCTTTTCATTAGTCTTGGGCTTGCTACTCTCATCAAACAAATTTTCAGGAACAAGCCAAGCATAATTATTATCTAGAGCTTCATGCATAGCTAGGAGCTTACAAGGTATTGGTGCTTTAATCTCCCCACTATCATTAACATTATTAGTGTACTTAATTCTATCCATATCCATCTTTTCAAATGTTCTTTTAAAATCGGTGATCATACCAAGCCTATCATGCTTACTAAAAACTTTTCTAGCTTCTTTGGCTATATCCTCAAATTCTCGCACTAGGACTTTTAGAACAAAATCTCTCTTCTCTCCCCTCTCCATATCAGAAAGTGTAAGAAACATGTGTTGTATCATGGGGTTGAGACTAATAAATCTAGCTTCCATCATGCGTACCAAACAAACAGAGGCATCTTCATAAGTAGGGACAACTTTTGCAAGGGGTATATCTTTAAGATCTTCATGCATACTAACGTGGGTGAAAAATTCTTCTATATTATCTCTTCCAATTATAGACCCTTGCCCCACCGGTATATCATTTACAGTAAAATTAAAAGGAAACATGATGAATTAAGTAAAGCAAATGCTAGTAACTAATTTTTTTGTGTTTTTAATATAGCAAACAAGATAACAAGTAAAGTAAAACTAGCAACTAATTTTTTTGTGTTTTGATTTAGTGCAGCAAACAAAGTACTAAATAAAATAAAGCAAGACAAAAACAAAGTAAAGAGATTGGGATGTGGAGACTCCCCTTGCAGCGTGTCTTGATCTCCCCGGCAACGGCGCCAGAAATTTAGCTTGACACGCGTACATCACGCGACCGTTGGGAACCCCAAGTGGAAGGTGTGATGCGTACATCAGTAAGTTTCCCTCAGTTAGAAACCAAGGTTTATCGAACCAGTAGGAGTCAAGAAGCACGTTGAAGGTTGATGGCGGCGAGATGTAGTGCGGCGCAACACTAGGGATTCCGGCGCCAACGTGGAACCTGCACAACACAACCAAAGTACTTTGCCCCAACGAAACAGTGAGGTTGTCAATCTCACCGGCTTGCTGTAACAAAGGATTAGATGTATAGTGTGGATGATGATTGTTTGCAGAGAACAGTAGAACGAGTATTGCAGTAGATTGTATTCGATGTAAAAGAATGGACCGGGGTCCACAGTTCACTAGAGGTGTCTCTCCCATAAGATAAATAGCATGTTGGGTGAACAAATTACAGTTGGGCAATTGACAAATAGAGAGGGCATGACAATGCACATACATGATATGATGAGTATTGTGAGATTTAATTGGGCATTACGACAAAGTACATAGACCGCTATCCAGCATGCATCTATGCCTAAAAAATCCACCTTCAGGTTATCATATGAACCCCTTCCAGTATTAAGTTGAAAACAACAGACAATTGCATTAAGTATGGTGCGTAATGTAACCAATAACTACATCCTCGGACATAGCATCAATGTTTTATCCCTAGTGGCAACAGCACATCCACAACCTTAGGGGTTTCTGTCACCCCCCCAGATTCAACGGAGACATGAACCCACTATCGAGCATAAATACTCCCTCTTGGAGTTACAAGTATCAACTTGGCCAAAGCCTCTACTAGTAACGGAGAGCATGCAAGATCATAAACAACACATAGATAGATTGATAATCAACATAACATAGTATTCTCTATCCATCGGATCCCAACAAACACAACATATAGCATTACAGATAGATGATCTTGATCATGTTAGGCAGCTCACAAGACCCGACAATGAAGCATAATGAGGAGAAGACAACCATCTAGCTACTGCTATGGACCCATAGTCCAGGGGTGAACTACTCACTCATCACTCCGGAGGCGACCGTGGCGGTGAAGAGTCCTCCGGGAGATGATTCCCCTCTCCGGCAGGGTGTCGGAGGCGATCTCCTGAATCCCCCGAGATGGGATTGGCGGCGGCGGCGTCTCTGGAAGGTTTTCCGTATCGTGGCTCTCGGTACTGGGGTTTCGCGACGAAGACTATATGTAGGCGGAAGGGCAGGTCAGGGGGCCACACGGGGGCCCCACACGCTAGGGCCGTGCCGCCCTAGTGTGGCGGCGCCCCGTGGCCCCACTTCGTCTTCCCTTCGGTCTTCTAGAAGCTTCGTGTGAAAATAGGCCCCTGGGCGTTGATTTCGTCCAATTTCGAGAATATTTCCTTACTAGGATTTCTGAAACCAAAAACTGCAGAAAACAGCAACTGGCTCTTCGGCATCTCGTTAATAGGTTAGTGCCGGAAAATGCATAAATATGACATAAAGTATGCATAAAACATGTAGATATCATCAATAATGTGGCATGGAACATAAGAAATTATCGATACGTCGGAGACATATCAGGTATCAACTTATCTAAATAAAGCCTCTTATAAAGAGAAAAAGGCAAAACACTAACACCGGCTCCCAAGTCACATAGAGCAGTTTTAACATAATTATTCTTAATAGAACAAGGAATAGTAGGTATACCTGGGTCGCCCAACTTCTTTGGAACTTTGCCATTGAAAGAGTCATTAGCAAGCATAGTGGAAATCTCCTCATTGGGGATTTTCCTTTTGTTAGTAACAATATCTTTCATATACTTTGAATAAGGAGGCAATTTAATAGCATCAGTCAAAGGGATTTGCAAGAATAAAGGTTTCATCCAATCGCAAAATTTATTATAGTGTTCTTCTTCCTTTGATTTTAGTTTCTTAGCAAGAAAAGGCATTGGCTTTTGCACCCAAGGTTCCTTTTCATTATCATGTTTCTTAGCAATAAAATCTTATTTAGTATACTTTTTATTTTTAGCATGCTTTTCAGGTTCATCTTCAACTTCTTCTTTATCAGAAGCATCATTCTTATCATTACCATTATCATGTTCATTACCACTTTCAGTTTCAGCATCAGAAATAGAAATACTATTAGGATCATGAGTAAAATACATTATGGGTACTTGAACTTGTTGGTGGGTTTCAGATTAGTCACCGTACTCAGAGAATACTAAATTACGGTCATCAAATACAAGTTGTGTGCTCATAGACAGTCACTGGCTCCGGAAGCACCATGTATTTGATGATGTGGCATATACAGGCCCACTAGTCACGACATCTATGGGTAACTTCCAAAAAGGCTGAGGTGTGACGGAGCTATTTGCAAAACCATATACATCTGGGAATTCTTTTGCACCGAATAACACTTTTCTTGTACTTTGTAATATTTTTGCATTGAACCACGGTCCACATTATCTTCATTGATAGCCAATTAAACATGCCTGGTTCCAGTTTCGATGTTGCGTTGGCCCCTCTTTTCTCTCCCATGGATCCCTTTTCTTGCTCGCGCCGCCAGCAGAGTTCTAGCGCCGGCAGCAGCAGGGAAGCGCGACAGGGAGCTCGGGTAGCACACGTGGAAGCACATGACAGATCAGGGGCGGCGTTCACGTACGATGATCTGTTGCGTTGCGGCGGCCGCCGGCTGACATCGAATGGCGCGGCTCGGCATCGCGGCAGCAGGCACCGCATGCCACCATCGCCAACAAGCACCTTCGAGAATTTGAGCATGATCTAGGCTCGAAGGTCGACGTCCAGTGCAACCAACGCGGTTTGCGTCGGTCATGACCGCCCAACGGAGGACAGATAATGTGCCTCGGCGGCGGCGGGCGAGCTACAGGCGCCCTGGGCCCACTCGGTTCATGTTTGCGGTCCGGATCGACAGGGCACGCGAGGGCGGTGGCCGTAGGTGCTCGCAGCGAGTGGCGCACGAGTGGCAGTAGGCGGGAGTCGCGGGACGCGCGGGCGGCTGACTCGATAGCGACTTGGTCGCCAGGCTGCGCCGCCAGCGGAGGTCAGGCGTGCGAGATGACAGAGTGGAGGTCCACGGTTGTCTAGCACAGTGCTGGGTGGGAGGCGGGGCTGCGCCGGCGACGAGGAGGAACGGGACGGATTTGGCGGCGTCCATGCTCGCATCTCGGGGCCACAAATCGGAGGCTGCTGATCTTGGTGCGCGCCACCGTTCTTGAGCGGCGAGGCTTCCTGGCGCGCAGGGAAGTACATGCCGACCAGTGCCGGCATGGGCAGGAGGGGGACAAAACTCGCCGGATTCGGTGCTAGAGGAAGGGGATGGATAGCTGTTTCTACAATTCCCAGGCTTTAGGGGGTTTTCTGAAAAATAAACAATCCTGGAATCTTGCATGTGTACTGACACTTTGGTCCCGTGAATGCCACGTCGACAAATACACGGCGCTGCGGGAGTGAGTGACTGTATGTGAGCGCGTTGATCGTATTTAGTGATCGTAAGTAGGTATTCTCTCAGTAGGATGACCAATCTGAAACCCACCGACAAGTTTGAGTACCCTCTATGTATTTTACTCTAGGATCATTAACAGGTTCAGAGGATTCTACAACATTTTTATGTTTCTTCTCCTTTTTCTTAGAAGGAGCACTAAGTTCAATTCGTTGAGAATCTTGTTCAATTCTTTTGGGATGCCCTTCAGGATATAGAGGATCCTGGGTAGAGACACCACCTCTAGTTGTTACTTCATAAGCATGTTTCTCTTTAGAATTATTTTTTAACAAGTCACTTTGCACTTTGGTGAGTTGATCAATTTGAGTTTGAACCATTTGAAAATGTTTAACAAGCATCTTAACATCATTGGAGGTTCTCTCCACAATATCATGCAAATTGCTAATAGCTTGAGAATTTTCCATTAGATGATTCTCTACTCTCATATTAAAATTTTCTTGCTTAACAATGTAATTATCAAACTCATCTAAGCATTGAGCAGGAGGTTTTGAATACGGAATATCTTCCCTAGTAAAGCGTTGAAGGGAGTTTACCTCGATCATGGATGAAGGGGGAATTATCTCACATATATCTTCTATGGGAGGTAGATTCTTCACATCTTCGGATTTAATACCTTTGTCCTTGAGAGACTTCTTAGCTTCCCTCATATCTTCATCATTCAATTCAATTAAACCCCTCTTCTTCAATATTGGCGTTGGAGTTGGTTCAGGTGTATTCCAATCATCATGATTCCGGCTTATTTTAGCCAATAATTCTTCAGCTTCGTCTGGAGTTCTTTTCCTGAAAACACAACCAGCACAACTATCCAAATATGCTCTAGACTCAATGGTTAGTACACTATAAAATATATCAAGTAGATCATTCTTTTCTAAATCATGTCCAGGTCGAGCTCTGATAAGAGAACAAAATCTTGCCCAAGCCTTAGGCAATTTCTCTTCATCTCCCTGGTCAAATCTATAAATTTTCTGTAAAGCAATATGTTGAGCACTAGCAGGAAAGTACTTTCGAAAGAAAACATCACGCAAATCAGTTGGACTTTTAATAGAACCAGGAGGCAAATTATTATACAAGTTTTAGCATCATCCTTTAATGAGAAAGGAAAAAATTTAGCGACAAAGTAAGTACGCATCTTGACATCATCAGAAAACAAGCTACTCATAGAAGAAAGTTCAATCATGTGTTCTACAGCACTTTCTTTTTCAGTACCACAAAAGGGTGTTTTCTCTACAATAGCTATATGAGATAGATCAAGAGAAAAATCATAATCTTTATCCTTAATGCATATAGGAGATGTGGCAAATTTAGGATCAGGAGATAACTTATGTCTAACAGTATATTGTGTGAGAAACTTTTAATTTTTCTTGCATCAGCAGTAGCATTGCATCTATTAATAAAATCATCATTAAGCTCCACATAATCTTCATCAGGATCATCGCTAGAATAATCAAGTTCAGGTGAATTAACAGGTGTAGTAACATCAGGAGTTTCAGTATTTTCAATTTGTCTAGACCTAGCAATTGTAGCATCTAGAAAGGATCCCAATGAACCACTATCATCCAGCACAGCAGAAACATTATCAATATTATGAGAGTTTTCAGATTCAGCAGAAGTACCAGCAAGTGAAGCTTGCGGCGGTGAAACAAGTTGACTTATCACAGATGGTGAATCAAGAGTAGCAGAGGTACTCAGAGTTGTACCTTTTCTTGTAGTGGATGATAATATGGCGACTTTAGGATCGCGAGTTTTACCCATGATGGAGAATTTGCAGTGAACAATATCAATCCAAGTGAACTTCCAAATAAAGCTATGCTCCCCGGCAACGGCGCCAGAAAATAGTCTTGATAACCCACAAGTATAGGGGATCGCAGCAGTCTTCGCGGGAAGTAAATCCCAATTTATTGATTCGACACAAGGGGAGACAAAGAATACTTGAAAGCCTTAACAGCGGAGTTGTCAATTCAGCTGCACCTGGAAACAGACTTGCTCGCAAGAGTTTATCTGTAGTAAGCTTTATAGCGATGTGAGTAGTGAAATAACAGCAGAGTAACAGAGATAGCAGTAGTGATTATAGTAAACAGCAGGATTAAAATACTGTAGGCACGGGGACGGATAACGGGCGTTGCATGGATGAGAGAAACTCATGTAACAATCATAGCAGGGCATTTGCAGATAATAATAAAACGGTGTCCAAGTACAAAGCAATCAATAGGCATGTGTTCCATATATAGTCGTACGTGCTCGCAATGAGAAACTTGCACAACATCTTTTGTCCTACCAGCCGGTGGCAGCCGGGCCTCAAGGGAATCTACTGGATATTAAGGTACTCCTTTTAATAGAGTACCGGAGCAAAGCATTAACACTCCGTGAACACATGTGATCCTCACATCACTACCATCCCCTCCGGTTGTCCCGATTTCTGTCACTTCGGGGCCATTGGTTCCGGACAGCGACATGTGTATACAACTTGCAGGTAAGATCATAAAACAATGAATATCATGATGAAACAATAACATGTTCAGATCTGAGATCATGGCACTCGGGCCCTAGTGACAAGCATTAAGCATAACAAGTTGCAACAATATCATCAAAGTACCAATTACGGACACTAGGCACTATGCCCTAACAATCTTATGCTATTACATGACCAATCTCATCCAATCCCTACTATCCCCTTCGGCCTACAGTGGGGGAATTACTCACACATGGATGGGGGAAACATGGCTGGTTGATGGAGAGGCGTCGGTGATGATGATGGCGATGATCTCCTCCAATTCCCCGTCCCGGCGGAGTGCCAGAACGGAGACTTCTGGCTCCCGAGACGGAGTTTCGCGATGTGGCGGCGTTCTGGAGGGTTTCTGGCGACTTCGACTTCTCGGCGTGCGTTTTTAGGTCGAAGGCAATAAGTAGTCCGAAGGAGGGCGTCGGGGGCCGACCGAGGCCGCCACACACTAGGGCCGCGCGGGCCCCTCCTGGGCCGCACCGGCCTAGTGTGTGGGGCCCTTGGGCCCCCACCTGGCTTGCCCTTCTGGCTCCGCCAATATTCTGGGAAAATAGGACCTTCCGCATAAATTTCGAGGATTTTCCTGAAAGTTGGATTTCTGCACAAAAACGAGACACCAGAGCAGTTCTGCTGAAAACAGTGATGCGTGCAGTTGACACGTCCGTTGGGAACCCCAAGAGGAAGGTGTGATGCGCACAGCGGCAAGTTTCCCTCAGTAAGAAACCAAGGTTTAATCGAACCAGTAGGAGTCAAGAAGCACGTTGAAGGTTGATGGCGGCGGGATGTAGTGCGGCGCAACACCAGAGATTCCGGCGCCAACGTGGAACCTGCACAACACAACCAAAGTACTTTGCCCCAACGAAACAGTGAGGTTGTCAATCTCACCGGCTTGCTGTAACAAAGGATTAACTGTATTGTGTGGAAGATGATTGTTTGCAGAAACAGTAGAGAACAAGATGTGCAAGAGATTGTATTTCAGTATAGAGAATTGGACCGGGGTCCACAGTTCACTAGAGGTGTCTCTCCCATAAGATAAACAGCATGTTGGGTGAACAAATTACAGTTGGGCAATTGACAAATAAAGAGGGCATGACCATGCACATACATATTATGATGAGTATTGTGAGATTTAATTGGGCATTACGACAAAGTACATAGACCGCTATCCAGCATGCATCTATGCCTAAAAAGTCCACCTTCAGGTTATCATCCGAACCCCCTCCAGTATTAAGTTGCTAACAACAGACAATTGCATTAAGTATTGCGCGTAATGTAATCAGTAACTACATCCTTGAACATAGCACCAATATTTTATCCCTAGTGGCAACAGCACATCCATAATCTTAGAGGTTTCTGTCACTCCCCCAGATTCACGGAGACATGAACCCACTATCGAGCATAAATACTCCCTCTTGGAGTTACAAGCATCTACTTGGCCAGAGCATCTACTAGTAACGGAGAGCATGCAAGATCATAAACAACACATAGACATGAATTGATAATCAACATAACATAGTATTCTCTATTCATCGGATCCCAACAAACGCAACATATAGAATTACAGATAGATGATCTTGATCATGTTAGGCAGCTCACAAGACCCGACAATTAAGCACAATGGGGAGAAGACAACCATCTAGCTACTGCTATGGACCCATAGTCCAGGGGTAGACTACTCACTCATCACTCCGGAGGCGACCATGGCGGCGTAGAGTCCTCCGGGAGATGAATCCCCTCTCCGGCAGGGTGCCGGAGGCGATCTCCTGAATCCCCCGAGATGGGATTGGCGGCGGTGGCATCTCTGGAAGGTTTTCCGTATCGTGGCTCTCGGTACTGGGGGTTTCGCGACGGAGGCTTTAAGTAGGCGGAAGGGCAGGTCAGGGGGCGTCACGAGGGGCCCACACTATAGGTCGGCGCGGCCAGGGCTTGGGCCGCGCCGCCCTATAGTCTGGCCACCTCGTGGCCCCACTTCGTCTCCTCTTCGGTCTTCTGGAAGCTTCGTGGCAAAATAGGACCCTGGGCGTTGATTTCGTCCAATTCCGAGAATATTTCGTTACTAGGATTTCTGAAACCAAAAACAGCAGAAAATAGCAACTGGCTCTTCGGCATCTTGTTAATAGGTTAGTTCCAGAAAATGCACGAATATGACATAAAGTGTGCATAAAACATGTAGATATCATCAATAATGTGGCATGGAACACAAGAAATTATCGATACGTCGGAGACGTATCAGCATCCCCAAGCTTAGTTCTGCTCGTCCCGAGCAGGTAAAACGATAACAAAGATAATTTCTGGAGTGACATGCCATCATAACCTTGATCATACTATTTGTAAAGCATATGTAGTGAATGCAGCGATCAAAACAATGTAAATGACATGAGTAAACAAGTGAATCATATAGCAAAGACTTTTCATGAATAGTACTTCAAGACAAGCATCAATAAGTCTTGCATAAGAGTTAACTCGTAAAGCAATAATTCAAAGTAGAAGCATTGAAGCAACACAAAGGAAGATTAAGTTTCAGTGGTTGCTTTCAACTTATAACATGTATATCTCATGGATAATTGTCAACATAGAGTAATATAATAAGTGCAATATGCAAGTATGTAGGAATCAATGCACAGTTCACACAAGTGTTTGCTTCTTGAGGTGGAGAGAAATAGGTGAACTGACTCAACATTAAAGTAAAAAGAATGGTCCTTCAAAGAGGGAAGCATCGATTGCTATATTTTTGCTAGAGCTTTTATTTTGAAAACAAGAAACAATTTTGTCAACGGTAGTAATAAAGCATATGAGTTATGTAAATTATATATTACAAGTTGCAAGCCTCATGCATAGTATACTAATAGTGCCTGCACCTTGTCCTAATTAGCTTGGACTACCGGATCATCGCAATACACATGTTTTAACCAAGTGTCACAATGGGGTACCTCCATGCCGCCTGTACAAAGGTCTAAGGAGAAAGCTCGCATTTTGAATTTCTCGCTTTTGATTATTCTCAACTTAGACATCCATACCAGGACAACATGGACAACAGATAATGGACTCCTCTTTAATGCATAAGCATGTGGCAACAATTATTATTCTCATATGAGATTAAGGATATATGTCCAAAACTGAAACTTCCACCATGAATCATGACTTTAGTTAGCGGCCCAATGTTCTTCTCTAACAATATGCATGCTTAACCATAAGGTGGTAGATCTCTCTTACTTCAGACAAGACGGACATGCATAGCAACTCACATGATATTCAACAAAGAATAGTTGATGGCGTCCCCAGAAACATGGTTATCGCACAACAAGCAACTTAATAAGAGATAAAGTGCATAAGTACATATTCAATACCACAATAGTTTTTAAGCTATTTGTCCCATGAGCTATATATTGTAAAGGTGAAGAATGGAAATTTAAAGGTAGCACTCAAGCAATTTACTTTGGAATGGCGGAGAAATACCATGTAGTAGGTAGGTATGGTGGACACAAATGGCATAGTGGTTGGCTCAAGGATTTTGGATGCATGAGAAGTATTCCCTCTCGATGCAAGGTTTAGGCTAGCAAGGCTATTTGAAACAAACACAAGGATGAACCAGTGCAGCAAAACTCACATAAAAGACATATTGTAAACATTATAAGACTCTACACCGTCTTCCTTGTTGTTCAAACTCAATACTAGAAATTATCTAGACCTTAGAGAGACCAAATATGCAAACCAAATTTTAGCATGCTCTATGTATTTCTTCATTAATGGGTGCAAAGTATATGATGCAAGAGCTTAAACATGAGCACAACAATTACCAAGTATCACATTATCCAAGACATTATAGCAAATTACTACATGTATCATTTTCCAATTCCAACCATATAACAATTTAACGAAGAAGAAACTTCGCCATGAATATTATGAGTAGAGCCTAAGGACATACTTGTCCATATGCTACAGCGGAGCGTGTCTCTCTCCCACAAAGTGAATGCTAGGATCCATTTTATTCAAACAAAACAAAAAACAAAAACAAACCGACGCTCCAAGCAAAGCACATAAGATGTGATGGAATAAAAATATAGTTTCAGGGGAGGAACCTGATAATGTTGTCGATGAAGAAGGGGATGCCTTGGGCATCCCCAAGCTTAGACGCTTGAGTCTTCTTAGAATATGCAGGGGTGAACCACCGGGGCATCCCCAAGCTTAGAGCTTTCACTCTCCTTGATCATATTGCATCATACTCCTCTCTTGATCCTTGAAAACTTCCTCCACACCAAACTCGAAACAACTCATTAGAGGGTTAGTGCACAATCAAAATATACATGTTCAGAGGTGACATAATCATTCTTAACACTTCTGGACATTGCACAAAGCTACTGAAAGTCAATGGAATCGAAATATCCATCGAACATAACAAAACTGGCAATGCGAAATAAAAGGCAGAATTTGTCAAAAACAGAACAGTTCGTATTGACGAATTTTATTGGGGCACCAGACTTGCTCAAATGAAAATGCTCAAATTGAATGAAAGTTGCGTACATATCTGAGGATCACTCACGTAAATTGGCATAATTTTCTGAGTTACCTACAGAGAAAACAGCCCAGATTCGTGACAGCAAAGAAATCTGTTTCTGCACAGTAATCCAAATCTAGTATGAACTTTACTATCAACGACTTTACTTGGCACAAAAAAAAACACTAAACTAAGATAAGGAGAGGTTGCTACAGTAGTAAACAACTTCCAAGACACAAAATAAAAACAAAGTACTGTAGTAAAAACCATGGGTTGTCTCCCATAAGCGCTTTTCTTTAACGCCTTTCAGCTAGGCGCAGAAAGTGTGTATCAAGTATTATCAAGAGATGGTGCATCTACAGCGGGATGCGGAGTTTTCTCAACCAGGCATAGTATATTAGATACATAAGTTTTAGCGTCCCCCTTTTCTTTAGTCTTGGGCTTGCTACTCTCATCAAACAAATTTTCAGGAACAAGCAAAGCATAATTATTTTCTAGTGCATCATTCATCGCTAGGAGCTTACATGGTATTGGTGCTTTGATCTCCCCACCATCATTAATATTATTAGTGTACTTTATTCTATCCATATCCATCCTTTCAAGGAGACTAACAAAATTGGTATAAGAACCAAGCATATCATATTTAGCAAAGACCTTTCTAGCCTCTCTTGCTATACCACAAAATTCTCTAAGAAGGGTTTCTAAAACAAAATCTTTCTTTTCCCCTTCTTCCATATCACCGAGTGTAAGAAACATGTATTGGATTATAGGATTGAGGTTAACAAATTTAGTTTCCAACATGCGAACTAAAGCAGCAGCAGCAATTTCATAAGTAGGAGCAAGTTCTTCCAAGTGTCTATCTTCAAAATCTTCAACGGTACTAACATGATTGAAAAATTCTTCTATATTATTTCTCCCAACTATAGACCCACGTCCTACCGGTATGTCTTTCGTGGTAAAATTAAAAGGAAACATGATGAATCAAGTAAAGTAAATGCAAGTAACTAATTTTTTTGTGTTTTTGATATAGAGTGCAAGATAGTAAATAAAGTAAAGCTAGCAACTAATTTTTTGTATTTTGATATAGTGCAGCAAACAAAGTAGTAAATAAAACTAAGCAAGACAAAAACAAAGTAAAGAGATTGGGAAGTGGAGACTCCCCTTGCAGTGTGTCTTGATCTCCCCGGCAACGGCGCCAGAAATTTGCTTGATGCGTGCAGTTGACACGTCCGTTGGGAACCCCAAGAGGAAGGTGTGATGCGCCTGACAAGTTTCCCTCAGTAAGAAACCAAGGTTTAATCGAACCAGTAGGAGTCAAGAAGCACGTTGAAGGTTGATGGCGGCGGGATGTAGTGCGGCGCAACACCAGAGATTCCGGCGCCAACGTGGAACCTGCACAACACAACCAAAGTACTTTGCCCCAACGAAACAGTGAGGTTGTCAATCTCACCGGCTTGCTGTAACAAAGGATTAACCGTATTGTGTGGAAGATGATTGTTTGCAGAAAACAGTAGAACAGTATTGCAGTAGATTGTATTTCAGTATAGAGAATTGGACCAGGGTCCACAGTTCACTAGAGGTGTCTCTCCCATAAGATAAACAACATGTTGGGTGAACAAATTACAGTTGGGCAATTGACAAATAAAGAGGGCATGACCATGCACATACATATTATGATGAGTATTGTGAGATTTAATTGGGCATTACGACAAAGTACATAGACCGCTATCCAGCATGCATCTATGCCTAAAAAGTCCACCTTCAGGTTATCATCCGAACCCCCTCCAGTATTAAGTTGCTAACAACAGACAATTGCATTAAGTATTGCGCGTAATGTAATCAGTAACTACATCCTTGAACATAGCACCAATGTTTTATCCCTAGTGGCAACAGCACATCCATAATCTTAGAGGTTTCTGTCACTCCCCCAGATTCACGGAGACATGAACCCACTATCGAGCATAAATACTCCCTCTTGGAGTTACAAGCATCTACTTGGCCAGAGCATCTACTAGTAACGGAGAGCATGCAAGATCATAAACAACACATATACATGAATTGATAATCAACATAACATAGTATTCTCTATTCATCGGATCCCAACAAACGCAACATATAGAATTACAGATAGATGATCTTGATCATGTTAGGCAGCTCACAAGACCCGACACTTAAGCACAATGGGGAGAAGACAACCATCTAGCTACTGCTATGGACCCATAGTCCAGGGGTAGACTACTCACTCATCACTCCGGAGGCGACCATGGCGGCGTAGAGTCCTCCGGGAGATGAATCCCCTCTCCGGCAGGGTGCCGGAGACGATCTCCTGAATCCCCCGAGATGGGATTGGCGGCGTCTCTGGAAGGTTTTCCGTATCGTGGCTCTCGGTACTGGGGGTTTCGCGACGGAGGCTTTAAGTAGGCGGAAGGGCAGGTCAGGGGGCGTCACGAGGGGCCCACACTATAGGTCGGCGCGGCTAGGGCTTGGGCCGCGCCGCCCTATAGTCTGGCCACCTTGTGGCCCCACTTCGTCTCCTCTTCGGTCTTCTGGAAGCTTCGTGGCAAAATAGGACCCTGGGCGTTGATTTCGTCCAATTTCGAGAATATTTCGTTACTAGGATTTCTGAAACCAAAAACAGCAGAAAACTTGACAAGCGGCTCTTCGGCATCTTGTTAATAGGTTAGTTCCAGAAAATGCACGAATATGACATAAAGTGTGCATAAAACATGTAGATATCATCAATAATGTGGCATGGAACACAAGAAATTATCGATACGTCGGAGACGTATCAAACAGCGTTAGTCCGTGTTAGTTGCATCCAAAATACACAAATTAGAGACAAAACAATAGCAAAAGTGTTCGGGAAAGTAGATATGTTTTGGACGTATCACCCCCTATGGTGTGGCCGCCTCGTGGCCCCTCTTCGTCTCCTCTTCGGTGTTCTGGAATACTCCGTGGAAAATAAGACCGTGGGCTTTTGTTTCGTCCAATTCCGAGAATATCCGTAAACTAACTTTTCTGAAATCAAAAACAGCAGAAAACACGAACTGGCACTGCGGCATCTTGTTAATAGGTTAGTTCCGGAAAATGCATAAAAACATTATAAAGTGTGAGTAAAACATGTAGGTATTGTCATAATACAAGCATGGAACATAAGAAATTATAGATACGTTGGAGGCGTATCACAAGGGTAGACTGAGACATGCAAGACGTGGAGGTTGAAGAGGGTGTTGCACAGATGAGATCCATGCATTGAGGTCAGCAAAAACAGTTGTGAGTGCTTAGAGATCAACTGCCAAAATCTGGACATTTAAAGCATGTCGACACAGATGGTCGACATGGCCTCAAAACCAACAAGAATGAGTGAGTATAAGAGAAGGATGTAACAAGGGGTAGATGATCTCAAGTTCAGAATCAAGGATGATTTGAGATAGCTTAAACACAAAGAGGAATTTTAAGTAGGCACACTCATGTTGCCATGAGTAGAAAAGTTTGATGTGGAGAAAAAGGAAAACAACTTTTCCTAAGACACATAGGTGTTTTATTAGGTGAGTTGCTTGCTTGACCACTAGAGGTGTTGTTCTTTGAGATAGTTCAAGACAAAGCTCAACAATCAAATCAAAACAATTCGTCTACCAGCAGATCAAAGCAAATCATTATAACAAGAAGATCAAGGCAATTCGTCTAATTAGTCTTAAGAAAAGTTTTTGTTCCCCCAGATTTTTGCAATATGGACAACTAATCAAGGTTGTAAAAGTTGGGGTGTTACAGTTACAACATTGCCCTTCTCGAGAAATGGAAAACTCTTCTAAAAAGGAAATACATAGGCTCAAAAGATTTATCACTGGCGTACTAGAATCCGGGTGACTCACATTTTTTGGTAGTTCTAATGGGAACGAAGAAACACTTCTTATGTTTTGGGCCATTTTTCTATTAAGGATGACTCGGAAAATAGATTCTTGGAAGATAAGTGGTTAGGTAATACCATAATCTAGGAACTGTATATAGTTCTATACAATATCGTCTGTCACAAGAGCGACACCAAATGTTTGGAGATATTTCCACCAAATGTGACATTCATATGAGATTTAGTTGACCATAAATTTGCAGCATTCAATGCTCTATTAGGGAAGTTGGTACTAGTCTAACTGTCGTAATAGATTAATGAATTTCTGTTCAAATCTACATGAGAACGGTAAACTTTTTAGTTGATTCCAGCGAACTTTTCCATCTAGATGTGCCAATAAAAAAAGTAAGAAAATCAGAAAATCAAGGTGCCAATAAAAAATTTCTTTGTGTGGTACCTTTGCAAAAGAATAATATTTACCGAGGATAACTTTGTAAAATGGCAGTGTCTTTTGTCATCATGAAAACAATGAACCACAGTGCTTGTTCCAGATGATCACTCGTACAAGTATCTTCTAACTTGTATCCTCCATGTAGTGTTGCAAATATTTTTCGCAACTGATGGTATAGATCACCAGTTTAGAACTCTTATTGTGGTAGGAGCGATTGTCGTTATATGATTTCTATGACTTTCTAGAAATGGCATGGTTTTTAATGAGAATAATTTTCTCTTATGCAGGTAATCCATATGTGTACTCATTTGCTCTATTCGTGATTGTCTCTACAACATGTGAATAATTGCGACATGTTTATGGAAGTATCTACACAATTAAAAGGTACGACGAGGGAACTTTTTATCCCATGTGGATGGAAACGTGATCTATAGATTGAGCCTCCAGCAACATACGCGTTTCGCAAGATCCATTTGACCCTCATATATATTTCGCATTCGTAAACTTTTATCTTTATGCGGTTGTGTGTATCTTAACTATGTAGAGGTTAGGTGTAAATTCTTAAAATTGGTATCATCACGATGGTATCCTTTTAGTAAGAGTATGTATAATAAAACCTAGTTAGCTAGCAATAAGGATTTAAATATTATATTTATGTTAGTTGGATGATAGATAATAAGAAAGAGAAGGTAGGTGTATCATCGTGCAAGGATTTGCTCTAGCACGTGCTTTTAGGCACTTTATGAGAGTGAGAAGTGGGCCATGTATTAGTAAAAGTGCTCCCCCTCCGCTGAGAAGTGGACCATATTTTAAAATTTAAAAAATGTAGGACAAAAATTTCATATGTACAGGGCACGTGCTTTTATTTTTACACAATGCAAAAAAAATCGGTTTTATGTGAAACTTCATGTGCACACATAGAACATGCCCCTGTACATACGAAATTTTTGTCCTAAATTTTTTAAATTTTAAAATATGTTTTGTACATATCGAGTGCATATGCACCCGAAATTAGTTTCGAGTATCCGTAACTAGTGAACAAGTGGTGAAAGGACCCAGAATCGATGTCGTGAGACTAACCGCTGTGATACTATATAGAAATTGTAGAGTCCTAAAATTGTATGTTATATTGCCATGATCCTTTGGAGTATATATAGAGATACAAAGGGGCGAAAAACTTGGAGTACAAGAAGATCATTGACCTAATTCTAGTCTAATTTTACACGCACATGTATTCTAACAACGCCCTCGCGCCTCGCCATGTTGTAGTTCTTGCGCCAGCGGAAGAAGGCGGAGAGCGGCAACCCGGCCGCCACGCAGAGGCACACAGTGGAGAAGCCGAGGGAGATCCAGACGTCCATGCACCACCAGTGCTTGTGCTTCACTATCGACCACGTCTGCCTCTCCGAGCCGTTCCCCGCTCGAGGTTTCGCCACCGCCGCTGCCGACGGTGCTTCTACACTGCTCGACCTAGGTTTTGCCATGCGTGGGATGTTACTGGGATTCTGGCGTGGGCAGCGTAGGAAATACGAGGGATCTTTCTTACCGAGAAAAAAAGTACGACCGGTCCTCTCAACACAAGTACATTTCCACTAGGATGGCTAGGAATGGGGTCCAGGTTAAAAGTTGGAAACGGGCCGATTCAGCCTGCAGCCTCGGCCATTTTCGTGAGTACCACAAGCCCACGTAGGCACCGCGTGGACTGTCGTTGTTTTGCACCTGGCGACGCATCCTTCCCAGTCGGAGGAAACCAGCACCAGCAGCCAACCTGTTGTTCATTATTGTCTGCCCGCTCTGTCTAGCCGCTGACGGCTGACTTGAAGAGGACACGATGGTTCCATAATTCCCTGTACAAACTGCTCTGTGTATGGAGCATTTTACGTACACAGTCCCAATGACGTAGTTTTTGGAGATCGCAAGTCAAAGGGTGGAATAATCCATGGTGCAAACTGATTTATTTTTTTGAGGAATATGTACATTTTTTTACGTAGAATCATTTTTTACGTATACATATGCATGTATTTCGGATATATAGTGTAAACTATGTGTTCTCTTGCATTTTTTTCACGAAACTTGGTTTGGAGTATCTTAGATATAGTGTACGAACATACTCAAACCAATAAAGTATGTTATATACTTCCGTATGGTAGTATATGAGACGTGGGTGTAGTTACACGACATCGATTAATATATATATATATATATATATATATATATATATATATATATATATATATATATATATATATATATATATATATACCAGCACTATTCTGCAACCGGTTGCAGAATAATATTCTGAGCACCGACTTGAACTTCTCTGTACACAAGGTTGAACTTCCTGGATAAGAGGGTTGACCTTTCTGTCAGAACTTACCTGAACTTCTCATTTTCTTCAGAGCAACTGATTATACTACGATTTTCTCAACCATTTGTCGGAACTATGCAAATGATATACTGTTGGATATATAATGAAAAACCGCAACTTTTTCATGTTCACAACTTTCGCAGATTCAGCATGGTTTAAATTTAATTTTGAAAATACGAAAACGCTTCCATATGGCCAGAAAACGAACTTTTAGTTTGATTTTCGAATCGCTTATCGGAAATGTACAAATGATATACCGTTGGATAGATAATGAAATTGCGCAAATTTTTAATGTTTTGCTTTTTTCAAAATCCTCACAGTTTTTGAACAATTTTGAAAATACCGAAATTCGGACGTACTTAAAAACGAGCGGACGGTAATTTGGATGATTTGTTTCAACCGTTTGTCGGAATTATGCAAATGATATGGCGTTGGAAAGCTATGGACTAGACGCAACTTTCTTATTCCAATTGTTTTCTCTAATTCCTTACAGTTTAAGAGAATATCTCGAATTACTGTCCGCCCGTTTTATGTGACGGGCACTGAATGGTTTTCCCCGCGATTTCCATGCGGTATATTTAAACAATGCAAATGATATACGGTTGGAAAGGTGTTAAAATGGCGCATCTTTTTCGTATCTACCAAGTTTGCCAAATCCGAATGGTTTGAAACTAATTTTAAAAGTTTTAGAATCATGTTTCCGGTATATTTTGTGGGATAACGATTTTAATTTGGTGGATTAGATCCATTTATTTGTTGTAAAATGTTGTAGGTAATGAAATTAGACATACTCTATCATATAAAGCTTTTGATGACAATGCTTGAAGTGGTTGGTGATCAAATCGATGAGATTTGAAAAATAGATTTCCGCTCCGTAAAAACAGAGCATTGAACTTCCCTCGATACGAACTTGCACTTCTAGGGAAATGCGGTTGTACTTCTCGGCGCTGTTTCACGAAAGTGTTCAGTAAAATGACTATAAGTTTCTCATACGGTGTTCGTTTGAGGTCCATGGCCACACAAAATGCTCAGCACAACCACCCGCATCTGAACTTCCCACGACATGTCCTTGTACTGCTTGGCCTTCGTGGTTGTACTTCCTGGAAATGTTTTGATACTAGTGTGTTTTACAAAAACTAGCATGTGTGCTTCAAAATGATAATGTTAGATGTCCCTATATTCTATTTTAAGAGATTCTGCACTTCCTGGATCTTAATATTTGAACTTCACAATGTTGCTATGTGAACTTATGTGGGGGTATTTTCTTCATGTAATTACCGCTTGTACTTACTGTTATCTCCGCATGTACTTCTCAGAATCACTGCTCGTACTTCCGTGCAGATGATGGGATTTTTTTTTTTTTTTACATTTGAACTTTGTCGGGTTTCTTATACTTCCTATATTAAGTGGGTGTATTGCTCGTGTTGAGTGGTTGTACTTCTCATTGTCAAGTATATAAACTTCTTTACGGGTGATGGGATTATTATTGTTTTTTCCTATGTGAACTAATTGTACTTCCCGAGAGATAAAAAATGATTTTTACCACTTGTACTGCCCATAGTCATCGTACTTATAGAAATCATTTCTTGTACTTCCCGTGACAAAAAATATTGGATATTTTTCTATTATTTTGTAGTAATCATGTGCTCCCATAATTGTTAAAAAAACTGTAATGTGAAAAGATGTAGTCCAAACAATCATGGTCTTGTACGGCCAATGAAAATACGGTTGTACTTCTTATTCTACATTAACATAGTTATTTTTTCCTCTCATTAGCAACACCTAATTCCATTCGCTTGTACTCCCTGCAGTCACCACTTGTACAACTTGTACTTCCTGAGAGATAAAGCTGTGGCGAATCGCACTTCAGACCTGCAAAGAAAATCAACTATAGCTCTCATAAAACAATCAGTTCCGGGCCGTCAAGAGTCCAAACAGGACACAACATTGTTCAGTAATGTGTACTACCGTAAGTACAAGCTGATGCTTATCTGAAGTGCAGGTTGATACCAAACAAAAGTTCAGGTAAAAGACGAACAAGAAACGAACACTACAATATGAAAAAAATAGTGTCGCAGAACAGAGGAAGTGCGGCCGCGCAATGGCGAGCTGGATGCCACTTCTTTTGCCCTCCCACTGGTCAGACGCACGGGTAGTCGGCTACGGCCGGAGCCATCGAGTGCGTGGCCTGCATCCCACGATGGGCCAATCGGAAGCAGAAGAGCAGGTGGTGCCGCTAGGACTCGGGAGCCGGTGATGTTAGGGCTGGCGCGCGCAGGTGGACGGGCTCTGTGCTGTTGGATGGGATTCGAGCTGGTAGAGCCGCAGAGGGGAAGCGGGCAGACGAACAAACCTGCGGCTACGCCACACACTAGGGCGGAAGGAGAGTAGGCAGAGGAGGTGCCGCGGAGCGCGCACCCAGAGTTCACCACCGGCGGCGCGAGGGCTCTGGATAGCTGTTGTTGCTTGCTGTGTGTTCGTATGCCAGTTACAGAGCGAGATGCTTCTGACCGGGAGTCCTGCTGGCGGCGCATGGTAGCGGGGCGCTGCGGAGGTCATCGATGCAGGAGCGCGGCGGCGGCTAACGAGCGGGATTCCCAGGACGGCGGAGTTCCAGACAACATCGGGTGGTCAGTATGGGGACGCGAGGCCTGGGCCGTCCGCGGGATCTCGGTTCAGCCCACGACGGCAGCCGGAGGCCAGGGAACCATCGGCGCGGTCGCCGGCAGGAGAAGCTGGGCGGGGTCGCCGGCGGGAGAGAAGCTGGGCGGGGTCGCCGGCGGGAGAGAAGCTGGGAGGGGTCGCCGGCGAGAGAAGCTGGACGCGGTCGCCGGCGAGAGAAGCTGGACGCGGTCGCCGTCGGGAAAAGCTGGGCGGGGTCGCCGGCGGGAGAAGCTGGGCGCGGTCGCCTGCGGGAGAAGCTAGGCGCGGTCACCAGCGGGAGAAGCTAGGAAGGGTCGCCGGCGGGGGGATTGGATGCAGCTGCCGGCGGGTGAATAGGGTCTATTGAGACCTTGGTGACGATGGGTTGTCGGGTGGGATTTTTCTTTTCTATATAATCTGTTTATCTCGGTGGATCGTGGCCCGCCTCCCTTATATATGGAAAGATGCTCAGAATATTATTTTGAGCACTGGTTTCAGAATAGTGCGACCCTATATATATATATATATATATATATATATATATATATATATATATATATATATATATATATATATATATATGGTCCTATGGAACACCGTAAGTTGCATGCATGTTGATAGCTGTATTTTTATTACAAAAGGGGCTGTGCACATTCTCTCACCGTACTTAAAATAAAAAAGAGTTACACCGAATATTTACAGGAAAAATAAAAGGACAACACGATAACAACTTCGACCCAAACCTTGCTCCATTGCCAACCATGTCCACGGTCCGAAGAGTTCTCTGAGGGGCATCCTTAGAAACGTCTCCGAGGATAGTAACTCCGAACTTAACATCTTTGTTGAGATCAAGGTCTTAATGTATTCACATTAGTGTGTGTAATCCCCTATCCTTCTCCATCTCGAGCTTCTTGAATATTTCCATTATGTATTTCCCTCGAGAGATGGAAGTTTCATTCTTGAGTTGCTTCACTTGAAGCCCTAGGAATAACTTTAACTCCCTACAAGGCAGCAGCGGGCTTGGAAATGGAGGATGGTGAGGTGATATAGTGGTTGCTTCATGGTGAAGCTTGATCAGATCTGGAGCGCCAGGAGCAAGGCAACTACATGAGGGCGTAAAGGAGATTGGCGACACGGTTATATACTCTAGAATTTTCTACTTACTAACACCTAGATGAACAATCATGCATCGTGAAAATCTATTCCAAGATATTTCTTTGAACATCATACTTGTTTACCATGATATTTAACAGTGCTAGAATAATCACAAACACACAAGTATACCTGTTGTTTGCATAAGTGGTACAAAACTTGTGGAGACATGCATTTATGTTACTTTTACCTTTCTTTGATTAGTGGGAATTCGGGTTTATGAAACGATTTCACGGGCATTAATTGTGTTGGAACTAAAAATAATTGGTGTCACTTGTAGTGTAAATATAATTTACTTTTTTTGCAAAACAAATTCTATGGCTAAAAATTATAATTGCATCTGAGAGTACATAGCTTAGTATTTGCAAAATTATCATGTGGTTAGTTTTCCGAGATTTAATAATTAATTGCAATGGCTAAGATTCGGATAGAGAGAATGAGCTCTAAATAAGTAAGCATATGTAGTATAAATAAGCATTTGTTTTAACCGTACCAATAATTAACATGATTACTTTTGTTAATCACTTCGAGTGGCCAGTAGAAGATAAAATATATGAAGAGGTGAGGTGTGACTTCAAAGCACATATACTAGTCCCAAGCTAAAGGCACAAACTAGCTATATGTTAAGACAAGTTGTAATCACAAATAGTGCATCATATTCTTGTGATGTAGTGAGGCAAGGGATAGGGTATACATAGTAAAATTTTGTGGCACGCAACCTTAACATTTCGTAGGTTTATCCCCCCAAAAGAAAGGTCAGCTGGAGTTGCAAGAAGTCCAAATTTGCTGGAATACTTTGCTCCATTGCTTAAATGTACTTGATATATATTAATAATATCAAGCACATCCCTGAAAAATATATCTTGAAAAGGTGGAAAATTGATGCAAAGGTTCTAGATATAACAAGCAAACACAACCGTCATGATGATCTAAAATTAAGAATGTATAATTGCTACATGGATTTGTGCAATATATATGAAAATAGATGTTCCTCGTTGGATCTGATAAATCATATGATATGATTGTGACAAGAAATTAGCACAATATGCAGATAAATGCTTGAAAATTAGAGTCGATGGAATCGGGTAACTCTTGTACTACAAAAGGTGCAACTTATACTTATCAAACAAAAACTTACATTTAACACTATTGTGGCACGATTGAACATCAACTGTACTGTACTAGAATTTCAAAACATAATTAGAGGCTTGCCAAACCAAAAGGTATCAATGTAAAGGAGAATACTACCAAAGGATCAAGAAGACCCATTGGTGTCTTTGAGAAAGCAATTTCAAAGCAGATAAAGAACATATATGATACCGCACAGGTACATCCCGATGGCAGTTCAATGGTATAAATATTTGTAGTCTATTTCATATAAAATCTTTAACTGTACTAACATTTTGATATGATTTTTTACAGGACCATTTGGGGTTCTTACAAATCAAATGGTTGCATATCGGTTGCAATACAACACTATGCTAAATTCTAAAATGTCACCACCAATTTGCTATACAAACCCGATGTCACTACATACCCTCGACCATCCATTGGCAATATGAACCCAATGTCACTACATACCCTGCGATCAATAATTGGCAATACAGATACAATCTCAGTACTTAACATGCGACCATCAACTGGCAATACGAACCCGGTGTCACCGCATACCCAAGAGCTCCAGCTAGGATTCCAAACATATTTAACAATAGTGGTACAAGAAGTCCACATTTTAATTAGTTCTTAAATTTCTAAACTTCGAGAAAACTAAATTTTTTACTATTTTTTGCAGGCCATCATACAAACCACATGTATACTTATCTAGAACAACAATACCTTGCTCTAAATCCCTCATTGGAAGGGACAATTCGGACCTCCAGTAGGAGCGTGACTAGCACTAACCCTGCTTGGCCCATCCTTCCCTCATTGCGCTTGACTTCCTGCCTTTCGGCGAGACTATCGGGCCACCGCAAACCTAGTTCCTAAGAGAGGGTGCTAAGAATGGCCAACGGTGGAGGAACTATGGTGTGGTCACGCTCGTCGAGGTCGAGGCTCAATAGCTCTGACCTCGGGGTAGCAGAGCGGCGAGATCCACCGAAGGGATGTGGGTGGAGGCCGGAGGAACGGGAGCATGGTGAGGGGTCTATCCGGAAAGCTCACTTATGCCGCTTCAGTCATGGTCTACTTCGATTTCATACAGTGGATTCGAAAGAGATAAGGGGAAGGAGGAGCGGTCGGTACACCGCAAGAGGGATACACACGTGGCTATATTCATGTGATTTTTTTTATGGAAAAGTCGGAGTTGAGTGTTACGGGAGAGAGTGGAATTCGATAGCTTCCATGCGCCCAGGTCAAACGGTGATGGTATAGGCAACCCTTGAGTTGTGTGTACTAAATGCTTATTTGAAGAATAAATTATATCTTAAAAATAATTAACAAAACTTAACCTGAAGTTCTGCATGAGTCTCTACTCTTGGATATAACTTGATTGTCTTAGGAGGCTCTAAAAACTTGCAGCTAGAAATTCATACAATTTATTTTTATTATGTGTGTATATAATATATGCTCGTGATAACGATAATATGTATTTTTCTCTAATAATGAACCAAATATAATTCCTTCATATTTATCTTCTTTAGTTCCTTTGTAGTAAATTATTACATGCCCAAAATTTTACTATCACTACTAGTTAGGCACACCTATTTTGCACGTGTGTTTCTTTTTGTGAGATGCAATATAATGTGAGATCATAATATTGTATCATGGAATGTTAAACAGAAGAATTAAATTTAAAATGTCAGATGTGATGTGAAATGATATTGACTAGCATATAATGGCGCGTCGGCACGCCGCGCCTAGGTGGTAGATGCAAGCTGAAAGCAGAGAATATTATTAGGAAATTATAATCTGATACAGAGAAAGCGTTTAACACACGAAGAGGGTTGCGATCCAGCAAAAATACTATTCGTATACGCAAAATTTCTCTCCATGTACAAATGCCAGTCATACAAAACTGGAAATTATGTATTCTAATTATCATAATTTTTTTATTTCAGCAGCGTATACCACTCGCAATAATTGCGGAGTTCCTATCTTGTTTTGAACGCCAAGCAAAAACTGGCCAGGTTAAACTGATAGGTCATCTACCAATACAGGTGATTCGTGCCTCCAAAAAATAAGAGTGCATGTACTTCGTGAAAATCCTATGCTCTTTTGGTACATTTTTTTTATAGACAATCCCTCGCTACCCCGGAAAAAATAGAAATCTCGGGCTTGCTAGAGCGTGCAAACTCCATTTCTACGCAACAGGCGATGTAGGAAATTAGAGTTGCCATTGCCTCCTTTCAGAATCTTGCTCAGCTACAGGCTGCAATATTTCAAAAAAAAGAAACCTCAGTTGGGTTGGTCATGACTGTACATCAAGCTCTCAAAAGCAATGATTCAAAAAGCCTATCTTTAGATACAATTGGTTAGCTCATAGCAATAGGCAATGCCTTATTTGTGCTGCTCTTAATTCAGAAAAAATTACAGCCTATGTAATTCAATCTGTATATTGTGCTTGAACTGAACCATAATTGGTGACCTGGGCGCTTCTCCTTGTCCCCAAAAGAAATGTAACCCTGGTAGCATCCTACGAATTGATCAACATATCAACCATGCCTCCATTGCTGTTGTGTATCATTCATGGCAAACATTCAAGAAAGAAAACTTATCAGTTATTAAGGGCAGTCTAAGGACTAAGCATCACACAGTAGGCGGAGTAAAAAAAAGGGAAAAAAGGCACTTGCTGCATATATGCATGGATGCTAGGTCTAGTTTCAAGCTCATATGCCTTGTTGTTTAAAGCACGAAGAAGGTTGTAACACTACTATGAAAACAAAATGTAATTGAGTACCTAATCTAATTTGAAGTAGCAATCATTATTTAGAATTTCGTCTCATATCAGAATATGGAAACACTGCATAGGATCAGCTGGTGCTCAGAGGTAATCCTCCATCGCCCTGTAGTCCAGCACCAACCTATGTAAAAAAAATAATGATCTATCTACTTAATTACATATAGGCAGTGACCACCCATGGACAAAGTTCTCGTATGGGTCAATGAAGCATTCGTATTTGCCAGCATAATTTATGAATGCAAAATGTAGATCACAAATACAATGGCAGGACATGTAGACCCTATATATTTTGAAGATGAACTCGATATTTTTTTGTATTCTAGTATGTACACTATAAGATTGGAGATGACCAAATCCTATGAATCAAGGAGGAAACTATAGCAATAGAGATGAATTAGCCCCAATCTTGTTGCATGCATATATGATTTCCAGAAGTTTGGAGAGCATACTGTATGCTCATAATCGAAATATGGAACATTTGTAAGTTTGAAGGCCCAATGGATAGATATGAGATATCTAACAGAGGACTCTTGCTAACTTTTTTTGCTATGTATTAGAGACACCATAGCAGCAAGATTGGGCAGATATGAGATATCTAACAGAGGAGTGTTGCCCTCTCCCCCCATATGAGAGTAAGCACCACTGAATTGGTAAATTTTACTTGCATTATGCTGTAAGAAAAGCTCACCATCGTTGCTTAATATCGAATTTGCAAAAATTAGCAAGCTTTCCAACTTAAAAGCAAACCTAGTGTTCTAAATGAGGATAAGCACATATAACTATTTAGTTAATTTAGGCTGACTATCAGGCTATGCAAAACCACTGCAGATGCAGCAAAGCAGATACTATCTGGAAGCACAGCCTACTAAATTATTTATTAGAAATCTGTGATAACATGCAGCTAGTACACAACTAAATTGTCACATTCGTGAAATTCCAGCTATGTCATAGTGGCAGAGATTTAAACACATTCTCCAAAAAAAATTCTTAAAATATTAGATAATGCAAAGTTACAACATAACTAAATAATTGTCAGAATCCTCAAACTCCATTAAGCCATACTGGCAGACATATTAAACTTATGAAAGGAAAAAGTTAGTTCAGTATAGAGCAACAGAATCTAATTGAATACAAGATTTTGGTGCATGATAAAACAGTGATGTGTATGATCAAACATAATGATATTTGAATACTGGCTTCCAAAGTAAATTATACCACCTCCAGAATGACAGATAGATACCATGATATTAGGTAGCTCACCTTACAGGCTATCGTTTGTGTGCAAGAAAAGAATACAGCTCTAAACCTAGGAAGATAACAAAAGAAAGAATAGCCAGATCGAAGAGTCTTTGCCATAGAAATAACATGAGTCAAATTGTGTTTGCCATAAAAAAAAGGAGGCATGCTTTCTTACCTTAATGAACACCAAGAATCCAGAAACACCAATCTTCTTAGCATCAAGTAACATCTTTCTTTGTAAAGTTCATAAATGATATAAACATAAAGATCTAACGAACTAATACTCACGACAACCTTTGGGTACATATGGGGAAAGTGCATCTTCATTATTTGAATTATATGTGTATTAAGGCTAAAAGAAGGTGAGGTCTTTATCTCAGAATAATGTGTATCAAGGTCTTTTCTTCAGAAGTACTCAGTAGGCAAGCAAGTAGGTTTAGTAGTTGATGTTGGGAGCTTTTCAAGGAACAGACTCCCTGAAACTTGGATGCTGTAAAAAATAAGTTATCATCTATGTAGTCTATAGTGCTATGCTTTCGAGTTGAGCAACAGAACAAATTAACACGAGAGTGTTACATTTAAGTATACTTCACAAATAAGTGGCAGCACACCGCGCCCTTGATGTAGCTGTATGAGCTGAAGAACAAAAAAAAAGTGTTCCTATTGTCGTCGGCCAGGTGGTGGCGAGGCGGCCATTCGCAAAACAATGTCAAACAATCTGAAAAAACAAAAATGTATTATTATGATAGTCCAGAACGTGATACTAATATAGTTAAGTATATCAATCTTATTAGATGCAAGTTTTATTAGTTTTTAGACAGAAATCTGCTACTTTTGACAGAGACAGTCATATAAAGAAAATTAAAGTGCGTTGAAGTGCTGAAAGGATTTGATTCCCTTCAGTAATTGGATGTAAAAGTTTAGCTCTAAATCACATTCAGTACAAAACTTATGAGACGTGTTATGATATGGTTCCGGCCGGATTTCAGTATGTCGCTGGCACTGGATGAAGGACTTGCAAGCTACGAAGCATGGATACAGCAACATGATACGACGATACGGAGACGGCGATACAGAATACACCGATTTGAAAAAGAAACAATACGGAGATACGCTGAGTATATGTATAAAATCAATAAAATGACAGGTTATGAAGGAAGAATAATTGAATGCATGAGATGGGATTAAAAACTGCCCGATTTGTTGCCCTTCTTTGATGGATAAATCTGAATGTATCGCCAATTTGGCAATATCTGCAATCCTCATGGTACCTGTAAAATAAATTGTATGCTAGTATTAGAGTTTGAGAGAAACATAATAAGTTAATAACACATAACCGTGCAAAATCTGAAAATAACAAAGAAGTCGCCTCCTTGACCTGTTACGTCTGATGCCATTCGGACACCACCAACCTTAGCCTCTCAACAGCAATGTTGTTGCTTGCACTACTACCAACCGAGGATTGGCCGTTGCTCGATGCCATGGCAGAATCTCAATCCCTAGCCAGGGCATCAGGAAAAACATGAGCAATTAATCAAAGTAGATGACGCCAGATCGCATCAAAGCAAGGAAGTAAGTTAGAAAAGCACGCATCGGCAGCACAGCTAGGTAGGAGGATAGGAAGCAAGAGAGGAGAAAGCAGGACGGGATCGAAATTACCTTGTTGCTAGCAACGGGCGACCGCAGAGGCGGCTCTAGGCGATGGAGAGGGGCGAATTCAGGCCGAGGCGGCGCGATTCCGGGCGGCAGCAGCTGGATTCCGGGCAGCGGTGGCTAGATTCCGGTCGGCGACAGCTGGATTTCGGCCGGCGACGCGTGCGACGATAGTGGCGTCTGCGGCTCGAGCCCCTGCCTGCGAATGGAAGGAACAGAGAGAGAGAGGGCACTCGGGTTAGGGGATGAGGGAGCAACCAGGCCTACGGCGCCATGCCGGCCTTCGCCGCCTCGGTCGCCGGCGCGTCGTCCTTGGCCTCCACGCGCGGTTCTCCAGTGTGGCGGCTGCCCGGCTGCTGGTCGCCTACACGACAGAGCGCCATACCGGCCTCCACCACCGCGGAGCCTCGCCTCGGCCGCCGGCGCGTCGTCCTCGGCCTCCACGCGCGGTTCTCCGGTATGGCGGCCGCCCGGCGCGGAGCCTCTCCTCGGCCGCCGGTGCTTTTTCTTTTTTTTCTGCTCTTGAATAATTACTCTTCTTCTCCGTTTGGATTTGTATGGGATGGTCCATCGGTTGTGTCGTCCGCTCGTAGCGGGACCCCACAGCGTAACAGCGGTGAGACAGAGAAGGCTAGGCGCACACGCACGAAAGGAATGAAATCATCACGCAGACACAGGAAAGCTAAAAAGAAAAGGTAGGACGTCCCCATACGCGTACACGAAATCAACTGGATGCACCAAACTACACATGTCAGCAAACGGCTTAAGCAACTAAATTAACCAAAAATCTGAGAAAAATCGGATCTGTTAAGGTTTAGTATAGTAGTTATGTATTTATCCATGAGTTTTGGTTTCATGCACATGCATTGTAACCTACATCTGGGCATGGGCAGCCCGGCTCGGCCCGGCCCGGCCCGAAAATCCCGGGACGAACCGGGTCGGGCTTGCACTTCGGGCCGGGCTTGGGCCTGAAATCTGAGCCCAAACGTCGGCTCGGCCGGGCTCGAGCCTTCATTTTCGTGCATTTTAGCCTGGTCGGGCCGGGCTTCTCGGGCCGGGCCAGGCTTTTTGCTCGTTCGGGCCGGGTTCGGGCTTAAAATACAGGCCCGACCGGGCCGGGCTCGGGCCTGACTTTTTATCTGCGGGCTTTTTCAAACCCGGCCCGAAGCCCGGCCCGGCCCGAACTTTGCCAGGTGTAGTGTAACCCTATGTATATGAATAGAATTCTCCAAATTTTGGATTCACATCAAAGTATTAATTAAACCCTATGCATTGCTTGTTACACTGTGAACAAAATTCAACTTTGCATCTACATTGGTGGTGTGGGAATGTTGCCACTAAAAAAAGAGCACACAACTTCAAATTTTGGACAAAAACCTTACCATCGCCTTACACACACACAAAATCCCAAGTTTCTTCCATGTTTCACCCCAAAGTACTAATCATCCTTGAGGCATGGTACAAGGTAAATTTCCGGCATTGCTTGTTACACCATAAGAAGAAAATGTATCCAAATTCTGCAATATCTCCCAATTTTATTGTGAGTGTGAGTTTTAAAGTCTTCACAAAGGTGGGGACTAACAGGTTCATACGGATAGCTCATGAAGTCAAACCAACTCAAATAGCTTTTGTTCTAGGAAGTCATATCCTTGAAGGGGTTTTGGTTTTACACGAAACAATTCACAGAATTTATACGGGAAAATGGACTATGTTCTTAAAAAAAATTGAGGAAGCATACGGTAAAGTGAATTGGTGTTTTTTTCAACAAGTGTTACATATGAAAGGGTTCCTTCCTAAATGGTGTCAGTGGATCCAATACTTTATTAGTAAAGTGAATGTAGGTATTAAGGTAAATGATGATGTTGGTCATTATTTCCATACACAGAATTAGTTGCATCGATGGGACGCTCTTTCTCCTATTCTTTTTTAGTATAGGTGTAGATGTTTTAGATATTCTTTTTTGCTTGAAAAAAAGAAGGTAGCCAAGTTGAAGGTCTTATCCCTGATTTGGTTGATGGGGGTATCGATTCTTCAATACGTTGATGACACTATTTTTTCATGAAACATAAGTTAGAAAAGGCTCTCATATTAAACTCATCTTAAGTATCTTTGAATATTTATCCAGGATGAAGATAAACTTCCATAAGTGTGCAATTTTTTTTGATTTGGTCAAGCCAAACATGTGGAGGATCACTATAGAAACTTATTTGGTTGTGAGTTTGGGACATTTTGTTTTCGATATTGGGAATTTCAGTTCACTTCCCATGTTTAAAAGAAATTGAGAATGGAAACCGGTTGATGACCGTTGAAGAATGTCCTAGAAGCTCTTAAATGAAAAAGGGGTATTGACAGGAATAGATTCTTGCATTCCAAAACGTTGTCCCAAGTTGGATCAAAGCCCACAGCTTCACATTTTTTAAGGGTCTTTTAAAAGTTAAAGACCGTCATGTGAAAGGCGGTCTTTTAAAATTGGTAACAGGAAAGTATATGTGTACCTATGTTTTTGGGAAGAAACTTGGTTTGGGAACACACATTTAGCTACTCAATATGATTCTCTTTACAAAAGCATCCAAAGAAAAAAAGTGTTTCATGGCTAATGTTTTTGTGCATAACCCTATTGATATTGAATTTAGAAGGGTTCTGCCGGAAATCAAATGGGCAAGATGGACCCAGTTCATTCGCTGTTTGATGGATGACCAACTTTCCGATGACAAAGACGTGTTCATTTGAAAATTTACTAACTCAAGTGTTTATGGTCAAGTCTCTTTATTTAGATCATATGAACGATAAGAAAATATATTTTGAAAATTAAGGTGCCATTAAAAATTAGGATTTTTATGTCGTTTCTCCATCAGAAGGTGATTCTAACTAAAGATAATCTAGCAAACAAAAATGGGAAGGAAACATGAAGTGTTGGTTTTTTAGTCATGATGAAACAATTCAACATCTACTCTTTGAGTGCCCTCTTGCTAGACTTATTTGGCGTGTTGTTCATATAACTTTTGGCATTATTATGATAAAAAAATCAGAAATTAGTTGTTTGGGGTTAATAACAAAGATAAAGAACAAATTTGTGTGGGAGCCTTGGGCTTTGTTTTGGGCCATTTGGAACACACCCAATGATATTATCTATAATAGCAATCTTCCTTTTTGCAGATTATCACGTTGGTCTCCCATTCGATCCGTACATGGTCATGTCAGCAGCCGGAGGAGCTATGCCAGGACATGACTTCTAGGTCCAACCGCATGGAAATGGTAGCTCGGGTTCTTACAACCTGTACGGCTAATGCCATGTTTCTAGAATCACGACTGATTAAGTATATTTTTGATGTTTGTCATTGCTATTTTTAAGTGGCTGATCCATAAATTTTAAATATTGTTACTTCTAATAATACAAATGCATTAGTCAATACAAAGACCGGGATAATCACGACGATTAAGTATCTTTTTGATGTTTGTCATTGCTATTTTTAAGTGGCTGATCCATAAATTATAAATATTGTTACTTCTAATAATACAAATGCATCAGCAATACAAAGACCGGGACAACCCCATTTTAAAAAGAACACGGTAAAATACATAGTTCTACTATGCATCCGCACATTGAGGTGTGGGAAAGTTGCCACTCAATAAAAAAGCACATGGCTTCAAAATTTGGACAAACCTCGCCATCACCTTACCCACACAAAAAAAAGAATCTCATGTTTCTTACATGTTACCGTCGCCCTAAACTAGGTATATCATGCATGAGCTTTCTAGGCGCTCTTATAGCCCGGGACAAAGGCTTAACCCATCCATCCATCTATCAACCTCATCTTTTTTCACCCCCCTTTCCGTGACATTCTCTTATTGGCGTGAGGGCCACATGGCGCAAAGGTGTGTCCTCCAAAGAGGAGGCCATGACTTAACATGAAAGCTTCGCTTTACAAATCCAACCCATGATCGAAACAATTATGTGTAGCTTCCTCGTGCACATTCCTAGCTAGGGATCTCGATCAATGCATGCCTGCCAGCCTCCCTGTCAACCCCCCTTTGCAAAAGCAGCTTGGCCTCACCACAAAAAAATTAATTCCAGCGTAGGGCAGCTGCATGATGAGATTAAGATATGTGGAGAATCTGCTGTGGAAGTGGTGGTCTCAAGATATCAGTATATATGATTAAGATTCAGTGCGTAATGCTGGATTCATTTTATATTTTGACGTGCAAAAGTAGCTGCAAAAAAAAAAGTTTATAGTTCAGCACATTGCCAAATGCAGTCTCAGTGCATCGTTGCTGCTAGTACATCTTATGGTGCAAGAAAGCAGAGGACATAAAAAATTGCTCTCTTTGAATAGTGGTCGCGTGGAATATATTAAGCCGATAGTTCTTAATAGGTAATTAATGCTCTCTTTAGTCACGTATCGTGGATCTTTTCCTTTATAGACCTTCATCTGAGGGATTTGCACGGCATCATGCATGTCACCGACGCTCTCTCCGTTAGGGGACAAGCAATGGTGCTATCTTAGCAACATCACTTAGTAATAGGAGAGTGGCAAAAGAGAGAAAAGATGTGTGTTTTATCTTAGCGGAGCGTTGATCTCTAAAGGGTATGTTTGATTCAAAAGATTTTAAAATTACATGAGTAGGAAAAGCAAATGAATAGTATATTATGGCATGTAAAATTCTGTAGGAATATAAAATGCATGAATTAGTTGCAGAAGTCGTCTCATTGCACTACATGTAGAATGCAGGAAATCTATATAGATATTGTAGTTGTCAAAAGACGTATAGGAATTTTTCCAAGAGGTCTAACCCCTTGCTAAAAATCCTATGGATTGTAGTAGAGGAAGGAAATCCATCAAAAATTTGGAGGGATCAATCCTTTGAATCAAACAACCTTTATAGGAAGAATTTGGTGGGTAAGATTGCTACACAATTCATTTAAAAATCATTTGAATCAAACAAGCCTTAAATAAGAAGTAATAAACCGACAGCTAGTTCTCCTCCCGAACAGGTGCAAGAGTATGCCCCTCACACTCTAAACCACACATCCCCGGGCACGCACTAGCGACCGTCAACTCCAATTTAACCGACAAGTTTCGACTGAGAGGTGTGCAAAGTGTGCACTGGTCCAACCCCTACATGCTATATGTGTATCACAAGTTCACATCGGCATCGTCACGCCCTAAACAACGCCACGACAACTCCAATTCGCGAATGACACAACATACACAACATAGGAACCCATTTACATGTACCAGTCGTTTTAAAAGCTCTGGATGTGGCCTGAACATAGCAAGCCACCATCGGCATCATCTCTCAAGCCGCCACGCTATTGCCACGCATCGGCCATCAACATTCTGCCCACCACCATGATACTGGATACCTCGATCCAAAAGACCACACAAACACGAAGGAGGTCTTTTAAGACGACGCCCTGAAAGGTAGCGACATGGGACATAACGTCGTTGTCCAGTATAGAGAGTTGTACCATAAGTTTTACCTCGAGGGCCAAATAATTGTTCGTAATGAGTTTTGCAATTTAAGGGTAGGTTTTGAATAAAGAAAAAGATAGTACCATGATTTGGACGTCTAGGCCTACAACTCATCCTTGTCATCATTGGTCAGCTCGATGAACACTGGCGGTAGCCATGAGTAAGGCCACGAGACCATTTGTGGTGTGTGCCACAGATCCCATTGAGACCTTGGAGGGGTCTACACCCGGTTTGATGACCCCTGGGCCCACAGTGACATGGAGGTGCTGGTGCAAGTGTGGCTTGATGTTGCAGGGTACTGATGGCTCCCAAGTGCAGGAGATCAATTGTAGTACTTTTCAATAAGAATGGTTGTCGAACCCACAAGGAGCTGAAGGTATTGGTTAGCAAGTTTGACAAGTAAACAATAAAAAGGATGTAGTAGCTTTGGTGTTTTGAGTATATAGTTCGCAATGAAATAAAGTACTGAAAGTAAATAGCAATAAGTAAATGGTCTCAAAGAGAGAAAGCCCAATCCTCTATGCAGCAAGAGGAGTGTGTGTGTGTGTTTGAACTTATATGTGACAAGTGTTCCCTAGGGCGGCATGGATTCACTAGCATTTAGCAACAGGGTGAATATCTTGTCATGTTTCATTTCCTTAGGGGCGGAGCCTAAATTAGATGCAGCCGTATATATGAGCAAATACACCCCTTATGATGGGTCCTAGAGCTATTTTCATGAGTAAATATAGGAATCATTAAGATATATGGATTTCTATTTTTGTGCCCTCGGGTCCTTAGTTGTGCTCAGTTTTCCCCAGCCGCTTAGTTTTTTCTCAGTTTTTCCCAAACCCTTGTCTGAAACCCTCACAAGTGCTGTAACAGCCGGTTGCCCTATGGGTCAACAACTTTGACCGTTATCTGCTGACTAGTGGGGCCATGTAGAGCCCGCAAAGACACATCAGACCATCCATCTTTGTTTGACCGTAAGCATCGCCGTATCCCTGACCAAAACGCGGACGAGTGGGGCTTCGTTATATTGAATGACAAGTGGGGCCATGAAGCTGATACAAGGGGCAATACACGGGTAGGATTAGATTTTTAAACGGAGCTCTACAGCGATGGCACGGAGGAGGTGGCATGCGGGGTGCCGAGATGAGATCGACGTCCACAAAAAACTGCATGAGGCGAGACCAGACGCATTAGATAGATATGAACTAGACGCGTTTACCCATGCAAACAAGAGAAGAAATGGTCGAGGACATCGACGACTACCTCAACACTTTGACTGACGGTGTCGAACACGAACGCGAGCAATGTAGAGAAAACTAGTGTCTCTCCTTTATGGCGTGTATAGATGAGTGCTAGGGGAGTGTGGTGGCAAAGGGAAAGACCTCACGGTGGTCTGTGGCGTCCAGCATAGCGGGGCGGTGTGGCCGTGCCCACAACGGTGTGCATGTTCGGCATTGGCATCAACATGTACGTTCGGCATTGGCCTAGGCGGGGTCTCTGGTGTGTCAGTGATCGAATGAGGGGACGGGATTGAGGGTGCATCCCGATGGTGACCTAGCAGTGGTGGCGAGCATAGCCGTTCTAACCATGCCGATATCGGCATCGACATCGTTTGGAGGTTGTGGTGCTCGAATGAAGGTGAGATTTGTTTCTTGTACGCCAAAATGAATTTGAAACAAGTTTCCCGTTGAAGGTTAGGTAAAATACGAAAGTTTGTAACTAAAAATTTACTGGCACCATGGTGAGGTATTTTTTTGTAGAGCTATACGGCTTGGCAAAAGTTTTTGACACTTTTTAGATATTCCTTGTTGTTACACGTATGACATCATGTATGACAAATTTGGGGTCATTTGGATATGTTCGAAAAAATCACTTTGCTAAAGCGTATGCCATTTGGTCTCACTGAAACCAACTTTTGTAAGAAGTTAGGTTTTTTCGACCTTCTCTAAATGACCTCAAATTTCATACAGATGATCTTCTATAAAAAGATAGGTAGATTGTTTCGTTTTTACATTTTTTGAACTTTTATTTCCCTTTATAATACCCAGTTGATTTTCAGATCAAAACCTCGAAAGTTGACATAAGTAGATGGTGAACCCTCCCAAACTTCAAATACAAAGATAGATAGATTGTTTCGTTTATCATTTTTAGCGTGAAAAGTAATGGCTACAATAAATCGGTCATGGTTTATCATTTTTAGCGTGAAAAGTAATGACTACAAGAAATCGGTGATGGTTTATCATTTTTGCGTGAAAACTAATGGCTACTCCCTCCATACCAGTTTATAAGCACATTTCCTGATTTGAGAAGAACTTTGACCATTAATTTGGTCAACAAAATATGAAATATTTATCACAAACATTATATCGTTGCAAACTTCTTTTGTATATGAATCCAATGGTATAATTTTTAGGCATATAAATTATATTGGGTTGACCAAATTAATGCTCAAAGTTTTTCTCGAAACAAGTAATAGACCTATAAACCGGTATGGAGGGAGTACAAGAAATCGGTGATGGTTTATCATTTTTTGTGTGAAAAGTAATGCCTAAAAGAGTTTATAATTTTTAGCGTGTGAACAATTATACAGAAAACCGAACTTGCTGAATCCGGTGGCAAACTGGGTATGGAAGCTAGCCACCGACAGAGAGAGAGGGTGGTGGCCCCGATCAGAGATAGAGAGGGGTTATCCTGCCCGTTAGAGCATACGATCAACGGTCGGCGGGCATGATCCGCGTGACAAGGGCTAGACCAATCAGGGCAAGGTTCGGCGTCTGCGAGAATTTGTGAAGGGAGAGGGCAAAACTGAGTAGTATCAAGAAACCAAGGGCACGTGAGTAGTAAACAGACTAAGGGATTCAAATATGAGATTTAAAAAATGGAAAATGCGTGTTTTGTATAATGAAACCCATCTTGGCCTACCTCAAAATATTTGCAATACAAATATACATGAGTGTGAAAATTGTGGCCTCATTCAGACAAAGTATATTTTAGAGAAAGCTGTTTTGGGAAGGGCTTATTGTGGAAAGCCATGCACCTTCATAGCTACTAGGTGATTTTATAAATGACAATTTATGGTAAAACTTGATTTATCTATGATTGTTATGGTTCCCAACGTGACAGGTCGCGTAAGAAGACTCCATGAGTAAGTGCCACTATGGTTTTATCTTTTTTTGGAATTTTTTGTGCATGAAATGACTCAATTAGATAGCTTAATCCCATTTGTTGACTCTCTGTTGACCAGCCACTTGAGGGTAAAACTGAGTATATTCACTACAAGAAAAGTTCTGATAGACAACGTCTCAAAATCGTCTGCTAAGGGGTATTTTTCGTCGCCTATGGGCCTAACCCGACGATATGGGTTCTGTTGTGGAAACTGCGTCAGGCAAAGTCCTACGACGATTTTTTCGGTCCGTCGCGCTTGGGCGCCCTTCCGCCACGGAAAATCGGACCGTTGTCCAAGTGTTTCCGGGAGCCCGTTGACTGCTGACGTCATGCAAACTGACACGTGGCAGACGCCGTTAGCGCGATTAACGGCGTTAACATTGAAACCCCGTGGTAGATGGTAGGCCCACACGAGGCCTGCCACGTCTTAAGCGGGCCGGCCAGGTGACATAGTTTGACCGGTCAACTATATGGTGGGCTGGTCCATTAGTTACGTGGGCCGGGCCTAACCTCTAAGGTTGATCGGTCAAAACTTAAATGGGCCGGCCCATTTAACATGTGGGGTCCACCTTACAAGAACCTGGGCCGGCCCAAGAAGCAAGTGGGCGGGCCAAAACACGAGTGGGTCCCACTTTCCTATTAAAGGGCCGGCCCATTTAGTGTGGGGTCCACCATATAGCAAGTGGACGGGCCAAAAACACAGGTGGGTCCCACTTTCCGATTAAAGGGTCGGCCCATTTAGTATGTGGGGTCCACCATATAGCAAGTGGGCGGCCCAACAAGATAGTGGGCGGGCCAAAAACACAGTGGGTCCCACTTTCTCGTTAAAGGGCGGCCCATTTGGTGTGTGGGGTCCACCATATAGCAAGTGGGCCGCCCAACAAGATAGTGGGCCGGGCCAAAAGCACGGTGGGTCCCACCTTCTGTTAAAAGGCCGGCCCATTTAGTATGTGGGGTCCACCATATAGCAAGTGGGCGGCCCAACAAGATAGTGGGTCGGGCCAAAAACACAGATGGGTCCCACTTTCCGAGTTAAAAGGCCGGCCCATTTAGTATGTGGGGTCCACCATATAGCAAGTGGGCCGGCCCAACAAGATAGTGGGCCGGGCCAAAAACACAGTGGGTCCCACCTTCTGTTAAAGGCGGCCCATTTACCATGTGGGACCACCATATAGCAAATAGGCTGGCCCAACAAGATAGTGGGCCGGCCCAATAAGCATGTGGATCCCACTATCGTGTAAACCGGCCTACTAAAGAAGTGGGCTGGCCCAAAATGAAAGTGGGTCCCACACTACCGTAAGGGGGCCGGCCCAATCTGTTGTAGTGCCCTACTTGTTTGACTAGTCAACTTGCATTACATTTCATGAGCCTAAAATCGATATCAATGATACACACAATTACATACACAAATAAACAGGTAGGAAAATTACAAGGCAATTAATGTGCCCAAACAAAAAAATTAAATAGAATCATTTAGGACTTCTATTAGCATCATCAATAACACGTTGACATTTGGAAATCGCCTTGATTGAATCTTGTGTACTCTTTGTCAACATATCGACTCTGAGATCTTAAAGCGGCAATACCATGTCTTTTATAAAGTACAGCCTTGAGATATTCTTGTTTGATGAAAGCAATGGTCTAGGTTGACGGCTATGAGAAGATGCATCAAGAAATATCAGAACTTTTTGTGGGCCTCACTTCTAATGAAGATTGCTTCATCACAACTGCATTCTGATCATAATGCAAAAAGAGTTAAACGATGAACTATGCCAACATTTATTATGCAATGTAGATATAAGATAATAACAAGGTGCATAAATAAGACAATGTATGGAACTTGTACTAAGCACACACTTACATCATAATGTTGCACATGGTCGCTACAGATCCTTTTTTGGCGACTATCTTCTAATGATGACTGCTTCATTAAAACTGCATTCTGGTAACATTGCAAACATAGTTACAACAATTAACTATTCAAACATGTATTACGCAATGTAGAGATCAGATAACAGCATGTAGCAGAAATAAGCACAAGATAAGATAAGATGCATGTACTAAGCACATACTGGCTCGCTGCAGGTCCTTCTCTTGCGTGCACTAGTCGTGGTCAACATGCCTATCATTTTAGGTTCAGCCATCAAGTGAAATGCTAATCCTCCTGCTCCATTGTCCTTAATCTGTGTTTAGATATCACATTTAAGACCAAGTCAGCTGGTTTCAAATAACAAAAAACTTGAGCTGCCAAATGAATAAGCCAATATTTACCAGATATCAGATTAAAACCAACTAGATGTTGCTTTGCATGAGATATGAATTTCAGACATTCAGATTTAGAGTAGGGTAATGCCAAGGTTTTCCACATAAAGTAAACTGGCATTAAGAATGACCAAATGTCAGGTTCAAATCACCTTCGCAGTTTCTCCAAGACAAGCATATCAAATAGGCAGAAACATAGTAAAGCATGAATGGCATTGCTATGGCAGGGTTCCAAGTGTTAATCTCTTGCATAAGGAACAATGCATATAGGTTATAGATAATAACGGAAGTAAACTGCCAAAATTACCAACCAAGAACTCAGATTCCAACCTTCCCTAGCGTCCCCGCTGTTAATGTTGGATGTTCTAATAAGTGGTTCGCATGATCAATGTCAACACCCGGATTTTTAAGTCCGAATGCCTATTATGTCATACATCGCAATCCCAGGAATATTGTTGTTGCGAGGCCTAATAGTTAAGTATCACAGTCATCATTCATTACAAACCATAAGTCTTACAAATTTGGAATCACATGATCCATATTACACGAATAGTTGATCTATTGATCAACGAACAAACACAAGTTCACAGTTCAACATAGCGGAAGCGTAAGATACAAGGACTCTCTAGTCCACAGGCCAACGCTTGACGTCAGAAAGCGCTTAGTTGTCGTAGGCGTCCTGCTGATCATCTCCTTGGTCGTCTTCATACTCTGGCCATTTGAATAGCCAGGGACAAAGCCGTGAGTACGTTGAGTACTCGCAAACTAATACTAATGTAAGTGCTAGACATTCTAGTAGGGTTTGCTAAGCTCTAGTTTATTTGTACAAAGCTAGTTTTAGTTCACAAAGTTTTGAGAAAAGCTTGTTCAAGTGCTAACTAACTCAAGTGGGAACATTAGTGTCATTCCCACCATTCAAGTGGTGATTTCAATTCAATCCACCATAAGTCATTTCACCATCATCCTTTTCAACATCATTTTCAAAGATATGACATCGGAAACTGTATGGCCTTTCCAACCGTTCGTAACCGTGGACGCGGCTATTCGAATAGGTTTACACTCTGCAGAGGTTGCACACTTGTGCCACAACATTTGATTTCATCCGTCGGGATTTCCCCGAATCATCGTAACACAGTACGCGGATCATCAACCATAACCTTTCACTTACGAATCCTAGTATGAGCACCTCTCCCCATGAGCTTGGCCTCCCAGTGAAGACAGACAGTCGGCACTGGAAGCGCACGAGGCTTGGGCCGGACATTCACCTCATTTCGCATCATATCGTATCGTTTCTTTTGTGGCAGAGGCAGCTTTCGGCATAACCCCGATGACGCTTGTTTAGAGGGAGCCCATACTAAGACGCATAAACTTCCAGTTAAGCCCTACCCATAATCAGGTATTGTGGGGGTACTTAATAATTGGAAAGGTATCGCATTCAAACCAACATCATTGTTTATCAAAAATCACCATCTTCTCTTGGTCATATTCACCTTCAAAAATCATTCAATGGAATGCATCTTCATTCCAAGGTTTCAAAAATCCTTCAAAAATCTCCTTGTTCCCGTATAGAGTAGTCAAGTTTTAATTCATTAGCACTAGCTCTAATTCATGAGGGGTGCTAACTTGCTTTGCTTGGAGAAAACTAACTCACTACTCTAGGAACCACTTGTACTTTGACCAAAGTTAACTATAAAAGTAACTCATTTAGAAAACAAGTAAAAACTTGTAAAGTAAAAACTTGGGATGGGTTCATATACGAAAAGGTAAGAAACATGGTGCCTTGCCCCAAGGGGCTTTGCACTTTGCAAGAATATTAGCTTGCATTGGTAGTAGCTTGCCTTGGTAGTTCTCAAACTGTTCCTCCTCCTCCTCCTGGTAGCAACCTTCTTCTTCGGCGTACTCTCCGGTGCTACCGTCTAAATTTGAATATGAGTATAATTACTCACTAATTCAATGGCTGTTCCACACATCACAAATAAACACACAAACTACTCTATGCACACCAAATAAATAAACTAGGGTGCATGGGTTGTGGGATTTAAATAGAGTTCACTTCTTTGTATTCCATATGTAAATGATAGTTTCCATAGGGTTCTTGAGAAGTAATTTCCTCTCATTGAAATCTTCTTAAGATTTAATTTCTCCAACAATCATGGATGAACTCATATTGACCTAAGTCAAATGTTCATCATCATCATCATTTGGGAAAATGATTTAAATGAGGTGGATCACCTCATACCATTTAAATAACACTACCTTTGATTTAAATCTCAAGTAATTCATATAAGAGAGTTTGGGACCAGTGGTCCAAACATCCCATGAATCCATGTGAGACAAGTTTAAATGAAGTGTAAGACTTCACACAATTTAACTTAATAGTTTTGGGTAATATCAACTAGTTAAACTAGCCATAATATCCATTCCTTAAACCATGGCATGATCATGCAAAGTGACCACACCATTTTATTGCATAAACAATTAGTGTAAGTCAAATGTGAGCTATTAGAGTTGGAATTAACTTAATATCTATTTTGGTTGATTTTTAAGAATTATTTGAATAGGGAAAAGCCCCTGTCTTGTTATTTTTATCATATTTATTCTACAAAGAAATTGACCATGAGGCCAGTGGCATGTTGTAGAGAATTTTAGTGGCTTTCTAAAAATATAAAATTCACTAAGTTTGGTTTAGCCAATTTGAAATGGTTGAATTTCAAAGTGGAGGCAGTATTCAAATTCATTTGAATTAATTAAACTAAGTTTGAATTAAAAGGGCCGGCGGGAAAAGCTACTGGGCCAAATCGTTTAAACGGGCCCAAGGCCAGCCCAGCCATGGTCCAGTACCACGCGGGCTGCCTGACAGGGTGGGGTCCGCCTGTCAGCCTCTTTTAAAACCCGAAACGGTAAGTTTCAACGTGGGACGTAGGATTAGATCGGGATCGGACGGCGCTGGTGCGTCGTCTTCTCCGGCGAGAGGCAGAGAGGTTGGCGGCGAGGGTAGGGGGTCGGAGAGCTCACCGCGGCTCCAGCTAGGGTTGGCAGTGTGCGCGGTGAAGGTGTAGACGACGGCGAGTTGACTGGTACCGGCGGCAACTCCTGGATCGGCTTCAATCGGCGGCGAGCTTCCGCGGCGTCCGTCGGCAGTGAGGTGGCGATTGGGTGGCTACGGCGGCGAATGTTGATGGTGGAGTGGCTCAGGCGGTCGAGTGAGAAGAGGGGAGTGTGCTGGTGTGCTCAATTCGACGAATGGAGCTCTCCTTTTATAGGCGAGCGAGTGACCGTGAGGGCTGCGGCGAGGTCGACATGCTCGCGGCGATTCCGGCGAGCGGTTGGGCTAGGCGAGGGTGCTGTCGGGTTCTCCTCTTCCAGGCGAAGCTAGGGGTGGTGTTGGCTTGGTCGGGGGACGTCTGGTCTGGTCGCATTTCTTCCACGACGGCCGCGGCGCGTACGGGAACAAGTCGTCGTCTCCGGCGCCGGCGGTCACGGTCTGGGCTGGGTGCGTGTCTGGCGGCGTCGCGGTGTCATCGCGGTGCTCAACGCGTTGCGAGCGGGGCCGGGCGTGCTCGAGGTAGTGGCGCGGCGCGTGTCCAGGGCGCGTGCGTTCCGGCCAGTGTCGAGCTTCTCCTCGACCGTGGCTTGCCCTAGCATGCTTGGTAGGGTGCGGTGGCGTTGTTTGGCAAGGTGGGCAGGGGTGGCGATGAAGGGGAGAGGAGGTGGTGCGGCATGGTGGTGCCATGGCCGGCATGCCATGCACATGTGAGCTATCCCCTCCTCCTTAGCTTCACTATGTGTCATTGATGGTTAGAGGGAACCAGGGGACCAAATGGGCTAGGTTTGATGTAGATTAGATGTGTAGATCACTATAGCAAATAGTGTCTAAATAGTGTTCAATTTTGGAAATTACAAAATTGTCCAAATTTGAAATAATTCAAAAGGTGAAAGTTTTTGAAATGTGAGTGTTGCTATTAGTTGTAAATGGCCAGAGGTGATTTGAGGTGGTGGTGGAAAAAGTAGAATTCAAGAATTGCAAAAATTGACAAGTGTGAGATTGTTCCACTTGTTAAAATGTTGCAACTTTGGATGAGCATAGCTATTGATCAAGGATGAATTTGGCAGGGTGATCTTCATCAAAGTTGTTCACCTTGATGTTGACTTTGAAATCGTGCAAAGAGTTAGCAAGAATTGGTTTGGGAAAATTGATTTGCAGGGGCTCAAAGTGGTGATCAGACTATAAATTTCAGTTTTGACCATTATCATATGTGAGTGGGAATTGTGTTTGAATTTCATTTGAATTGTGCAACCTTGGTTCCAAAAGTTGTAATAAGTGTTTAGTAACATTATTCAACTAATGGTGAAGACCAAATAGGTCTAGGGTCAAAATTTATAAAAATGCCATAGGGCATATGTTAGGTTTTTTTAGGGTTTTTCAATTATTGGAATTTCTTCCTCTTTGATTTATTTGGTTGGTGATCTTCAGTTGATCACACTAGGGTTTTAGAGCATAGCAAATACAAGTGAAAGCAATCATCATGGCATATCACTCAAATGCACAAGTCCTGTGCATGGTACTATATGCAAAAAGAAAAGTTTTTGTTGGTTTGAAATTTTGCTTTTCTGGAATTCTCTAACTTTCTTTTTATTGAAATTTGGGGTGTTACAAACCCTTCCCCCTTACAAAAGATCTCGTCCCGAGATCGAAAAAGAAAGTTAGGTACTAAAGAGATCTGGGTACTCCTTCTTCATGAAGTCTTCGCGTTCCCATGTGGCTTCATCCTCGGTATGATTGCTCCATTGGATTTTTAGAAACTTGATGCTTCGGGTGCGGGTGGTTCGGTAAGCTTCTTCCAGTATGCGAATCGGCACTTCGCGGTAAGTCAGATCCTTGTTGATATCTACCGATCTGTGATCGATGTTCTTGAACACATCGGTCTTCTCCGGGACTTCAAGGCATTTCCGGAGAAGTGAGATGTGAAACACGTCGTGCACAGCCGACATTTCTTCAGGCAACTCCAGTTGATAAGATACTTCACCTCGGCGACTGAGGACTTGGAAAGGTCCGACATAGCGGGGTGCAAGCTTTCCTTTCAATTGGAACCTTTGCATTCCTTTCAAGGGGGATACCTTGAGATAGACGAAGTCTCCGATCTCAAAGGTCATCTCCCGACGTCTCTTGTCGGCGTAGCTCTTCTGTCTGGATTGCGCAGTCTTGAGGTACTCGCGGATCTTGTGGACTTTCTCTTCGGCTTCTCGAAGAACGTCTGGGCCGAAAACTTGGCTTTCTCCGACTTCTGACCAGTTTAGGGGGGTACGGCACTTCCTTCCGTACAAGGCTTCAAAGGGGGCCATCTGTAGGCTGGCTTGATAACTATTGTTGTAAGAGAATTCTGCGTAAGGTAGGCAGTCTTCCCACTTGGATCCGTATTCCAGTACGCATGCTCTAAGCATGTCTTCCAGTATCTGGTTTACTCTCTCAGTCTATCCGTCGGTCAGAGGGTGATAGGCGGTGCTGAAATTTAGGCGAGTGCCTAGTCCTTCATGCACTTTGCCGAGAACCTTGAGGTGAATCGTGATCCTCTATCGACACTATCGATTTGGGGGTTCCGTGCAGAGCGACTATTCTGGAGATGTAAAGTTCAGCTAACTTTGGGCCTTGATAGGTGGTTTTGACGGCGATGAAATGGGCGACCTTGGTCAATCTATCGACCACTACCCATATTGAATCATTGCCTTTGCTGGATTTGGGCAGTCCGGTGATAAAGTCCATTCCTACGGAGTCCCATTTCCATTCTGGAATCTGAAGGGGTTGCAACAGTCCGGCGGGTCTTTGGTGTTCTGCCTTGACTCTCTGACAGATGTCACACTTAGCGATATAGCTACCGATCTCTCTCTTCATTCCGTGCCACCAAAATTGTTCTTTCAGGTCCTGGTACATCTTGGTACCTCCGGGGTGGATTGAATAAAGGGTGTCATGGGCTTCTTGCAAGATGACTTGTTTCAAGTCAGAGTCCGATGGTACGCAGAGACGTTCTTTGTACCAAAGCACTCCGGCTTCGTCTACGGTGAATCCGGGGGCTTTTCCTTCGGCTATCTGTTTCTTGATTCCGTCAATGCTAGCGTTGTCCTTAAGGCTTCCTTGATCCGACCAACCAAGGTGGGTTGCGATTCTATCTTTGGCTAGGAATCCTTCACTCACAAGTTCAAGTCTAAACTGTTCAAACTCTTGGTGCAAGCTGGGCTGTTCGGTTGCGAGCATGGAGTTCAACTGGCACGGCAGTCGACTCAAAGCATCCGCTACCACATTGGCCTTGCCGGGGTGGTAGTGAATCTCCATGTCGTAATCCTTGATCAATTCGATCCATCGGCGTTGTCTCATGTTCAACTCCTTCTGGGTGAATATATATTTGAGGCTTTTGTGGTCGGAGTAGATCTCGCATCGATTACCCATGAGGTAATGACGCCAAACTTTCAGGGCTAAGACCACGGCTGCAAGTTCGAGGTCGTGGGTTGGGTAGTTCTGTTCATGTTGCTTGAGTTGTCTAGAAAGGTAGGATACAACCTTGCCTTCTTGCATAAGCACGCATCCAAGTCCAGTCTTGGAGGCGTCGCAATATACGTCAAAGGGCTTTGCGATATCTGGCATGATCAGGATGGGGGCTGTTGTCAGTCTACTCTTGAGCTGTTGAAAGCTCTCTTCGCACTTGTCGGTCCATTCAAACTTTCTGTCCTTTTTCAGCAGTTGGGTCATTGGTCGAGCGATGCTCGAAAAACCTTCTACAAATCTGTGGTAATATCCGGCTAATCCAAGAAAAGCGCGGACCTCGGTTTGTGTGGTTGGGGCTTTCCATTCCATAACAGTTTTGATCTTGGCGGGATCTACGGCAATTCCTCCTGCAGACAAGATGTGTCCGAGGAATCCAACTTCTTCCAGCCAAAACTCACACTTGCTAAACTTGGCATACAACTTGTGCTGTCTAAGGGTTTCTAGGACAATCTCCAAATGCTGTTCATGTTCCTCTTCGGACTTGGAGTAGACGAGGATGTCGTCGATGAAAACAACGACAAACTTGTCCAAAAAGTTCATGAAGATCTTATTCATGAGATTCATGAAATAAGCGGGGGCATTGGTCAGTCCAAACGACATGACGTTGTACTCATACAACCCATATCTGGTGGTAAAGGCAGTTTTTGGAATGTCGGTGGCTCGGATCTTCAGTTGGTGGTATCCAGTTCTTAGATCAATCTTGGAGAAAACTCGGGATCCGGTGAGTTGGTCAAACAAGTCTTCGATCTTGGGTAGGGGGTATTTGTTTTTGATGGTGACATCGTTAAGCTTATGATAGTCCGTGCATAAACGATTTGCACCATCCTTCTTGTCGACAAACAAGACGGGGGATCTCCAGGGGGATGCACTTGGTCTAATCAAACCTTTGGCTAACATGTCATCTATTTGCTTCTTCAGCTCCACAAGCTCGGTTGCGTTCATGCTGTAGGCTCTCTGGGCGATGGGTCCAGTTCCGGGGATTAACTCGATGATAAACTCGATATCCCGATCCGGGGGCATACCGGGTAGATCATCTGGAAACACATCAGGGTAGCGACAAACGACCCTGATTTGATCCAGAGTTGGCTTGGATACACTTTGGTTGCAGGTAAATTTTCTGGGTAGTTTTTCAGAGACGTGCTCAACTACGATACCGGTGCTGCTAGTCATGGTTATGGCTTTCTTGGCACAGTCTATCAATCCATTGTGCTTGGACATCCAGTCCATTCCTAGGACAACTTCCAAACCTTTGGTTCCAAGTATGATTAGATTTGCAAAGAAATCTACATCATGGATTTTGATTGGCACATTTTTGCAAAATTTTCTGGCTTTGGTGGTTGATCCGGGGATTTGAACTATCATAACATGCTTCAAACTGAGGGGTTGAATTTTACTTGTTGATGCAAAATCTTCGGTGACAAAGGAATGAGATGCTCCAGAATCAAACAACACTCTAGCAGGGGTGTGGTTGACCGAAAACATACCCAGCACAACATCTGGTGCTTCCTGGGCTTCTTCGGCGTTCATGTGGTAGAGGCGGCCGTTGTGGTTGTTGGGGTTGTTGGGGGCGAACTTCTTGCCGGTGGAGACACGGCGTTGCTGCTGAGCAGGGGCAGCGGTGTTGCCGGCGAGCTTGGCAAGACGCTTGGGACACTCGTTGGAGTAGTGCCCCACTACACCACACTCATAACAAGTGATAGTGCTCTTGTCCTGCTTGTTCGCAACGGGAATGGCATTGCTTCCGGTTCTGGGAGTGGTGTTGGTGTTGGTGTTGGTGTTGTTAGGGGCTCGGGGTGGAGCGCGGTTGTAGTAGTTGTTGTTGTTGTAGTTGTTGTTGTAGCCTCCTGGCTTGGAGTTTCCTCCACTCCGGTTCTGATAACCGGGGCGAGAGTTCTGCATCTGGGGTTTGTTGTTTCTCGGAGTGAATCCTCCGCTTGAGCTAGGGCGAAACTTTTGGGGGTGGCTTGATCCACTACGGCGGCCATGCGGCGCTTGCGGTTCTCATTGGCTTGGTTTAACTTGCCCTCCATCTGGATGGCGGAGTCAACAAGGGCTTCGAGGTCGACGAAGGGGATGTTGACGAGGACAGTCTGCATCTCATCATGCAGTCCGTTCAGGAATCTCTCCTTCCTCTTCTCAACGGTGTCGGTCTCATCAGGGGCATACCTTGACAAGGTAAGAAACTTGTCGCGGTATTCAACCACCGTCATGCGACCTTGTTTCAGCTCACGGAATTCATCCCTCATCTTCTTGATAAGACCCGGGGGTACATGGTACCTGCTGAACTTGAGTTTGAAATCCTGCCAAGTCATGAATTGACCTCCGTTCATGGCACGGGTACTTGTCCACCAAGCGCGAGCTGGTCCAGCGAGATAGTGTGTGGCGAACAACACCTTCTCGTTGGCTTCCACTCCAGCTACCTCCAGATTGTTCTCCATAGTCTGGAGCCAATCGTCGGCGTCGAGGGGCTCCTCGGTCTTGCTAAATGATGACCCACAAGTATAGGGGATCGCAACAGTCTTCGAGGGAAGTAAAACCCAATTTATTGATTCGACACAAGGGGAGACAAAGAACACTTGGAAGCCTTAACAGCGGAGTTGTCAATTCAGCTGCACCTGGAAACAGACTTGCTCGCAAGGGTTTATCAGTAGTAACAGGTTTATAGCGATGGCGATGGTGAAATAACAGCGAGTAACGAGAGACAGCAGTAGTGATTTTAGTAAACAGCAGGATTAAAATACTGTAGGCACGGGGACGGATGACGGGCGTTGCATGGATGAGAGAAACTCATGTAACAATCATAGCAGGGCATTTGCAGATAATAATAAAACGGTGTCCAAGTACAAAGCAATCAATAGGCATGTGTTCCATATATAGTCGTGCGTGCTCGCAATGAGAAACTTGCACAACATCTTTTGTCCTACCAGCCGGTGGCAGCCGGGCCTCAAGGGAAACTACTGGATATTAAGGTACTCCTTTTAATAGAGTACCGGAGCAAAGCATTAACACTCCGTGAACACATGTGATCCTCACATCGCTACCATCCCCTCCGGTTGTCCCAATTCTTGTCACTTCGGGGCCATTGGTTCCGGACAGCGACATGTGTATACAACTTATAGGTAAGACCATAAACAATGAATATCTTGATGAAGCAATAACATGTTCAGATCTGAGATCATGGCACTCGGGCCCTAGTGACAAGCATTAAGCATAACAAGTTGCAACAATATCATCAAAGTACCAATTACGGACACTAGGCACTATGCCCTAACAATCTTATGCTATTACATGACCAATCTCATCCAATCCCTACCATCCCCTTCAGCCTACAGCGGGGGAATTACTCACACATGGATGGGGGAAACATGGCTGGTTGATGTAGAGGCGTTGGCGGTGATGGCGGCGATGATCTCCTCAATTCCCCGCCCGGCGGAGTGCCGAACGGAGACTTCGGCTCCCGCGACGGAGTTTCGCGATGTGGCGGCGTTACGGAGGGTTTCGGCGACTTCGACTTCTCTCCGTGCGTTTTTAGGTCGAGGCGAATAAGTAGTCCGAAGGAGGGCGTCGGAGGCCGGCCGAGGGGCCACACCACGGGGGCCGCGCGGGCCCCCCCGGGCCGCGCCGCCCTATGGTGTGGGGCCCTCGGGCCTCCACTTCAATTGTCCTTACGGCTCTGTTAGTTTCTGGGAAAATAGGGCCTTCGCATAAATTCCGAGGATTTTCCCGAAAGTTGGATTTCTGCACAAAAACGAGACACGGAGCAGTTCTGCTGAAAACAGCGTTAGTCCGTGTTAGTTGCATCCAAAATACACAAATTAGAGGCAAAACAATAGCAAAAGTGTTCGGGAAAGTAGATACGTTTTGGACGTATCAACTCCCCCCAAGCTTAGCTTATTGCTTGTCCTCAAGCAATTCGATTAACAAGCGAGCGATAAAAAGAACTTTCACGAACACATTTGCTCATATGATGTATATATTCTCATGCTATGGCTAATACTTAAACAGTTCATAATGAAATACATGCAAATAAGATCATCTAACAGCCATGCCAAACATGGAGAGGTACCAACAATTAATAATAAGCATCATGAATCATGTATATAAGCAGGATTGCAATGTTCATAAGAGAGTATGATAAAGTGGTATCTCGCTTGCCTGTATTTGATTGGCAAAACATAAATGCCCGGGCACCTCTAGAGTTCATAGAAAGACTAGAAGTAGTGATTGTCAAAAGGTAAATGCATCAAAGTTATACCACAATCAATCATATTTTGAGACAAGCATATTATACTAAGAATGACAGTTGTGCTCTCAAGATAGTGCTCAAAGAAATAATGGAGACTCAACATAAAAGTAAAAGATTGACCCTTCACGAGAGGAAGCGAGGGGATTAACATGCGCTAGAGCTTTTTATTTTTATAAAGACAGGAGCAAAATTATTTTGAGAGGTGTTTGTTGTTGTCAACGAATGGTAATGGGTACACTAACTACCTCGTCAACCGGACTTTCAAGAGCGGCTCCCATGAATTATTGCATATTTATTTGGCACTCCTTCCAACCTTTCTTTCGCAAACCATGGCTAACCGAATCCTCGGGTGCCTGCCAACAATCTCATACCATGAAGGAGTGCCCTTTTTATTTTAGTTTTATTATGATGATGACACTCCCCCCAACCTTTGCTTACACAAGCCATGGCTAACCGAATCCTTCGGGTGCCGTCCAACAATCACAAACCATGGAGGAGTGTCTATTTAAGTTAATTAATTCGGGACTGGGAATCCCATTGCCAGCTCTTTTTGCAAAATTATTGGATAAGCGGATGTGCCACTAGTCCATATGAGAGTCCGTCAAAAGTAAATGGCAAGGTTGAAAGCTAAACACCACATACTTCCTCATGAGCTATGAAACATAAACCCAAATTGAGAAGCATTTTGAAGGTTTTAAAGGTAGCGCATGAGAATTTACTTGGAATGGTTTGAAATGCCATGCATAGGTATTTATGGTGGACACTTTGGAATAACTTGGTTTTCAGGTGTTTGGAAGCACGAGCAGCGTTCCCGCTCAGTACAAGTGAAGGCTAGCAATAGACTAGGGAGCGACAAATCAGGAGAGCAGTAACTGTCATAATCATGCTTGCGGCAAAATAAATTAATGGAGGCATAAAAGTGATACAAGAACTCTGAAGCAATATAGATCATCGAGGCTTAATTGACTTTTTGTTCAGTCATATGCATGCGTGAGCATGTGCCAAGTCGATATAAATGAATTATTCAGAGGAGGATACCACAATGCCATACTTACTTATGAATAAAACAATGCAAGCAAACATCCATGACATGCTACTCATATTAATAGATTGGAGCTAAACATGAGAGATCATAAACTACTAGACTTTCTCAAATAACATATACCTCACATGAACCAACTAAGCATGCTCACATGGATGAGTATATGTACAAAAATGAAAACAAATAGAGTTCATACCAGCCTCTCACCACAATCAGATTGTCGTAGATCGTCATTATTGCCTTTTCACTTGTGTAGCTTGGATAATATGAAATGAAAACCACGCTCCAGCCACCGAAGACCATTGAACTCATAAAGAACTTTACAAACCAAAGAAGAACAGCAAATATTTTTGGTGTTTTCGAATTAGAAACAAGAACAAGAGGAAACAAACAAACAAAGCAAAATCTTTTTGGGTTTTCTTATAGCAAACTAGCAATAGCAAACAAAGTGAAACAAATGCAAGAAACCAAAGCAAACAAATGGTGAAGAGAAACAACAGAAATACTTTTGGTCTTTTTGTGTTTTGGAAAGGAAACAAAGCAAAAACAAGAAATAGCAAACTAAAAGAAACACATAAAAGCGAGATGGCAGAAATTTGCCAACACCTGACAGCAGTACAGAAATCGATTTTTACAAAAATCTTACGTTGCTCAGATCGAAAAGTGTTCAACTAATGAAAGTTAGATAACAACCTGGGGAACCTGCACAAAAATTAGCAGCTCAAAACGACGCCCTGGATATTTTTGAGAATTTTTACGGTAACGTTCCAGAATCTGTTTTCAGGCAGCACTTCCCCAAATATCATCTTCCTCTCATTAGAAAACCACTCAAACGAACAAAACAAGTATGTACAAGTATCCAGCAACCATAATATGCAAAGAATGAGTGATGCCGGTATACCTCCCCCCAAGCTTAGGCTTTTGGCCTAAGTGGAGTTCAACCCCACCGATCCCATGAAGTAGTGTCTCCGTAATATGAAGATGGAGTGCATTATTCCGAGGTATGTGCTAGAAGAAGCACCCGGATATGTGACGGTGTGGTCGTAGGAGGTCCCGACGTCCTCGGAGTCATGTTGCTGGTGGAAGTCTTTTATCTTCAAATGTTCATCCACCTCCTCCTTAGTGCACGACCATGACTGCCTGTCAATACTCAACAAACCAGATTGGGGAAGAGGGATTTCCTTCTCCTCCCCGTCAGAAAACAACATTCTATACACCATATTATCTAAAGTAGAGTCAGTGGTAACAAAATGATGACTCTTCATAGCAGTAATATCGAGTCTCCTAGGGGCCAATGGCACATCATTAGGATCAACAGGAAGATTAAGAAATGTTAAAACACGCAGTGCAATGGTTCCTCCAAAAATAGGCCCCCTGGTAGTCAGGCGGCGAGCAATAAGAGCACCAAGGTGATAGGAGGTTTGACCAGTAAGTGCAATATTCAGGAAAGCAAGATGGTAGCTAGAGATATTACTAGTGTTCTCCCTACCAAGAATGCTAGTAGCAATGTAGTATGCAAAATACTTAATGGCGGGGAGTTGAATGTTCCTTATCTTGCCCCGCTGAATGGTGCGACAATCATCATCAGTGATCCCTCGGTAGAGCTCCAGCAAGTCCCGGGGGTTGTCATCAATCCTACTTGCTGTACCTACAGGGGCAATATCCAAGGCACAACAAAAATCCTTCAATGGCATAGTAACAGTATTACCATAAATCCTGAATGCAACCGTTGGCTCATAGTGTTTGTTGTTGAACTGGAAACTCTCGACGAAGGTTTTGGTGAGCAAGTAGTATTGCTCCCTTTCATCGCCCATATAAGTGGTTAACCCTGCCCTGTTGACAAGGGTTAAGAAATCCTCCAGTATCCCTGCATTCCTTAGAAAATCATAGCATGGAAAAGTAGAAGCATTAGGAGGCCCGTTGTCCTCCTCGGGCGCGAAGCTAGGCGCGAGGATGTCTTCATTGTATGATCGCCTAATCCGGGTGGCGGCCCTTGAAGGCCTCCCGGTGCTGGTTGTCCCCTTCTTGAACAACTCTCCAAAGCTAAACTTCTTCATAGCTTCTCTGAAATTTTCAACAAATGACATAAAAATTTGGTTTGGTGACATATAATTGAGGGAAACTACCATGGGAACTTGCTAGAGTACTAATCATGCATCAAAACTAGTTTCTACCACTTAGAACAAGCATGCAAGCTCACTAAACATGTTACCTACAGCAGCAAAATATTCAAGATATACTCAACCAAACAAAATTCTACTTGGATGGGTGGAGGAGTCACATACCGAGGAGCAAATGTGCCAAATTTCAGACAGAAATCTGAGCTGAGCAAAGAGATCGAGAAATCTGGAGCTCTGGAGCAAAAACGCGAGAGAGAGGAACTTGGTACGAGTTTTTTCGGGAGAGAGAAGGTGCTGGGAGAAAGAGATGGCAAAGTGGGGCAGAGGGGGGCCCACACCACATGGTGGCGCGGCCACCTCCTTGGCCGCGCCGGCCTGTGGTCTGGCGCCCTCTGGTGCCCCACAGGTCATCCTCTGGTGCTCCCAGGTGCCTCGTCGAAAAATAGGACCAACGGTATAATTTTTGTGAATTTTTGAAAACTTTGAAAAACGCACATTTCTGGGTATTTAGTTTATAATTACTGGCCAGGAAAAATTTTGAAATCTTCAAATAACTAAAGAACTTTGCAAATTAAAAATGCTACAGCAACTAGAGCAAATGGAGGAAGAAAGATATGTTGTTTACCTCCTCTATGCATATAAAAAAGTATCCGTTAACAAGGTTGATCAAGTCTTGTCACCAAATAACTTTTTCATAGCATAAGAAGAAATAAACCTCAAATCAATCATGTTACCTTGAATTGCATTGATATGGATCCAATCACGAGAGTTTGATATTCTTCTTTAGGCTCATATATAGGACAATCAATAGTTCCCACTTTAATACTTCTCACATTAGTAATAGTATTGACTCCACATACTTTATCAATCTTCTTGGGGAAATAGACGGTATGCTCCTTATCATCAACATTAAAAGTAACCTTTCCTTTATTGCAATCAATAACAGCCCCTGCGGTGTTAAGAAAGGGTCTCCCAAGAATAATAGACATATTATCATCTTCAGGCATTTCCAACACAACAAAATCAGTTAATATCAAGCAGTTAGTAGTAACTTGAACAGGAACATTCTCACATATACCAACAGGAATAGCAGTAGATTTATCAGCCATTTGCAAAGATATATCAGTAGGTATCAACTTATCTAAATAAAGTCTCTTATAAAGAGAAAAAGGCATAACACTAACACCGGCTCCCAAGTCACATAGAGCAGTTTTAACATAATTATTCTTAATAGAACAAGGAATAGTAGGTATACCTGGGTCACCCAACTTCTTTGGAATTTTGCCATTGAAAGAGTAATTAGCAAGCATAGTGGAAATTTCCTCATTGGGGATTTTCCTTTTGTTAGTAACAATATCTTTCATATACTTTGAATAAGGAGGCAATTTAATAGCATCAGTCAAAGGGATTTGCAAGAATAAAGGTTTCATCCAATCGCAAAATTTATTATAGTGTTCTTCTTCCTTTGATTTTAGTTTCTTAGCAGGAAAAGGCATTTGCTTTTGTACCCAAGGTTCTCTTTCATTACCATGTTTCTCAGCAATAAAGTCTTCTTTAGTGTACTTTTTATTTTTAGCATGCTTTTCAGGTTCTTCTTCAACCTCTTCTTTATCAGGAGTATCATTCTTATCATTATCATGTTCATTACCACTTTCAGTTTCAGCATCAGAAATAGAAATACTATTAGGATCATTAGCAGGTTCAGAGGATTCTACAACATTTTTATGTTTCTTCTTCTTTTTCTTCTTAGAATGAGCACTAGGTTCAATGCGTTGAGAATCTTGTTCAATTCTTTTGGGATGCCCTTCAGGATATAAAGGATCCTGGGTAGAGACACCACCTCTAGTTGTTACTTCATAAGCATGTTTCTCTTTAGAATTATTCCCTAACAAGTCATTTTGCACTTTAGTGAGTTGATCAATTTGCGTTTGAATCATGTGAAAATGTTTAACGAGCATCTTAACATCATTGGAGGTTCTCTCCACAATACCATGCAATTCACTAATAGCTCGAGAATTTTCCATTAAATGATTCTCTACTCTCATATTAAAATTTTCTTGCTTAACAATATAATTATCAAACTCATCTAAGCATTGTGCAGGAGGCTTCGAATACGGAATATCTTCCCTAGTAAAGCGCTGAAGGGAGTTTACCTCAATCATGGATGAAGGGGGAATTATCTCACATATATCTTCTATGGGAGGAAGGTTCTTCACATCTTCAGATTTAATACCTTTCTCCTTGAGAGACTTCTTGGCTTCCCTCATATCTTCATCATTTAATTTAATCATACCCCTCTTCTTCAATATTGGCGTTGGAGTCGGTTCAGGCGTAGTCCAATCATCATGATTCCGGCTTATTTTAGCCAATAATTCTTCAGCGTCTTCTGGAGTTCTTTTCCTGAAAACACAACCAGCACAACTATCCAGGTATGCCCTAGACTCAATGGTTAGTCCACTATAAAATATATCAAGTAAATCATGCTTTTCCAGATCATGCTCAGGTCGAGCTCTAATAAGAGAGCAAAATCTCGACCAAGCCTCAGGCAATTTCTCTTCATCTTCCTGATTAAAATTATAAATTCTCTGCAAAGCAATATGTTGAGCACTAGCAGGAAAGTATTTGCGGAAGAAAACATCAAGCAATTCTTTCGGACTTTTAATAGAATTAGGTGGCAAATTATTATACCAAGTTTTAGCGTCATTCTTTAATGAGAATGGAAATATTTTAGCAACAAAGTAAGTACGCATCTTGACATCATCAGAAAACAAGCTACTTAGAGTAGATAACTCAGTCATGTGTTCAACAGCACTTTCTTTTTCAGTACCACAAAAGGGTGTTTTCTCAACAATAGCTATATGAGATAGATCAAGAGAAAAATCATAATCTTTATCCCTAATGTTTATAGGAGATGTGGCAAACTTAGGATCAGGAGACAGTTTATATCTAACAGCATGTTCTGCAAGCAACTTTTTAATTTTTCTTGCATCAGTAGTAGCTTTGCATTTTTCAATAAAATCATCATTAAGCTCCACATAATCTTCCTCAGGATCATCACTAAAATAACCAAGTTCAGGTGAACTAACAGGTGTAGTAGCATTAGGAGTTTCAGTATTTTCAATTTGTCTAGACCTAGCAATTGTAGCATCTAGAAAGGATCCCAATGAACCACTATCATCAAGCACAGCAGAAACATTATCAATATTATGAGAGTTTTCAGATTCAGCAGAAGTACCCGCATTTGAAGCATGCGGCGGTGAAACAAGTTTATCAATCACAGATGGTGAATCAAGAGCAGCAGAGGTATTCAGAATTGTACCTTTTCTTGTAGTGGATGGTAATATGGCGATCTTAGTATCGCGAGGTTTACCCATGATGGAGAATTTGTAGCGAACAATATTAATCCAAGTGAACTTCCAAATAAAGCTATGCTCCCCGGCAACGGCGCCAGAAAATAGTCTTGATGACCCACAAGTATAGGGGATCGCAACAGTCTTCGAGGGAAGTAAAACCCAATTTATTGATTCGACACAAGGGGAGACAAAGAACACTTGGAAGCCTTAACAGCGGAGTTGTCAATTCAGCTGCACACAGAAACAGAACTTGCTCGCAAGGGTTTATCGATAGTAACAGGTTTATAGCAGTAGCGATGAGTGAAATAACAGCAGAGAGTGAGAGACAGCGATAGTGATTTTAGTAAACAGCAGGATTAAAATACTGTAGGCACGGGGACGGATGACGGGCGTTGCATGGATGAGAGAAACTCATGTAACAATCATAGCAGGGCATTTGCAGATAATAATAAAACGGTGTCCAAGTACAAAGCAATCAATAGGCATGTGTTCCATATATAGTCGTGCGTGCTCGCAATGAGAAACTTGCACAACATCTTTTGTCCTACCAGCCGGTGGCAGCCGGGCCTCAAGGGAAACTACTGGATATTAAGGTACTCCTTTTAATAGAGTACCGGAGCAAAGCATTAACACTCCGTGAACACATGTGATCCTCACATCGCTACCATCCCCTCCGATTGTCCCAATTCTTGTCACTTCGGGGCCATTGGTTCCGGACAGCGACATGTGTATACAACTTATAGGTAAGACCATAAACAATGAATATCTTGATGAAGCAATAACATGTTCAGATCTGAGATCATGGCACTCGGGCCCTAGTGACAAGCATTAAGCATAACAAGTTGCAACAATATCATCAAAGTACCAATTACGGACACTAGGCACTATGCCCTAACAATCTTATGCTATTACATGACCAATCTCATCCAATCCCTACCATCCCCTTCAGCCTACAGCGGGGGAATTACTCACACATGGATGGGGGAAACATGGCTGGTTGATGTAGAGGCGTTGGCGGTGATGGCGGCGATGATCTCCTCCAATTCCCCGCCCCGGCGGAGTGCTAGAACGGAGACTTCTGGCTCCCGCGACGGAGTTTCGCGATGTGGCGGCGTTCTGGAGGGTTTCTGGCGACTTCGACTTCTCTCCATGCGTTTTTAGGTCGAGGCGAATAAGTAGTCCGAAGGAGGGCGTCGGAGGCCGGCCGAGGGGGCCACACCACAGGGCCGCGCGGGCCCCCCTGGGCCGCGCCGCCCTATGGTGTGGGGCCCTCGGGCCTCCACTTCAATTGTCCTTCTGGCTCTGTTAGTTTCCTGGGAAAATAGGGCCTTCTGCATAAATTCCGAGGATTTTCCCGAAAGTTGGATTTCTGCACAAAAACGAGACACCAGAGCAGTTCTGCTGAAAACAGCGTTAGTCCGTGTTAGTTGCATCCAAAATACACAAATTAGAGGCAAAACAATAGCAAAAGTGTTCGGGAAAGTAGATACGTTTTGGACGTATCACTAAACACCGGAGGGTTGGTGTTTTGGAAGTTCTTGAGCTTGGATCCGGGGTGGTCATGATTTCCATGGCCTTGGTTGGCGATGTTCTGCAAGGCGATGAGGTTGGCTTGGCGTTCGGCTCTTTCGGTTTCCCGGTCTGCAAGCATGGTTTGCAGAAGTTGCAGCATCGCGTCGTTGGTTCGATTCGGAGGGGCCATCTGAAGATGTAGAAGATTATGAGATAAGAGGGAAACATTCTATGGTTCATTTTGGTTAAGTTTGAAAGACATTTGAAAACTTGTAATATTTTCATGACAAACATAACATTCATTCATTCATGCAACACATAGTACAAACTACACACATACTTCAATGGTTTTAAGAACCATCCTCATGCCACGATACAAAGGACGGGATACACTCACACCTACTATAAGTGAACTAGTGCAACTACTCCTCATCATCGACATCGATCGGGACGTAGTCGTCGGGTCCTGCCTCCAGAAACTCGTAGTCCTCCTCCTCGGTGTTCTCGTCCTCCTCAAAGTCGTCGTCATCGCTCAGAAAGGCGTCTCCTCCCTGAATGTCGATGCCTCCATCGTCATCCTCCAGCTGACGAATCTGATCCTCCTGGGCCTTGACAGTGGCCTCAAGTGACGCGATCCGGGCGCGAAGGCGGCGAATCGTAGCGTCCTTCTTGGCACGCTGCTGGCGAAGGCTCCTGCGGTCGTTGTTGAGTAGCTTGATCGCCTCACCCTGCTCGGTGATGTGAGCATGGGTCTGGTTCGCGTAAGCGCGAGAGGCGTCGAGGTCCCTCTGAGTCTGGTAGAGCATGAAGTCCAAGTGATCCACATGGTGCCTCAACTGGGGGTGCAGTGGCACATCCATGGGTCTTCCGTCAGAGTTACGCCTCGCGAGATGCGCAAAGCGTTCCTCACGAAGTGCTTCCGCATTCTGTCCGCACAGACGAGCAAGTGCTTCCTGAAGAGCACGTGCAAGCCCGTCGAGCCAGTTGCTTTCCCTGAAAGAGAAAAGGATCCTCTCCGAGGTGGGAGGCTCCATCTTGCCCCTCAAGTCGGCAGTGATAATCCACTGCAGTTCCCCTCCCGGCTGGTCGTCCACCTGAATCCCGTGAAACTCGGGGTGTGGGCGGCCAAGGTGATCCGACAGGGAGTCGAGGTCATGCTCGAAGATCAAGCTTCCTCCGTTCCCAAGTTGGTAAAACTTGGTGTTGATGGGTTCATTCGGCTCCATCTAAAAGAGAATTGGATGAGTAAGTTAGAGAGTGCAAAGTGTGGCAAAATTTTAAGTTGATTCAAATAAGATAGAACATGATTCATCAAAGTTTGGCAAAGTCTCAAAGACCAGAGTGTAGGAACTTTTCACAAGTATTTTCTTTCATTTGCTTTCAAAGTTAAGTTTTTTCAGAACGCCCATTCTAACTAAGGTTTCTCAAGGTCAAACAATGGCTCTGATACCAACTTGTCAACACCCAGATTTTTAAGTCCGAATGCCTATTATGTCATACATCGCAATCCCAGGAATATTGTTGTTGCGAGGCATAATAGTTAAGTATCACAGTCATCATTCATTACAAACCATAAGTCTTACAAATTTGGAATCACATGATCCATATTACACGAATAGTTGATCTATTGATCAACGAACAAACACAAGTTCACAGTTCAACATAGCGGAAGCGTAAGATACAAGGACTCTCTAGTCCACAGGCCAACGCTTGACGTCAGAAAGCGCTTAGTTGTCGTAGGCGTCCTGCTGATCATCTCCTTGGTCGTCTTCATACTCTGGCCATTTGAATAGCCAGGGACAAAGCCGTGAGTACGTTGAGTACTCGCAAACTAATACTAATGTAAGTGCTAGACATTCTAGTAGGGTTTGCTAAGCTCTAGTTTATTTGCATAAAGCTAGTTTTAGTTCACAAAGTTTTGAGAAAAGCTTGTTCAAGTGCTAACTAACTCAAGTGGGAACATTAGTGTCATTCCCACCATTCAAGTGGTGATTTCAATTCAATCCACCATAAGTCATTTCACCATCATCCTTTTCAACATCATTTTCAAAGATATGACATCGGAAACTGTATGGCCTTTCCAACCGTCCGTAACCGTGGACGCGGCTATTCGAATAGGTTTACACTCTGCAGAGGTTGCACACTTGTGCCACAACATTTGATTTCATCCGTCGGGATTTCCCCGAATCATCGTAACACAGTACGCGGATCATCAACCATAACCTTTCACTTACGAATCCTAGTATGAGCACCTCTCCCCATGAGCTTGGCCTCCCAGTGAAGACAGAGACCAGCACAGGAACTGCACAGGGCTTGGGCCGGACATTCACCTCATTTCGCATCATATCGTATCGTTTCTTTTGTGGTAGAGGCAGCTTTCGGCATAACCCCGATGACGCTTGTTTAGAGGGAACCCATACTAAGACGCATAAACTTCCAGTTAAGCCCTACCCATAATCAGGTATTGTGGGGGTACTTAATAATTGGAAAGGTATCGCATTCAAACCAACATCATTGTTTATCAAAAATCACCATCTTCTCTTGGTCATATTCACCTTCAAAAATCATTCAATGGAATGCATCTTCATTCCAAGGTTTCAAAAATCTCCTTGTTCCCGTATAGAGTAGTCAAGTTTTAATTCATTAGCACTAGCTCTAATTCATGAGGGGTGCTAACTTGCTTTGCTTGGAGAAAACTAACTCACTACTCTATGAACCACTTGTACTTTGACCAAAGTTAACTATAAAAGTAACTCATTTAGAAAACAAGTAAAAACTTGTAAAGTAAAAACTTGGGATGGGTTCATATACGAAAAGGTAAGAAACATGGTGCCTTGCCCCAAGGGGCTTTGCACTTTGCAAGAATATTAGCTTGCATTGGTAGTAGCTTGCCTTGGTAGTTCTCAAACTGTTCCTCCTCCTCCTCCTGGTAGCAACCTTCTTCTTCGGCGTACTCTCCGGTGCTACCGTCTAAATTTGAATACGAGTATAATTACTCACTAATTCAATGGCTGTTCCACACATCACAAATAAACACACAAACTACTCTATGCACACCAAATAAATAAACTAGGGTGCATGGGTTGTGGGATTTAAATAGAGTTCACTTCTTTGTATTCCATATGTAAATGATAGTTTCCATAGGGTTCTTGAGAAGTAATTTCCTCTCATTGAAATCTTCTTAAGATTTAATTTCTCCAACAATCATGGATGAACTCATATTGACCTAAGTCAAATGTTCATCATCATCATCATTTGGGAAAATGATTTAAATGAGGTGGATCACCTCATACCATTTAAATAACACTACCTTTGATTTAAATCTCAAGTAATTCATATAAGAGAGTTTGGGACCAGTGGTCCAAACATCCCATGAATCCATGTGAGACAAGTTTAAATGAAGTGTAAGACTTCACACAATTTAACTTAATAGTTTTGGGTAATATCAACTAGTTAAACTAGCCATAATATCCATTCCTTAAACCATGGCATGATCATGCAAAGTGACCACACCATTTTATTGCATAAACAATTAGTGTAAGTCAAATGTGAGCTATTAGAGTTGGAATTAACTTAATATCTATTTTGGTTGATTTTTAAGAATTATTTGAATAGGGAAAAGCCCCTGTCTTGTTATTTTTATCATATTTATTCTACAAAGAAATTGACCATCAGGCCAGTGGCATGTTGTAGAGAATTTCAGTGGCTTTCTAACAATATAAAATTCACTAAGTTTGGTTTAGCCAATTTGAAATGGTTGAATTTCAAAGTGGAGGCAGTATTCAAATTCATTTGAATTAATTAAACTAAGTTTGAATTAAAAGGGCCGGCGGGAAAAGCTACTGGGCCAAATCGTTTAAACGGGCCCAAGGCCAGCCCAGCCATGGTCCAGTACCGCGCGGGCTGCCTGACAGGGTGGGGTCCGCCTGTCAGCCTCTTTTAAAACCCGAAACGGTAAGTTTCAACGTGGGACGTAGGATTAGATCGGGATCGGACGGCGCTGGTGCGTCGTCTTCTCCGGCGAGAGGCAGAGAGGTTGGCGGCGAGGGTAGGGGGTCGGAGAGCTCACCGCGGCTCCAGCTAGGGTTGGCAGTGTGCGCGGTGAAGGTGTAGACGACGGCGAGTTGACTGGTACCGGCGGCAACTCCTGGATCGGCTTCAATCGGCGGCGAGCTTCCGCGGCGTCCGTCGGCAGTGAGGTGGCGATTGGGTGGCTACGGCGGCGAATGTTGATGGTGGAGTGGCTCAGGCGGTCGAGTGAGAAGAGGGGAGTGTGCTGGTGTGCTCAATTCGACGAATGGAGCTCTCCTTTTATAGGCAAGCGAGTGACCGTGAGGGCTGCGGCGAGGTCGACATGCTCGCGGCGATTCCGGCGAGCGGTTGGGCTAGGCGAGGGTGCTGTCGGGTTCTCCTCTTCCAGGCGAAGCTAGGGGTGGTGTTGGCTTGGTCGGGGGACGTCTGGTCTGGTCGCATTTCTTCCACGACGGCCGCGGCGCGTACGGGAACAAGTCGTCGTCTCCGGCGCCGGCGGTCACGGGTCTGGGCTGGGTGCGTGTCTGGCGGCGTCGCGGTGTCACTGCGGTGCTCAACGCGTTGCAGGCGGGGCCAGGGCGTGCTCGAGGTAGTGGCGCGGCGCGTGTCCAGGGCGCGTGCGTTCCGGCCAGTGTCGAGCTTCTCCTCGACCGTGGCTTGCCCTAGCATGCTTGGTAGGGTGCGGTGGCGTTGTTTGGCAAGGTGGGCAGGGGTGGCGATGAAGGGGAGAGGAGGTGGTGCGGCATGGTGGTGCCATGGCCGGCATGCCATGCACATGTGAGCTATCCCCTCCTCCTTAGCTTCACTATGTGTCATTGATGGTTAGAGGGAACCAGGGGGCCAAATGGGCTAGGTTTGATGTAGATTAGATGTGTAGATCACTATAGCAAATAGTGTCTAAATAGTGTTCAATTTTGGAAATTACAAAATTGTCCAAATTTGAAATAATTCAAAAGGTGAAAGTTTTTGAAATGTGAGTGTTGCTATTAGTTGTAAATGGCCAGAGGTGATTTGAGGTGGTGGTGGAAAAAGTAGAATTCAAGAATTGCAAAAATTGACAAGTGTGAGATTGTTCCACTTGTTAAAATGTTGCAACTTTGGATGAGCATAGCTATTGATCAAGGATGAATTTGGCAGGGTGATCTTCATCAAAGTTGTTCACCTTGATGTTGACTTTGAAATGGTGAAAGAGTTAGCAAGAATTGGTTTGGGAAAATTGATTTGCAGGGGCTCAAAGTGGTGATCAGACTATAAATTTCAGTTTTGACCATTATCATATGTGAGTGGGAATTGTGTTTGAATTTCATTTGAATTGTGCAACCTTGGTTCCAAAAGTTGTAATAAGTGTTTAGTAACATTATTCAACTAATGGTGAAGACCAAATAGGTCTAGGGTCAAAATTTATAAAAATGCCATAGGGCATATGTTAGGTTTTTTAGGGTTTTGCAATTATTGGAATTTCTTCCTCTTTGATTTATTTGGTTGGTGATCTTCAGTTGATCACACTAGGGTTTTAGAGCATAGCAAATACAAGTGAAAGCAATCATCATGGCATATCACTCAAATGCACAAGTCATATGCATGGTACTATATGCAAAAAGAAAAGTTTTTGTTGGTTTGAAATTTTTCTTTTCTGGAATTCTCTAACTTTCTTTTTATTGAAATTTGGGGTGTTACAATCAATCCCTAGGAAAAATAACATTGACAAGTCAGTCTACGATAATACAAAGACCAGACATGCACGCAGCAATAACTATATAAGCTAAAGACGAGGTATAAGAGCAAGCAGATTGGAAATGCACATAGCATGATTATAAAAGCAGTGTGAGAATAGCAGACACGAGAAAACAGCTAGCAGCTAGCGGTGAGCTAATGACGTGGTATAAGAACAAGCAGATTGGAAATGCCCATAGCATGACTATAAAAGCAGTGCGACAATAGCATGCAGTACAAAAACAGTAGGCAGCAAATGAATGGGTATAAGGCTATAAATATGTGGATGCACACAGGTGTCAGTAGAATGAACAGGATGGTAGCGACCGGATAATGCTTTTGTACTGTACAATATTTAAACAAATTTCATGTGAAGCAACACATCAAGAAAGTTAACGGCATATGAGATCTGCAAATAACTACACAAAACATGGCTAAAGAAACACCGCGATCTAACGGGCCAGCGTACTAACCAAGCTGCGGCGGGGTGGACGGGGGCGGCAACTTGCATTCCAGCGGCGGCGAACGCGGGAGACGATGAATCGACCCTGTTTCAGTAGAAGCGGGCGTTAGTGAAGCAGATCTGGTTGGCTGGCAAGGGATTCGGTGAAGTTGATACAGCCGCTGCGCCGAGGTAGTCGGTGGCGAGGTCGGCGGTGAAGCAGATCCGTCGGTGGCGAGGTCGGCGGTGAAGCAGATTCGTCGGTGGCGAGGTCGGCGGTGAAGCAGATCCGTCGGTGACGAGGGCGGCGGGGGAGCGGATCAGGTGGGCGGACAGCCAACACGATCAAGGCTACGCCGTGGAGGAGTATGCCGGCGGCGAAGCAGATCTAGTACTGTAGAGAGTCAGAGCTTTGGCGTGTGAGAGTATTTTTGAGCTAATGGGGCGAATGGTTGGTGGGTGGGTGTGGGCCTGTGGGGAGGGTTCGGGATCTAGGCAAGATATTTCATTGTTACCGAATGAGCCCTCCATGGTCGGTGGGTTGTAGCTTCCGGACCAGGGTTAAAAGGGTAAAACTGGTCACGGGATTTTCGAATGGATGCGGCGGGATGATTTGGCGCACGGCCGAAATTTTCAGTTTCAAGCTACGAGCAGAACGACAAAAATAATGTTTTTCCCCAGGGAGCTCTCATTTCTTCCTCTTCTCTTTCTCTCTCGAGTCTCTCCCACTCCCCCGGCTCCTCTCCCCCTTCTCTCCGGCGGCCTCGCCGGCCGGAGACGAGGCCGACTTCTCTCTGTATATTGTACACCCTCCGAACTAAATTAATTGATTCAACTTTCCTTAGACGTGTATGTATCTAGAGTAAAAACATGTGTGGATACATCCATATTTAGATAAGCAAAGTTGAGTCAGCTAATTTGGATCCGAGGGAGTTAGTGTTGTTGTAAGCTTAGATCCAGTGTTTCCCATGAGCAGAATGGCGCAATGGAGTCGGGGATCTCGTCATCGGCTTCAGATCTGGCCTATGGTGAATGGGCGGATCTTGCGGCCAAACCCCGATCTGGTGCCATCAATGTGATGGCGCTAACGGTGAGGCTTGCTTTGGTCAGTGCTTCAGATCTGGTCAATGGGGAAGTCAAGCTGCTAAAGTTCACAAGCTCGGGGCATACGACGGCGTCATCCGTCTTGCCCGTGCACATCTTGGCCTTTCAGCGGCCCTTCTCAGAGCCAATATGCCGTTGCTGAGGCCCTTCTTCTCCTTCGTCCTGGCGACTACCGGCGACACCGTCCCAAGTGGTGCGTCCCCGGTGACGGAGTTGCTGGAAAGGATGCGGAGCAGAAATCTGATGTGGGTTAGAGAAGGACTCGATTGATTTTCTTCTATATGTTTTGGGGTCCTTTTTGTAAAGTTGCAGGTTCTATTAGTTATTGTCTAGTACTTTTGGTCCTCTATGTAATTTTTTGGACTAGTTTCCATTGGCACTGATAAACTTGAATTTTGACAAGTTCACAGGGAAAAAAATTCCTTTGCACATATGGCCTATCATGTATAAACATTCTTGAGATTTAAACTATATGTAATGTGCCATGCATTAACCCTAAACCATATATATGTAACTAACCCTAGCTGATCAAACCCAACTTAATTAAAACAAATAACCCTAAACTATACGCATGCACTTTATGCGCATAGGCGCGGGTGCCTCTAATAATGTGTGTGCGCACTCGATCGATGATCCCTAAACCTTATACAACCCTGAAACCCTAATCCCTAATCCCTAAACCCTAAACACCCTAAACACTAAACCCTATACCCTAAACCCTAACCCTAACCCTAAACCCTAATTAAACCCTATATATAGGCCAACGACACTTAATTGTGCATCAAGCAGGCCAGGGGTGCCTCGCGGTCCTCTAATTAAATTAAATGTGCCATGCATTAACCCTAAACCATATATATGTAACTAACCATAGCTAATCAACCCTACTTAATGAAAACACATAACCCTAAAGTATACTAGTTATAACCCGATCTAATAAAAACATGCTCTATATATAGCAGCTAGCTAGCAAACCTTAGATTAACACCAATTAATATATACATGGCCTATATCGATCATGTTGTATAACATATCCCTGAGATTCATTAATTAATTATATAATTATCGTGATAAATTAATTAACTCTAATTTTGACAAGTTCTCTCGAATGAAAACACATTTGATTAAGTTGCCTCATAATATATATATATAATTAGTGTGCATGCATGGCCTACCATGCATTCGTGCATATATTTTAATGTATATTTGAACATATTCTTGGGGATTTCAATCTCTCTCTCTCGATCATCTATATATCGTTGGTGGCCAAAAAAACACACACATATATATGCATGCAATTTATGCGTAAAGGCGCGGGTGCCTCTAATAATGTGTGTGCGCACTCGATCGATGATCCCTAAACCTTAAACAACCCTAAAACCTTAAATCTCTAATCCCTAATCCCTAAACCTAAACACCCTAAACACTAAACCCTAAACCCTAGACCCTAAACCCTAACCCTAACCCTAACCCTAACCCTAAACCCTAGCTAACCCTAAACCCTAATTAAACCCTATGTATAGGCCAACGACACTTTAATTGTGCATCGAGCAGGCCAGGGGTGCCTCGCGGTCCTCTAATTAAATTAAATGTGCCATGCATTAACCCTAAACCATATATATGTAACTAACCCTAGCTAATCAACCCTACTTAATTAAAACACATAACCCTAAACTATACTAGCTAGCTATAACCCGATCTAATAAAAACATGCTCTATATATAGCAGCTAGCTAGCAAACCGTAGATTAACACCAATTAAAATATACATGGCCTATATCGATCATGTTGTATAACATATCCCTGAGATTCATTAATTAATTATATAATTATCGTGATAAATTAATTAACTTGAATTTTGACAAGTTCTCTCGAATGAAAACACATTTGATTAAGTTGCCTCATAATATATATAATTAGTGTGCATGCATAGCCTACAATGCATTCGTGCATATATTTTAATGTATATTTGAACATATTCTTGGGGATTTCAATCTCTCTCTCGATCATCTATATATCGTTGGTGGCCCAAAAAACACACATATATACGCATGCACTTTATGCGTAAAGGCGCGGGTGCCTCGATCTAATAATGTGTTTGCGCACTCGATCGATGATCCCTAAACCTTAAACAACCCTAAAACCTTAAATCTCTAATCCCTAATCCCTAAACCTAAACACCCTAAACACTAAACCCTAAACCCTAGACCCTAGACCCTAACCCTAACCCTAACCCTAACCCTAAACCCTAATTAAACCCTATGTATAGGCCAACGACACTTTAATTGTGCATCGAGCAGGCCAGGGGTGCCTCGCGGTCCTCTAATTAAATTAAATGTGCCATGCATTAACCCTAAACCATATATATGTAACTAACCCAAGCTAATCAACCCTACTTAATTAAAACACATAACCCTAAACTATACTAGCTAGCTATAACCCGATCTAATAAAAACATGCTCTATATATAGCAGCTAGCTAGCAAACCGTAGATTAACACCAATTAAAATATACATGGCCTATATCGATCATGTTGTATAACATATCCCTGAGATTCATTAATTAATTATATAATTATCGTGATAAATTAATTAACTTGAATTTTGACAAGTTCTCTCGAATGAAAACACATTTGATTAAGTTGCCTCATAATATATATAATTAGTGTGCATGCATAGCCTACAATGCATTCGTGCATATATTTTAATGTATATTTGAACATATTCTTGGGGATTTCAATCTCTCTCTCGATCATCTATATATCGTTGGTGGCCCAAAAAACACACATATATACGCATGCACTTTATGCGTAAAGGCGCGGGTGCCTCGATCTAATAATGTGTTTGCGCACTCGATCGATGATCCCTAAACCTTAAACAACCCTAAAACCTTAAATCTCTAATCCCTAATCCCTAAACCTAAACACCCTAAACACTAAACCCTAAACCCTAGACCCTAAACCCTAACCCTAACCCTAACCCTAACCCTAAACCCTAATTAAACCCTATGTATAGGCCAACGACACTTTAATTGTGCATCGAGCAGGCCAGGGGTGCCTCGCGGTCCTCTAATTAAATTAAATGTGCCATGCATTAACCCTAAACCATATATATGTAACTAACCCAAGCTAATCAACCCTACTTAATTAAAACACATAACCCTAAACTATACTAGCTAGCTATAACCCGATCTAATAAAAACATGCTCTATATATAGCAGCTAGCTAGCAAACCGTAGATTAACACCAATTAAAATGTACATGGCCTATATCGATCATGTTGTATAACATATCCCTGAGATTCATTAATTAATTATATAATTATCGTGATAAATTAATTAACTTGAATTTTGACAAGTTCTCTCGAATGAAAACACATTTGATTAAGTTGCCTCATAATATATATATAATTAGTGTGCATGCATAGCCTACAATGCATTCGTGCATATATTTTAATGTATATTTGAACATATTCTTGGGGATTTCAATCTCTCTCTCGATCATCTATATATCGTTGGTGGCCCAAAAAACACACATATATACGCATGCACTTTATGCGTAAAGGCGCGGGTGCCTCGATCTAATAATGTGTGTGCGCACTCGATCGATGATCCCTAAACCTTAAACAACCCTAAAACCCTAAATCCCTAATCCCTAATCCCTAATTAAACCCTAAACACCCTAAACACTAAACCCTAGACCCTAGACCCTAAACCCTAACCCTAACCCTAACCATCTGCCCTAGCTAACCCTAAACCCTAATTAAACCCTAATGTATAGGCCAACGACACTTAATTGTGCATCGAGCAGCCCAGGGGTGCCTCGCGGTCCTCTAATTAAATTAATTAAATGCGCCATGCATTAACCCTAAACCATATATATGTAAATAACCCTAGCTAATCAACCCTACTTAATTAAAACACATAACCCTAAACTATACTAGATATAACCCGATCTAATAAAAACATGCTCTATATATAGCAGCTAGCTAGCAACCCGTAGATTAACGCCAATTAAAATATACATGGCCTATATCGATCATGTTGTATAACATATCCCTGAGATTCATTAATTAATTATATAATTATTGTGATAAATTAATTAACTTGAATTTTGACAAGTTCTCTCGAATGAAAACACATTTGATTAAGTTGCCTCATAATATATATATATAATTAGTGTGCATGCATGGCCTACAATGCATTCGTGCATATATTTTAATGTATATTTGAACATATATATTCTTGGGGATTTCAATCTCGATCTCTCTCTCTCGATCATCTATATATCGTTGGTGGCCCAAAAAACACACATATATACGCATGCACTTTATGCGTAAAGGCGCGCGCGGGTGCCTCTAATAATGTGTGTGCATGCGCACTCGATCGATGATCCCTAAACCTTAAACAACCCCTAAAACCTTAAATCCCTAATCCCTAATAATCCCTAAACCCTAAACACCCTAAACACTAAACCCTAAACCCTAACCCTAACCCTAACCCTAACCCTAACCCTAAACCCTAGCTAACCCTAAACCCTAAACCCTAGACCCTAAACCCTAGACCCTAAACCCTAACGACCCTAACCCTAACCCTAACCCTAACCCTAAACCCTAGCTAACCCTAAAACCCTAATTAAACCCTATGTATAGGCCAACGACACTTAATTGTACGTGCATCGAGCAGGCCAGGGGGTGCCTCGCGGTCCTCTAATTAAATTAAATGTGCCATGCATTAACCCTAAACCATATATATGTAACTAACCCTAGCTAGCTAATCAACCCTACTTAATTAAAACACATAACCCTAAACTATACTAGCTAGCTATAACCCGATCTAATAAAAACATGCTCTATATGTAGCAGCTAGCTAGCAAACCGTAGATTAACACCAATTAAAATATACATGGCCTATATCGATCATGTTGTATAACATATCCCTGAGATTCATTAATTAATTATATAATTATCGTGATAAATTAATTAACTTGAATTTTGACAAGTTCTCTCGAATGAAAACACATTTGATTAAGTTGCCTCATAATATATATATATATAATTAGTGTGTATGCATGGCCTACAATGCATTCGTGCATATATTTTAATGTATATTTGAACATATTCTTGGGGATTTCAATCTCTCTCTCGATCATCTATATATCGTTGGTGGCCCAAAAACACACATATATATATACGCATGCACTTTATGCGTAAAGGCGCGGGTGCCTCGATCTAATAATGTGTGTGCGCACTCGATCGATGATCCCTAAACCTTAAACAACCCTAAAACCCTAAATCCCTAATCCCTAATCCCTAAACCCTAAACACCCTAAACACTAAACCCTACACCCTAGACCCTAAACCCTAACCCTAACCCTAACCCTAGCCATCTGCCCTAGCTAACCCTAAACCCTAATTAAACCCTATGTATAGGCCAACGACACTTAATTAATTAAATTAATTAAATGCGCCATGCATTAACCCTAAACCATATATATGTAACTAACCCTAGCCAATCAACCCTACTTAATTAAAACACATAACCCTAAACTATACTAGATATAACCCGATCTAATAAAAACATGCTCTATATATAGCAGCTAGCTAGCTAGCAAACCGTAGATTAACACCAATTAAAATATACATGGCCTATATCGATCATGTTGTATAACATATCCCTGACATTCATTAATTAATTATATAATTATCGTGATAAATTAATTAACTTGAATTTTGACAAGTTCTCTCGAATGAAAACACATTTGATTAAGTTGCCTCATAATATATATATATATAATTAGTGTGCATGCATGGCCTACAATGCATTCGTGCATATATTTTAATGTATATTTGAGCATATATATTCTTGGGGATTTCAATCTCGATCTCTCTCTCTCGATCATCTATATATCGTTGGTGGCCCAAAAAACACACATATATACGCATGCACTTTATGCGTAAAGGCGCGCGCGGGTGCCTCTAATAATGTGTGTGCGCACTCGATCGATGATCCCTAAACCTTAAACAACCCCTAAAACCTTAAATCCCTAATCCCTATTAATCCCTAATCCCTAAACCCTAAACACCCTAAACACTAAACCCTAAACCCTAAACCCTAACCCTAACCCTAACCCTAAACCCTAGCTAACCCTAAACCCTAAACCCTAGACCCTAAACCCTAACGACCCTAACCCTAACCCTAAACCCTAGCTAACCCTAAAACCCTAATTAAACCCTATGTATAGGCCAACGACACTTAATTGTACGTGCATCGAGCAGGCCAGGGGGTGCCTCGCGGTCCTCTAATTAAATTAAATGTGCCATGCATTAACCCTAAACCATATATATGTAACTAACCCTAGCTAGCTAATCAACCCTACTTAATTAAAACACATAACCCTAAACTATACTAGCTAGCTATAACCCGATCTAATAAAAACATGCTCTATATGTAGCAGCTAGCTAGCAAACCGTAGATTAACACCAATTAAAATATACATGGCCTATATCGATCATGTTGTATAACATATCCCTGAGATTCATTAATTAATTATATAATTATCGTGATAAATTAATTAACTTGAATTTTGACAAGTTCTCTCGAATGAAAACACATATGATTAAGTTGCCTCATAATATATATATAATTAGTGTGCATGCATGGCCTACAATGCATTCGTGCATATATTTTAATGTATATTTGAGCATATATATTCTTGGGGATTTCAGTCTCGATCTCTCTCTCTCTCGATCATCTCTATATATCGTTGGTGGCCCAAAAAACACACATATATACGCATGCACTTTATGCGTAAAGGCGCGGGTGCCTCTAATAATGTGTGTGCGCACTCGATCGATGATCCCTAAACCTTAAACTTAACAACCCCTAAAACCTTAAATCCCTAATCCCTAATAATCCCTAATCCCTAAATCCTAAACACCCTAAACACTAAACCCTAAACCCTAGACCCTAAACCCTAACCCTAACCCTAACCCTAACCCTAAACCCTAGCTAACCCTAAACCCTAAACCCTAGACCCTAAACCACCCTAGACCCTAAACCCTAACCTAACCCTAACCCTAACCCTAAACCCTAAACCCTAAACCCTAAACCCTAGACCCTAAACCCTAACCCTAACCCTAACCCTAACCCTAACCCTAACCCTAAACCCTAGCTAACCCTAAACCCTAAACCCTAGACCCTAAACCACCCTAGACCCTAAACCCTAACCTAACCCTAACCCTAACCCTAACCCTAAACCCTAGCTAACCCTAAACCCTAATTAAACCCTATGTATAGGCCAACGACACTTAATTGTGCATCGAGCAGGCCAGGGGGTGCCTCGCGGTCCTCTAATTAAATTAAATGTGCCATGCATTAACCCTAAACCATATATATGTAATAACTAACCCTAGCTAATCAACCCTACTTAATTAAAACACATAACCCTAAACTGTACTAGCTAGCTATAACCCGATCTAATAAAAACATGCTCGATCTATATATAGCAGCTAGCTAGCAAATTAAACGGTAGATTAACACCAATTAATATATACGACATGGCCTATATCGATCATATGTTGTATAACATCTCCCTGAGATTCATTAATTAATTATATAATTATCGATGATAAATTAATTAACTTGAATTTTGACAAGTTCTCTCGAATGAAAACACATTTGATTAAGTTTCCTCATAATATATATATAATTAGTGTGCGCACTCGATCGATGATCCCTAAACCTTAAACAACCCTAAAACTCCCCTAAACCCTAAACACCCTAAACACTAAACCCTAGACCCTAAACACCCTAAGCACTAAACCCTAAACCCTAGACCCTAAACACCGTAAACACTAAACCCTAAACCCTAAACCCTAAACCCTAAACACCCTAAACACTAATTAAACCCTAAACCCTAGACCCTAAACACCCTAAACTAAACCCTAGACCCTAGCTAAACACCCTAAACACTAAACCCTAAACCCTAGATAACCCTAAACCCTAATTAAACCCTATATATAGGCCAACGACACTTAATTGTGCATCAAGCAGGCCAGGGGTGCCTAGCTCGCGGTCCTCTGGTTAAATTAAATGTGCCATGCATTAACCCTAAACCATATATATAACTAACCCCTAGCTAATCAAACCCTAGTTCATTAAAACACATAACCCTAAACTATACTAGCTAGCTATAACCCGATCTAATAAAAACATGCTCGATCTATATATAGCAGCTAGCTAGCAAATTAAACGGTAGATTAACACCAATTAATATATACGACATGGCCTATATCGATCATATGTTGTATAACATCTCCCTGAGATTCATTAATTAATTATATAATTATCGATGATAAATTAATTAACTTGAATTTTGATAAGTTCTCTCGAATGAAAACACATTTGATTAAGTTTCCTCATAATATATATATATATATAATTAGTGTGCATGCATGGCCTACCATGCATGCATTCGTGCATATATTTTAATATATATTTGATCGAACATATTCTTGGGGATTTCAATCTCTCTCTCTCTCGATCATCTATATATCATTGTTGGCCAAAAAACACACACATATACACATGCACTTTATGCGCAAAGGCGCGTGTGCCTCTAATAATGTGTGTGTGCGCACTCGATCGATGATCCATAAACCTTAAACCCTAATTAAATAAACCCTAATCCTAAACCCCTAAACATTAAACCCTAGACCCTAGACCCTAAACCCTAACCTCCTAACCCTAAACCCTAAACCCTAATTAAACCCTATATATAGGCCAATGACACTTAATTGTGCATCAAGCAGGCCAGGGGTGCCTTAGCTCGCGGTCCTCTAATTAAATTAAATGTGCCATGCATATATATATGTGTTTAATTTGGGGATTTCAATCGCTCTCTCGTATGTAGATCTCTCTCTACCTCTCTCTCTGTCTCTCTCTCTCTCTCGTTAATTGGTGGCCAACAACACACACATGCACTTTGTGCGCAAAGGCATGCGCCTCTAATAATGTGTGCGCAGTCGATCAATCCAGTTTTGATTAATCATAGCACACAAATAAAGAAGTTGTATTTGAATCCACACAACCTAATCTAAAACACATAACCCCTAACATGGCCTAATTAATTAACCCCTTCTCTCTACCTAATTAGTGGAAATTGCACAAAATCAAAAGGGGTCCCTCACTAATTGTGCATATCTGCTAGATTGTGATAAACTTTTGCCCCATATATATTTGGTGGATGGGTGCATCTTGGCATGTAAAACAATTAGTGTTTGCAAATGGCGTTGTCAAAATTTATGTACAAATGATTTCTTTCCATCCAAAGTGCATAAAATGGGAGTTTTAATGAAGAAAGTACAAATAAAACAGCTCAACATGCTTCCACACCCCGATTTCCACACGAAGTAGAGCATATTTAAAGGATAATTCCAGAGTTTTACTATTTTTCAAGCAACTTTCTAATTTTCCCCCACTCACATGACTTTATGTCGATTTAACGAAAATATGGCGAATTTAAACTACATGGGCGGGATAGTTTGAATTGCGCGCGCGGCAAAGGGAACCGCCTATTCCTCAACCTTGTGCATGGCAAATTACACACGCAACTCCATTAAACGCCACCTGCCGACCTTAATTATCACCCCGGCGGCCCGGCCGCATGACCCCCCACCCACCCCTACACAACTTATCCCCGTCCGTGCGAAGAGCTTCCCCTCCCCGTCCCGTCCGTGCGAAGAAGAAGCTTCCCCTCCCCGTCGTTCTTCTCGAGACGCACCGGCGGTCAAGTTGATCCACGGTAGGGCTGCTATCTCTAGCTCAATCATGTATCGGGCAAGACGGCCTAACGATTTATATTTTCTTGATGCTGCTAAAAAAATTCGTCAGTATGCTCGAACTAATTGGCACTTTATAGTTTTCCGCTCGATTTGTCATCGATCAATTTGTTCATTTGCGTGGGCATATAGAGTCAGTTCTGCACTCGATCCGTTAATTTGCTGAAATGCCATGGCAGAGTTTTGTACACGATCTGTTTGCTAAAATGTCGATGGGCATTTTTTGTTTTGTACTCGACATGATTGCTGAAATGCATAATCATGTAGTATAGTTTTGTACTCGATGGATATACATTTCCTACTTTGCCTTAAATTAATCACCAACCACTGTATCTCATAATTAAACAGATGGACAGAACTTGGATACTGCATGGACACTTATGTCCCCCTTCATATATAAATGGTGTTCAACCCTTTATGGGGATTATTAGAGCTCATGAAGGTCACAACCTGGACGTGTATTGCCCGCGCTGCACATGTATGAATGGTGAGAAGAGGCCTCACCCTGTAGTGGCAGATCATTTACACATTTTTGGGATGGACCGCACATATGTTAGGCTGGTTTAGCATGGTGAACCATATAATGATCCTTTAGCAGGAGAAGCAGATCTTGCTCACACTGTATGTGTGCTGGCATATGTAGTTAATTATTTATATTGATGCTGCCGCTGTTTCAATCAATAGTTTGCATTGCTGTGCAAGGTTATGTACTCAAATTTAACTTGTTGCGAGATGGATGGACGGGAAGGAGAGAAAAAGCGCTTGCTTCAGAAACGGGTTTCAGCTACGGGACATGTCTTTGTGCCGGAGGAGAAGGTAAATATGTAAAATGGCATTTGTTCAGGTTGCATCCCTTAGATGTTTGTCTAATCGGTTGATGTACTAATTGCAGAAGCATAGAGTTGAAGAGGTCTCTCAGTTTGATGGGAGATTTGAAGATGAATCTCAGTTTGATGCACCTGTGGATGGTACTAATGACGAGCCTTTCATAGACGAAGGTCCTGCACCTGAGATTATCCAGCCTACAGAAGGAGGCCGTGGACCGAGTACACAGCTTTGCGTTGAAGTGGATGCACGCCCGGAGATCATCAGGGGCGTCCGGGTAGTCTCAAGACCACCCAGCCCTGATGCACCTGTGGATGGTGCGATGACGAGCCTCTCATAGACGAAGGTCCTGCACCTGAGATTATCCAGCCTACGGAGGAGGCCGTGGACCGAGTACACAGCTTTGCGTTGAAGAGGATGCACACCGGAGATCATCGGGGCGTCCCGGTAGTCTCAGGACCACCCAGCCCTGATGCAAAATGTTGAGCTACTTTATGATTCGTACTCTTATGTTCTGGTGCTGTAGTATGTTATGATTTGTACGCCTTTGGCGCTAGATTAAGCATTCAGTGGATGATCGCGTTGCAAAATTCGACACCCACACAATCAGTTCATCGTATGAGTAGTAGCACAATTACTTCTACAGCGATTCCTGCCAGCGCATTAGTTGGTAGCATGAAACACTTTCAGGTACTCCCCTCTGATTCATATTAATTGACTCAATTCTGTCTAGATATGGATGTATCTAGATGCATTTGTTAACTAGACTAACAAACTTGAGTCAGTTAATATGAATCCGTGTAAACCGCCCAGTCCTCGAGCAGCTAGTTTATTGACTCTGGACTCCAAGCCTCTCGCGGCAAGCCATCGACGAAGCTTTGACCAGATCTTGGCCCGCAATTTTTTGTGTGTGGCGAATAGCAAAGATTTGACCAGTTCCTCTCGGGATGCAGCACGCCGGTGAGCTTGCACGGTTGCCATGAGCACTTTCCGGCGGAACTTCCTCTTCAGCGCCCTCAAGCCGCTGTTGCGAGACAGCACGCAGTGCCTCGAGGTGGACGGAATTCTGGATCTCAGGGCGGGGGGTCCGCATCGTCCGGGAACGATCTCCAGCGGGTTAACGAGGACATGCATGGCGGCCAGGGGATTTTTTTTTTTTTGGTTTGAGCTTGGGATTTGGGGTTTTTTCGGATAGGGGAGGAGGAACCGAGGAAGAGGAAGGAACAGCCGCGTGCTTGGCGCGTGGCGGTGTGCTTGAATTTCGAATTTTTGTGAAATGTTTCATTTCCCCGCTACAATTCGGGGGTTTCTTGACGCGCCAATGCGTCCCGCCGGGCAGCTTCAAGTGAATTTGGGGTGCCACGCTATGGGCCCTAGTTTCAGTGAGACATGTAATGACTATAGTCACATCAGTAAGTGTCAACACCCGGATTTTTAAGTCCAGATGCCTGTTATGCCATACATCGCAATCCCAGGAATATTGTTGTTGCGAGACATAACAGTTGAATATCATAAGTCATCATTCATTACATATCATAGTCGTCTTACAAATAGATCACATGATCCAATATTACAATAATAGTTGAACTATTGTTTCAACACACATCACAAATACATAGCGGAAGCGTAGATAGAAGGGGACTCTATAGTCCACAGGCCAACGCTTGACGTCAGGAGTAGTCCTAGTTGTCGTAGACGTCCTGCTGTCCATCCTCTTCATACTGCTGCTCCTCTTCATAGTCTGGCCATTTGAATAGCCAGGGACACAGCCGTGAGTACTTTAAAGTACTCGCAAACTAATACTAAAGTAAGTACGAACATTTCTGGTAAGGGGGTGCTAAGCTCTAGTTTCTTTTGCATAAAGCAAATTTTAGTTCACCAGTATTTGAAATCAAAACCTTTCATATGCTAACTAACTCAAGTGGGAACATTAGTGTCATTCCCACAACATTTGTTGTAAAACAAGTCAAATTCACCATCCACCTTTCAAAAGTAAAATTCACCAGTCATATGTCACCTTTTTGAAAAATGGTCTGATGACGGAACAGTATGGCCTTTCCAACCGTCCTTAACCGTGGACGCGGCTATTCGAATAGGTTTACACTCTGCAGAGATTGTACGCTTGTGCCACAACTTTTGATTACATCCGTCAGGGGTAACCCTGAATAATCGTAACTCAGTACGCGGATCATCAACCAAAACCTTTCACTTACATTTCCTAGTATAGGTACCTCTCCCCATGAGCTTGGCCTCCCAGTGAAGACCAACTGTCAACCTGGGAACTGCACAGGGCTTGGGCCGGACATTCACCTCATCTTTAGCGTCGTTTCTTTTTGTGGTGGAGGCAGCTTTCGGCATAACCCCGATGACGCTTGTTTAGAGGGAACCCATACTAAGACACATAAACTTCCAGTTAAGCCCTACCCATAATCAGGTATTGTGGGGGTACTTGTAAATTGGAATGGTATCGCATCCGAACCCAACCATCGGTTTCGTAAAATTCACCAAGTCCTTCACAAGTCATATTCACCTTCAAAATCTTTCAATAAAATGAATAATCATTCCAAGGTTTTCAAAGTCATTTCATTTCACAAGTTCCCATCTAGAGTAGTCAATTTTATCTGTTAGCACTAGCACTAGTCATGGGGGGGTGCTAACTTAGCTTATAGCTTTCTAGGCTAAGTTTGATACTCTTGTAGTACTCTATCTCTAGACCAAAGTTAACTATAAAAATAAGCTATAATCATCAAAATAAAAGCTTGTAAGAATAAAACTTGGGATGGGATCATGAAGCATAGAGTAAATTGTGGTAGTGCCTTGCTCTGGTAGAGCTTTGCACTTAGCAAGAATAATTGCTTGCATTGGTAATAGCTCGCAAGAATACTAGCTTGCCTTGGTTGGTGTATTGATCAAAATGTTCCTCCTTCTTCTCCGTAGATGTTCTCGTCGTCTCCTTCGTAGCCTTCGGAACTAGCGTCTATAAATACGAATACGAGGTATACAATCACCACACAAGTTCAAGAGCTATAAAAAGCACACACATAAATCACACCAACTATTCTAGCATTTACACATTGTCATCAGGTGGGTGGATATGGTTTTATTCTTAAGAAAAATAATTTCCTCTCATTATATATGTAAATGATAGTTTCCTTTAAATTCTTGAGGAATAATTTCCTCTCATTGAATCTTCTTAAGATTTAATTTCTCAAACCATCCCACATGAATTTATGTTGACCTAAGTCAACCATTCATCATCATCATTTGAGAAAATGATTTAAATGAGGTAGAGATACCTCATACCATTTAATAATACCTATTATGATTTAAAATCTCCAAGTATTTCATGTGAGAGTGTTTGACCAGGGGTTCAGACTCCATATGAAAATACTTGAGACAAGATTTAAATGAAGTGATACACCTCATATAATTTACACCAGTAACTAGCATCACTCATTACTATTAAGTGGGTAAATGTGTTGTTTTCTTATTTAGGAAAAATAATTTCCTCTCATACTAAATAAGGTGTTACTTTTAATTACTTAGAGAAATAATTTCCTCTCAATGTCTTATTAAGATTTAAATGAGGTTCCATACATCATGCAATTTAATACTAACAGGGTAGTGATTTAATGTCACTAAATAACTCAACATGAGATTATATAGAATAGTTATTATCTCATGTTAAATTACTTGAGAACAAGGTTTAAATGAGAGGATTACCTCTCATATGATTTAACATATAGTTGTAACTAATTTAATAGAAACTACTATTGAGTTGATTTAATATTCTCAAATAACAGGAATGATACCATGTTGACCAAGGTCAACACTTCACAGTTATTATTTGAGCAAAGTGATTTAATTGAGATTCATCATCTCATGTGATTTAAATAACTAATGCAATTTAAATACTATGTTGATTTAAAATCTACAAGTGAGCAAGCATGAACCTAAGCATTTAAGGGTCAACACATTACTTCATATCACTTGTGAGAAAGATTTAAATGGGGTGCTACACCTCATAGATTTAAATCCTAATTTTGAACATAATTTAAATGAGGTGGTGCACCTCAGGCCTTTTACTAACACATAGTAATGATTTAATATCATCAACTAATTCAATATGAGATTTAACTAACCATGGTATCTACCTCATGTTGAATTAGTTGAGACAAGATTTAAATGAGAGGGAGGCTCTCATATATTTTCATAAATTATCTTGTCTAATTTAAATGATCTAGAACTTAGCCATAGGGCCAATCTTTAAACTAGGCCATGATCATACACAGAACCTATATCATATTTTTACATACACAATTAGAGTTGGTGAAATGTGAATTATGAGAGGGGGAATCACCTCAAAATTCAAAAGGGTTGATTTTTAATAATTTTTCTAAGGCAGAAAAGTCCCTGTCTTGTTTATTTTGCTACTTTAATTCTATAACAGATCTAGGTTTGAATCCAGTGGCATTTGATAGAGAAAACTCTAAGCTTTCCAAAAATATGAAATTCACTAAAAATGGCCAAGTAGATTTGTCCCTATTTATTTTTGAAGTTGACACCAGTTTGTAATATTTATCTAATCTGGAAATTTTTGAAATTAAACTGTGGGCTGGCGGGAAAGGGTTTGGGCCGCAGAGGGGGAAAAAAGTTGGGCCAGCCCAGCTAGCGTGCCACGCACGCAGCGGGCCGCCTGACGGTGGCCCCCGCTTGTCAGCGGGCTTAACACGCCGAACCGGTATGCAGCGATGTGAGCCATAGGATTAGATTTGGGATCGACGGTCCACAGTCGTCGTCGTCGACGACGAGGGGCAGGGTTGCGGCGGCGCTAGGCGGGGGTTGGCGGCTCACCTGAGCTCCGGCGAGGCTGGGTGTCGGCGGCGTTCGACGTTGTCGAGGACGGCGCGTCGAACGGTGGTCGAGGGAGGGCTTGAGGAGGACGCAATCGTCGGCGGCTTCTGCGGCGGTGCTGCGGAACTCCGGCTTGCAATTGGGCGGCTACGGCTTAAATTGAGGGGCGGCGCTGCTCGAGGAGGAGTTGTGAGGTGAGGGAGGAGAGTGGGGGTGCAGAACGACGGCTGGGGTGGCCTCTTATTTATAGCGCGAGGTGGTGGCCGTGGCTGCGGGTGAGGTCATCGACGGCGTCGTCGTTTCAAGGCGGAGAAGGGGCAAGGGATGGGGGCGTCCTGTAGGCGACGTCGTGGCGGTTCGGAAGCGTGACGTGGCGAGGACAGGGAAGGACTGAGCGGGTCACACGAGGAGATGCACTGGCGCGGTATTGGCGGACGGTCGTCGTCCTCGACGACGGTGACAGGGCTCTGGCGAGCCAATGGCGATGTCCGGAGGGAGCTGGGATCTGGCGAGCAAGTGGGTGAAAGGAGGGGTCGCGAGGTGGTCCGAGGCGACGGGTCGAGCAGGCGTCTTGGCGCGCCCGTGACCGTGCTCGTGCGCGCGCTGGCGCGTCTGGACGCGGTGATCACGTCGGGGACGGCGCTGTGTGGTGCTCTCCTGGGCCGGGGCTTGCGCCGGCAGATGCAGGGTGAGATGAGGGTTCGCCAGGACATGGTTGGGCAGGGCTGAGGTGAAGGGAGAGAGGGGTGACATGGGGGTGACTAGGGTGGCCGGCATGGCATGTTCTAGGGTTGTTTAAGCCTTTCTTTTGGTCTCTGAGGGCTTGGCACTGGTGTGTGAGGTGAGTCCAGGCTAGTTGACATGGTGGCCCAGGTTGGAGAGGTCTAGGGTTTGTACATTTAATACAATTCAAAGTGTATGTGACATGAGACAAGATTTTTAGAGCATGGTGGTGATGGGAGGTGACCATGCACTTGGTGAGGTCATGCTAGAGGGTTTTGGGCACCAGGTAGTGTGGATGAGCACAAGGGAGAGAGAGTTGAAGTGATGGAGAGTGGGTGGAATAGTGGTTGTACCTCTATGGAATCATCTTTGATTGTTTAACAAGGTCTCTTGTGTGATGACTTTTGACCAAATTTCTGCATGGAGGGGTTCTAAGTAAGGTTTGACACTTATTGGTGGTCTTGGTTGGAGGTTTGAAGTTGTTTTGCAAAATTTCTAAATTTTGAGAGAAACTAGAATTGGTTTCAAAGTTGCCACTTGGCTTGACTTTATTAGTCAATGGTCAATGATCTGGTCAAAGTGGTCAACACAAAAGTTGCTCACCTTGATGAGGTCTTGGATGACATGGCAAGAGTTGGTCAAGGTTAGTTTGGGAAAAGTCAAAGCCAGGGGTGCAAAGTGGGTAAGATTTTATAAATGGGTCACATGACCATTATCACATGTAAGTTGCATTTGCGAATTTCTTTGATTGGAATTGGGTTTCTTTGATGCATTTGTGTTTGTTATTCATATATAAGGGTTTTACAAGCAATGGCACAAGCCAAAGTGGCCTTGGGTGAAGATTTGCAAATATGGCCATAACACATAAGAGGTGATGTGTTAAAATTTATTATTTTTGTAAATTGTTCACCTTGCTTTACTTGGGCATGGGTTAGGGTCAATTTAGTGTTATATTAGGTTGAGAGATGGTGTCCCATCATTTGGTCAAGGTTTAAAGCCATAGGTCAAAGTTTGGTGAAATGGCTATGTGCCACATATGCTTCTATGCATATATTGCATTTGATTTTTGATTTGAGTGTTCTTGGCCCATTTGATGTTGTTGGGTGTTGAAATGGCATATGGAAGTGATCCAACCATTCAAAACAAGTCCTAGGGTCAATCTTCTCAAATTCACAAATTTGCATTTTTCTCTCATATGCCTCTAATGGCATTTTTAGTTTCTTTTTATTTTCTTTGGTTTCAACTTGGAATTGGTTTGAGAAGTACTAGATAAGGTGGATGAAGGTTTTCCAAACCTCTAAGCAAAGTAGAAAGTCTTAGGGTAAAGTTTTATAAAAATAGCCATAGGCACATATGCCTTTCTCTTATTTATTTTCCTTTTATTATAATTTCACTAGGGTGGTGAAGAGAGGGGTGAGGTTTAGGGTTTAGTGGGGTTCACAATGGTTCACCACCATTTAGTATAAATAACAAAGGTAGGGTTCAAGATTTACCTATTAGGGTTATATGCCCCTATATGTCTTCTACTTTATTTTGGTTTCTCAAAACAGATCCAAATGATTATTGGAGAAGATTAGGGTTTGAGGTTTTTCTTATTTGATTTCTTTCTCTTTTATTTTATTGGGTTGGTGATCTTCACTTGATCACTTTAGGGTTTTAGGGTTTAGCACATAAGCATAATAACACTCATCATGGCAAAACACAAGATTTAAACAAGATCTATATGTATCAATCTTATTTTAATAAAAGTTTTTGTTGGTTCCAAAATTTGGAACTAGGGAAAATCATTTTATTTGTTTTGAAATTTTTGGGTTGTTACAAACCCTTCCCCCTTAAACAAATCTCGTCCCGAGATTTTATGAAAAGTTAGGTTCCTAAGAAAGATTGAGTAGTGAGATTAACAGGGGAACATACTTGGCATGTCCTGGGGTGCTTCCTGTGCTTCGGTGGTATTCAAGCTGTAGAAACTACCGTGCCCGTTGTTTGGGTAGTTTGGGGCAAACTTCCTTCCAGATCGGGCACAGAGATGCTGCTGGGCAGTTGCAGCGGTATTGGCGGCAATCTGGCAAGCTTTTTGGGGCACTCATTGGAGAAGTGACCCACAACTCCACATTCATAGCAGGTTACCGTTGACTTGTCCGTTTGGGCAATGGGTACAGCATTGCTTCCAGTCCTTGGGGCATTGTTGGCGGCTTTCATCGGGCACTTTTTAGAGTAATGACCAGTAACACCACATGCATAGCAAGTCACAGTGGACTTGTCTCTGGGGGCATGGTTGGGTAATGGGATGAGCTGCTCCAGTGAGGCTATCCTCACGCGGAGGCGAGCAATGAGGTAGTCCTTCTTGGCGTGCTGATGACGAAGTGCCTTGCGCTCCATTGCAAGGATGTTGATGGTGTCAGTCATCTTGGCGTGCTTAATGTGCATCTGGTTGGCTTGGGCACGGGGGTTGTTGCGGGTAGGAGGGGCCATCTGAACAATGAGGTAGATCATAAGATAAAGGGGGAATTTCTATGGTTTGGTTGAGATAAAATTTGAAAAGTTCCAAACTTGAATAGTGTTGAGGGGGTACAACCAACAACACTTTTTCATTCATACCAAGCATCACACATTACAAATCTAACACACCGTTGGTTTGAAGAACCATTCATCGCTCTACGATACAAGGGGGATCCTGATACAACTCACACCTACTTAGGTCTTTGGGGTGATACTACTCTTCCGGGTGGATTCTTCTTCTTCACGGGTGAGGTGCTTGGCGAGAGGTGAGGGCGTTGTCCAAATCCCTGCGGGTTTTGTACTGCCTGAAGTCCTGGTGTGCTACATAGTGGTTCATCTCCGTGAGCGGGGGCATGGTCATCGGTCTTCCCATGGAGTCATGTCTTGGGTAGTAGATGAAGCGAGTGTTCTTGATCTTGTCCTCATTTTGTCCACACAGACGGGAAATTGCTTCTTGCATAGCTTTGTCTGGTCCTTCCTTCCAAGTGTTTCCCGTTACAGAAAACCATATGGTTTCCCATACCGGGGCATCAAGCTTCCTTCGTAGATCAGTAGAAACGTCCCACCGAGGTGGTTCTCCTAACTGAGCTTTGAGGGGTATTCCGAAGAACTCGGGATACGGGTGTCCTAGATAGTCCACTAGTTGCTTCAACTCCTTTTCGAACCTTAGGTCGCCTCCGGAACCAAGCTGATAGGACTCCCATTGGTACTTCATCTGTGAGCAATTTAGGATAAGTAAGTTAAAGAAGTAGTCAAGTGTGCAACATTTTAGGTAGGCTTGTAAAGAAGTAAAGTATAGATTTCTTATCTTTTTGATAAAGGATCTCAAGGGTAAGAGTGAGAATAAGTTTTTCACAAATATTCCCTTCTTTGGTTTTTGAAACTAAGTTTTGCAGACGTCCATTCTAACTAGGGTCTCCTAAGGTCAAACAATGGCTCTGATACCAACTTGTCAACACCCGGATTTTTAAGTCCAGATGCCTGTTATGCCATACATCGCAATCCCAGGAATATTGTTGTTGCGAGACATAACAGTTGAATATCATAAGTCATCATTCATTACATATCATAGTCGTCTTACAAATAGATCACATGATCCAATATTACAATAATAGTTGAACTATTGTTTCAACACACATCACAAATACATAGCGGAAGCGTAGATAGAAGGGGACTCTATAGTCCACAGGCCAACGCTTGACGTCAGGAGTAGTCCTAGTTGTCGTAGACGTCCTGCTGTCCATCCTCTTCATACTGCTGCTCCTCTTCATAGTCTGGCCATTTGAATAGCCAGGGACACAGCCGTGAGTACTTTAAAGTACTCGCAAACTAATACTAAAGTAAGTACGAACATTTCTGGTAAGGGGGTGCTAAGCTCTAGTTTCTTTTGCATAAAGCAAATTTTAGTTCACCAGTATTTGAAATCAAAACCTTTCATATGCTAACTAACTCAAGTGGGAACATTAGTGTCATTCCCACAACATTTGTTGTAAAACAAGTCAAATTCACCATCCACCTTTCAAAAGTAAAATTCACCAGTCATATGTCACCTTTTTGAAAAATGGTCTGATGACGGAACAGTATGGCCTTTCCAACCGTCCTTAACCGTGGACGCGGCTATTCGAATAGGTTTGCACTCTGCAGAGATTGTACGCTTGTGCCACAACTTTTGATTACATCCGTCAGGGGTAACCCTGAATAATCGTAACTCAGTACGCGGATCATCAACCAAAACCTTTCACTTACATTTCCTAGTATAGGTACCTCTCCCCATGAGCTTGGCCTCCCAGTGAAGACCAACTGTCAACCTGGGAACTGCACAGGGCTTGGGCCGGACATTCACCTCATCTTTAGCGTCGTTTCTTTTTGTGGTGGAGGCAGCTTTCGGCATAACCCCGATGACGCTTGTTTAGAGGGAACCCATACTAAGACACATAAACTTCCAGTTAAGCCCTACCCATAATCAGGTATTGTGGGGGTACTTGTAAATTGGAATGGTATCGCATCCGAACCCAACCATCAGTTTTCGTAAAATTCACCAAGTCCTTCACAAGTCATATTCACCTTCAAAATCTTTCAATAAAATGAATAATCATTCCAAGGTTTTCAAAGTCATTTCATTTCACAAGTTCCCATCTAGAGTAGTCAATTTTATCTGTTAGCACTAGCACTAGTCATGGGGGGGTGCTAACTTAGCTTATAGCTTTCTAGGCTAAGTTTGATACTCTTGTAGTACTCTATCTCTAGACCAAAGTTAACTATAAAAATAAGCTATAATCATCAAAATAAAAGCTTGTAAGAATAAAACTTGGGATGGGATCATGAAGCATAGAGTAAATTGTGGTAGTGCCTTGCTCTGGTAGAGCTTTGCACTTAGCAAGAATAATTGCTTGCATTGGTAATAGCTCGCAAGAATACTAGCTTGCCTTGGTTGGTGTATTGATCAAAATGTTCCTCCTTCTTCTCCGTAGATGTTCTCGTCGTCTCCTTCGTAGCCTTCGGAACTAGCGTCTATAAATACGAATACGAGGTATACAATCACCACACAAGTTCAAGAGCTATAAAAAGCACACACATAAATCACACCAACTATTCTAGCATTTACACATTGTCATCAGGTGGGTGGATATGGTTTTATTCTTAAGAAAAATAATTTCCTCTCATTATATATGTAAATGATAGTTTCCTTTAAATTCTTGAGGAATAATTTCCTCTCATTGAATCTTCTTAAGATTTAATTTCTCAAACCATCCCACATGAATTTATGTTGACCTAAGTCAACCATTCATCATCATCATTTGAGAAAATGATTTAAATGAGAGTAGAGATACCTCATACCATTTAATAATACCTATTATGATTTAAAATCTCCAAGTATTTCATGTGAGAGTGTTTGACCAGGGGTTCAGACTCCATATGAAAATACTTGAGACAAGATTTAAATGAAGTGATACACCTCATATAATTTACACCAGTAACTAGCATCACTCATTACTATTAAGTGGGTAAATGTGTTGTTTTCTTATTTAGGAAAAATAATTTCCTCTCATACTAAATAAGGTGTTACTTTTAATTACTTAGAGAAATAATTTCCTCTCAATGTCTTATTAAGATTTAAATGAGGTTCCATACATCATGCAATTTAATACTAACAGGGTAGTGATTTAATGTCACTAAATAACTCAACATGAGATTATATAGAATAGTTATTATCTCATGTTAAATTACTTGAGAACAAGGTTTAAATGAGAGGATTACCTCTCATATGATTTAACATATAGTTGTAACTAATTTAATAGAAACTACTATTGAGTTGATTTAATATTCTCAAATAACAGGAATGATACCATGTTGACCAAGGTCAACACTTCACATTTATTATTTGAGCAAAGTGATTTAATTGAGATTCATCATCTCATGTGATTTAAATAACTAATGCAATTTAAATACTATGTTGATTTAAAATCTACAAGTGAGCAAGCATGAACCTAAGCATTTAAGGGTCAACACATTACTTCATATCACTTGTGAGAAAGATTTAAATGGGGTGCTACACCTCATAGATTTAAATCCTAATTTTGAACATAATTTAAATGAGGTGGTGCACCTCAGGCCTTTTACTAACACATAGTAATGATTTAATATCATCAACTAATTCAATATGAGATTTAACTAACCATGGTATCTACCTCATGTTGAATTAGTTGAGACAAGATTTAAATGAGAGGGAGGCTCTCATATATTTTCATAAATTATCTTGTCTAATTTAAATGATCTAGAACTTAGCCATAGGGCCAATCTTTAAACTAGGCCATGATCATACACAGAACCTATATCATATTTTTACATACACAATTAGAGTTGGTGAAATGTGAATTATGAGAGGGGGAATCACCTCAAAATTCAAAAGGGTTGATTTTTAATAATTTTTCTAAGGCAGAAAAGTCCCTGTCTTGTTTATTTTGCTACTTTAATTCTATAACAGATCTAGGTTTGAATCCAGTGGCATTTGATAGAGAAAACTCTAAGCTTTCCAAAAATATGAAATTCACTAAAAATGGCCAAGTAGATTTGTCCCTATTTATTTTTGAAGTTGACACCAGTTTGTAATATTTATCTAATCTGGAAATTTTTGAAATTAAACTGTGGGCTGGCGGGAAAGGGTTTGGGCCGCAGAGGGGGAAAAAAGTTGGGCCAGCCCAGCTAGCGTGCCACGCACGCAGCGGGCCGCCTGACGGTGGCCCCCGCTTGTCAGCGGGCTTAACACGCCGAACCGGTATGCAGCGATGTGAGCCATAGGATTAGATTTGGGATCGACGGTCCACAGTCGTCGTCGTCGACGACGAGGGGCAGGGTTACTGGCGGCGCTAGGCGGGGGTTGGCGGCTCACCTGAGCTCCGGCGAGGCTGGGTGTCGGCGGCGTTCGACGTTGTCGAGGACGGCGCGTCGAACGGGGGGCGAGGAGGGCTTGAGGAGGACGCAATCGTCGGCGGCTTCGCGGCGGTGCTGCGGAACTCCGGCTTGCAATTGGGCGGCTACGGCTTAGAATTGAGGGGCGGCGCTGCTCGAGGAGGAGTTGTGAGGTGAGGGAGGAGAGTGGGGGTGCAGAACGACGGCTGGGGTGGCCTCTTATTTATAGCGCGAGGTGGTGGCCGTGGCTGCGGGTGAGGTCATCGACGGCGTCGTCGTTTCAAGGCGGAGAAGGGGCAAGGGATGGGGGCGTCCTGTAGGCGACGTCGTGGCGGTTCGGAAGCGTGACGTGGCGAGGACAGGGAAGGACTGAGCGGGTCACACGAGGAGATGCACTGGCGCGGTATTGGCGGACGGTCGTCGTCCTCGACGACGGTGACAGGGCTCTGGCGAGCCAATGGCGATGTCCAGGAGGGAGCTGGGATCCTGGCGAGCAAGTGGGTGAAAGGAGGGGTCGCGAGGTGGTCTGAGGCGACGGGTCGAGCAGGCGTACTGGCGCGCCCGTGACCGTGCTCGTGCGCGCGCTGGCGCGTGCGGACGCGGTGATCACGTCGGGGACTGGCTGTGTGGTCCTCTCTGGGCCGGGCTTGCGCCGGCAGATGCGAGGGTGAGATGAGGGTTCGCCGGGACATGGTTGGGCAGGGCAGAGGTGCAGGGAGAGGGGTGACATGGGGGTGACTAGGGTGGCCGGCATGGCATGTTCTAGGGTTGTTTAAGCCTTTCTTTTGGTCTCTGAGGGCTTGGCACTGGTGTGTGAGGTGAGTCCAGGCTAGTTGACATGGTGGCCCAGGTTGGAGAGGTCTAGGGTTTGTACATTTAATACAATTCAAAGTGTATGTGACATGAGACAAGATTTTTAGAGCATGGTGGTGATGGGAGGTGACCATGCACTTGGTGAGGTCATGCTAGAGGGTTTTGGGCACCAGGTAGTGTGGATGAGCACAAGGGAGAGAGAGTTGAAGTGATGGAGAGTGGGTGGAATAGTGGTTGTACCTCTATGGAATCATCTTTGATTGTTTAACAAGGTCTCTTGTGTGATGACTTTTGACCAAATTTCTGCATGGAGGGGTTCTAAGTAAGGTTTGACACTTATTGGTGGTCTTGGTTGGAGGTTTGAAGTTGTTTTGCAAAATTTCTAAATTTTGAGAGAAACTAGAATTGGTTTCAAAGTTGCCACTTGGCTTGACTTTATTAGTCAATGGTCAATGATCTGGTCAAAGTGGTCAACACAAAAGTTGCTCACCTTGATGAGGTCTTGGATGACATGGCAAGAGTTGGTCAAGGTTAGTTTGGGAAAAGTCAAAGCCAGGGGTGCAAAGTGGGTAAGATTTTATAAATGGGTCACATGACCATTATCACATGTAAGTTGCATTTGCGAATTTCTTTGATTGGAATTGGGTTTCTTTGATGCATTTGTGTTTGTTATTCATATATAAGGGTTTTACAAGCAATGGCACAAGCCAAAGTGGCCTTGGGTGAAGATTTGCAAATATGGCCATAACACATAAGAGGTGATGTGTTAAAATTTATTATTTTTGTAAATTGTTCACCTTGCTTTACTTGGGCATGGGTTAGGGTCAATTTAGTGTTATATTAGGTTGAGAGATGGTGTCCCATCATTTGGTCAAGGTTTAAAGCCATAGGTCAAAGTTTGGTGAAATGGCTATGTGCCACATATGCTTCTATGCATATATTGCATTTGATTTTTGATTTGAGTGTTCTTGGCCCATTTGATGTTGTTGGGTGTTGAAATGGCATATGGAAGTGATCCAACCATTCAAAACAAGTCCTAGGGTCAATCTTCTCAAATTCACAAATTTGCATTTTTCTCTCATATGCCTCTATGGCATTTTTAGTTTCTTTTTATTTTCTTTGGTTTCAACTTGGAATTGGTTTGAGAAGTACTAGATAAGGTGGATGAAGGTTTTCCAAACCTCTAAGCAAAGTAGAAAGTCTTAGGGTAAAGTTTTATAAAAATAGCCATAGGCACATATGCCTTTCTCTTATTTATTTTCCTTTTATTATAATTTCACTAGGGTGGTGAAGAGAGGGGTGAGGTTTAGGGTTTAGTGGGGTTCACAATGGTTCACCACCATTTAGTATAAATAACAAAGGTAGGGTTCAAGATTTACCTATTAGGGTTATATGCCCCTATATGTCTTCTACTTTATTTTGGTTTCTCAAAACAGATCCAAATGATTATTGGAGAAGATTAGGGTTTGAGGTTTTTCTTATTTGATTTCTTTCTCTTTTATTTTATTGGGTTGGTGATCTTCACTTGATCACTTTAGGGTTTTAGGGTTTAGCACATAAGCATAATAACACTCATCATGGCAAAACACAAGATTTAAACAAGATCTATATGTATCAATCTTATTTTAATAAAAGTTTTTGTTGGTTCCAAAATTTGGAACTAGGGAAAATCATTTTATTTGTTTTGAAATTTTTGGGTTGTTACAGTAAGTTCACTGTGTAATAAAATATGTTACCCCTCCCCTTTATGTAGCACCCCTTCTCTCCCGATCGAGTGCCGATTGCCGACGGATGCAAGCCGCTAGCTCGATCCCCTCCTTTCGCCTCCACCGTCCAGGCATCCAGCTTGGAGGGGCAAGCTGCATCTAGACCAAGCGGATTAGGTAGGACTAGTAATGTTCTTTCCTTTCTCGAGATCGGTTCTTTTTTCCTCTCCTCGATATCTTGCGCATCTCTTTCCTATTCTGGGCGAAGGGGTGTCTTTCTGGTCACCCTCGAGCTGGGAGTGATTGATGGGGGTGGGGGCGGGGGCTACCTTTGCTTGGATTGGGGTGTTCTTCCTTTATTTGTCGACATTTGCAACCTTTGTAGTTTCTGCTGATCCTCACTGTATCTTTTGTCAGCTTGTACAGGAAAGGTAAGACCTCGGCGGTGGGGGCAATGGAGCGTAAGGCCACCACACATGTGGGCAGTTGGCTGAGCCTGAGCTGCGTCCCCAGCCCCGCGAAGCAGGTACTCCGTTTGCTTATCCACTCTTTACCTTTTAAGTGTCTCTCTGCATCCTCAATCTGTTCCTGTTCTGGAATATGCTTAAAGTAGCACATGTCTTCAGGTGTTTGTGCGTAAAGCCTCTGTGACACCATGCTCTATATTCTCTGTATCGGTTGGTACCTCCAGGTTCCGTCTGAGGCTATGGGGAACGAGAATAGCGCCCCACCTGCTGGGGAGCATGGCCCGATCTGCAGCACAAGAAGCGAAATGCCAGCTTTGCCGAGCTGGGCGAGGGACCTTGAGGGTAATTTTTTTTAACCAACTTACCATGATGTAGTCTGAATCGATACTCCCTCAGATCCAAATTAATTGACTCAACTATCTCAGATACGGATGTATCTAGATGTGTTTTAGCTCTAGATACTACTGCCTCCATCCCAAAGCTTTGGGCTTATATTGTTTTTAGAAAGTCAAACTATACCATGTTTGACTAAGCTTTTACCAAAAATCAGTAACATGCAAAATACAAAATTAATATCATTAAATAGATAATAAAATATATTTTCCTACGGTATCTACACAGTATTATATTTGTTGATAGAATGTTCTAAAATTTTGGTCAAACTTTGCTTGTTTTGATTTCTCAAAAATAAATAAGGCTTAAGCTTTTGGATGGTGGTAGTACATTCATATCTAGACAAAGCTGAGTTAACTAGTTTTTTGTCTGTCCATAGCTAGTGTTCACGCTGCAAAAGGCTAAGAGCATCCACTATATGCATCAGTCTATCTCATACAGTAATTCAATATCAATGCTGAGGTCTGCCTTTTGTTTTGCTATTCATATGCAGACTGAAACTTTAGGGCCTTTACTCAAAAGGAAGATCAAAGCTGCGCTGATCAGGCTGCCAGTATGTTGATGCCGCCCCCATCTTCTAAATGCCTCTACAAGCACAAGGCCACACGCCAGCTGGGTGGTGATCTTTTAATGAATATGGTATATTTTCTTAATCCACAAAACATGCCTTGATTTTTCTCTGTTTATTGTCGGTTTTTTCTATGCTTGCCAAAAGTTTGCAACAACAACAACAACAACCAAGCCTTTCAGTCCCAAACAAGTTGGGGTAGGCTAGAGTTGAAACCCATAAGATCTCGAAGCCAAAAGTTTAGAAACACCAAATTCGTTTGCTTACAATCATCATACAGTAATGTTCATCTACTCCAGTTCCCCTAACCCAACAAAAAATGATGTTAATTACAATTTTTAGATTAAAAGAGCACCATTAGGCGCTGTTAATTACGACTTTGAGATTAAAATGTCATTTGCAATTGTTAATTACAATTTTGAGACAAATGGTTAGTTTAACCTCGATCTCTTCTGCTCTCCATTTATCCCAACCGAACAAAAATTTAACCATTCCATTCCTCTGAAATGGAACCATTCCATTCCATTCCACGCTGTTTCAGAACCGAACACACCCTTGCATTGTTGTGAACTGTTGTCCATACACGGCCATACCCTTCCACTTACATCTAGCACTATATGCATCAGTCTGTCTCAGAGTCATTCAATATCACTGCTGAGATCTGTTCCCATCTTATGCAGGCTGAAAATGCTGCGCCTTTACTCAAGTGGATGCAAAATGAGGCTAATGAGGCTGCTGTGAGGACGATGGTGCCGGCACCATCTTCCGAAAACCTCTACAAGCACGAGGCCATGGGCCAGTTGGTGGTGACCTTTTAATGAATCTGGTATATTTTCTTAATCCACATACATGATTTCATTATTATCTGTTTAATTACTGTTGGCTTTGTCTAATGCTTACCAAAAGTTCGAAACACTGCGTTTGCTTACAATCATCATACACTAATTTTTCACTTTTGATCTGTCTCATCCAAAGATATAAAGCTGTTGATTTCCATTGGCTTCTTTTGTAATCATTTGCATTGTTGTCGATCGTTCTCTATGCACAACCCTATTCTTCCACTTACACCCGCACTATTTGCATCAGTCTATCTCATAGATTTATTAAATATCAATGATGAGTTCTGTTGCTATTCATATGCAGGATGAAACTTCCGTGCCTCTACTCAAATGGATAAAAAATGATCCTGATGAGGCTGCTGTGAAGACGATGGTGCCGCCACCATCTTCTGAAAACCTCCTCAAGCACAAGGCCACGGGCCAGCTGGGTGGTACCCTTTTCAGTAAGCAGGTATATTTTCTTAATCCTCATACATGATTTGATTTTTGTCTGTTTATTGCCGGCTTTGTCTAATGCTTACCAATAGTTCAGAAACACACACACCTATTCTTACACTTACATCCAGCACTATATGCATCAGTGTCTCATAGATTCATTTTATATATCACTGCTTGATGTCTGTTGCTCTTCAATTTTCATATGCGATTGAAACTGCTAACCCTTCATTGGTCAAAAGGATTGCAACTGCTGCTGATGAGGCATCTGCAGAGGCTGCCACCAAGTTACTATCAGCCCCACCTTCTGGATGCTTATATAAGCTCAAGTCCAAGGACCAGCCGGGCCGTAACCATCCAAGGGTTCGGGTATATTTTCTTAAGCCACATATACATGCCATGATTTATGTACGATATTATCACCGCTCTGTCTAATGCTTTTTGGAATTCGGAAACACCAAATTAGCATGCTTATATTCATCATACACTAATTTTTCACTGTTCAGTTTGTAACATAGTGTTATGCACTCGCTTGTCAACATTTGCATTGCTCTGAACTATGCACTTTACACAACCTAATTCTTCCACTTACATTCAGCGCTACGCACCGGTAGTACCTCCCATGTTTCCTTCACCATCCCAATGCCGAGCTTGCGGGAATATGGCGGGCCCATGTACATACCCCGCATATAACACCTCCTATGGCTCTATTTACCTTTCTAGTAGCTCCTTCACAGAGTTACAGGTATGTATTCTCGGTGGTTTAGCATGAATTGGCATATAGTAAAGTCTTGTTTTTAGTCTTCTGCTTCTTACATTTGTATCAATTTTCACATGCGATTGTACCTTGTGAACTTCGTCCAATGATTAACCAGATGTGTCCGCATGAAGGGTCTTTTACTATGCATGGCAATGGCACATTGATGAACACCTACACGGTCTATGAGGTGTATGTCTACAAGACGCAGGCCATCACATATTTGTATGGACATGATTGGAGAAAGTTTGCTTTTGACTACGGCACGAAGAAGGGCGACGAGCTGAGGATCAGAAACTCAAACGGGCAGATATACGTAACTGCTTACAGAGTTGGAGACACTTCCAAATATATAATATGTAACTTTTTTCTACTCATATCTTTTGATAACTGTTCTGAGCAGTTGTTCTAAACCATTCCCTCTGTTCTAGCTTGTTGGGTTTAACATGATCAAAGCTGCAGATCCCCTGATGGAACATGAGCGGATGTCACAAAGGGCAACCACACCAGCACCGGCACCGGCTTCCCACTCTCCTGCATCAGCACCGGATCATGTACCAGCTCCGTTCTTGCATCTACCCAGCAGTCCCCTACATCAGCATTGGTTCTGTAGAGGCCCCATATACTACACCTGCCCAGCAGGCTCTGCATCACCATCGGTTCCTCTAGCTGCACATCTGCACCTGCCCAACAGATCTCTGCATCGGCACCGGTTCCTCTAGAGGCACCGTTTATCGCACTGCCCAGCAGTCTCCTGCATCAGCACCAGCTCGTGTACCAGCCCGGGCTCTGCACCTGCCCCAGCGGATCACCGAGGTCTCAGCTCATTGCTTTGCCACCCGTGTGGTGACCGGGACGCATCCGAAGGCTATGTTCGTGAGTATATGACGACATAACTGCTCTTATCTTGATGTCTTCTCTGCTCAAAGTCTCACATGGTTCAGTGCATTGGTGCCATTGACTAATTTTTGGTGGTATCTCTTGCTTTGAATCAGAAATTGCCTAAAAGTATCTCCAAGGATCTCAATGCTGGCCGAAGGGGCAAGATATCCCTCGTCATGGAGAGTGAAGGTCTCACCGTGGAGGGACGGTACTCCGTCAGTCCCACAGAGGGCCGCGTGGCTGTTACTTCCAGGTGGACAAAGTTCATTGACGGTGCCAAACTTCGCATTGGATCAAAGTTGAAGGTCAAGATCTTTCGATGCCGCTGTGACATGCTGGTCATAAAGTTCGCGGTTGTCTAGTTCTGTTGCCCCATGAGCCCTTAGCAAATGCATTTGTAGTTATACTTATATAAGGTTATCTTATCTGAACTGCTAATTAATTGTATGGGTGGTAAAACTCTGACAAGCTTTTGCTCTTAGCAAGTATGTATGTATGATCAGCTATTATGATAACTAATGTTTGTGTTCATCTTAATTTGCATTTCCGTTTTAGAAAAAAACTTAATTTCTATTTTGGCTGACCTGTTAGAGAACTATCAGATTGAACCCACAACATGATTCAAATAGATTCATTACACCGAGCCACATGTCTTGACCTTGCTATACACTACTTCCATTAATCAGTGCAAGAAGGCTTACCCGATTGCTGAACCATGGCAGATTCGAATCCACCTTATCTATCTAGAAATACAACCTTTGCAGAAAGAGGATTTGCAGTATGGGGAGGCTGACATTGGGGACCCATGAGCCAGCAGCGTCATCAACGTTTTAAAGGAGGCAGGAGATCGAAAGAAAAAATAAGCCAAAAATCAGTTGGTAAACAAATTCAAGAAAAGAAACATTTACCTTTCTGAGAGGATGACATGCGGGACCCATGAGGCAGCAGCATCCTCAACTATTTCAAGGCGGCAGGGGATCAAAAGAAAAAAGGAAATAGCCAGAAATTAGTTAGGGTCAAAAATAAATCCATCAAAGGAAACTTTTATTGTTCATAGAGGATGACATGTGGGACCGACTTGCCAGCTGCGTCGTCATCGTTTCAAAGGGGGAGGGGATCAAAAGAAAAAGGCAAATAGCCAGAAATTAGGGGAAAAAAATAAATCCAACAAAGGAAACTTTTATTGTTCATAGAGGATGACATGCGGGACCCATGAGCCAGCAGCTTCCTCAACGTTTCAAAGTCGGCATGAGATTGAAAGAAAAAGGCAAGTGACATAATATCGAGCCAAAAATAATCCAAGAAAAGAAACTTTATTGTACATAGAGGATGACATGCGGGTCCCATTTTGTAGCAGCGGTCTCAACGCTTCCAAGGCGGCACAGGACCGAAAGAAAAATGAAGTAGCCGTAAATCGTGGTGTGAAAAAAATCCAAGAAAAGAAAGATTTCAATTGGGCTGTATCTGGACATCTGGGCCTTCGAACTATCCTGGTGGGCCTTTTGACTCATACAATTTCAGCCCACTCCAAAACAGGAAAGGTCGGATTTTTCTCAAAAAAAAAACAGGAAAGTCCTATGCTTCGCAAAAACAAAAAACAAGGAGATTCAACATATAAGTTTGTTTATGTAGATATAAAGATTTAATTTATCCGTTTGCAATAGCTCAGAGCGAAATACAACGTTTATTGTCTGCAAAATAAAAAAGCACATGTTTATTGTACTGCGAGGCTGACATCGGGGACCCATGAGCCAACAAATCGTCAACGTTTCAAAGGCGGCGGGGGACCGAAAATAAAAAAAGCCAAAAATCAGTTGGTAAAAAAATACAAGAAAAGAAAACATTTATCGTTCTGAGAGGATGACATGCGGGACCCATGAGGCAGCAGCATCCTCAACGTTTCAAAGTCGGCATGAGATCGAAAGAAAAAGCCAAGTGACATAATATCAGGAGCCAAAAATAATCCAAGAAAAGAAACTTTATTGTACATAGAGGATGACATGCGGGTCCCATTTTGTAGCAGCGGTCTCAACATTTCCAAGGCGGCATAGGACCAAAAGAAAAATGAGGCAGCAGCATTCTCAACAATTCCAAGGCGGCAGGGGATCAAAAGAAAAAAAGGAAATAGCCAGAAATTTATTAGGGGTCAAAAATAAATCCACCAAAGGAAACATTTATTGTTCATAGAGGATGACATGTGGGACCGACCTGCCAACAGCGTCCTCATCGTTTCAAAGGGGCAGGGGATCAAAAGAAAAAGGCAAATAGCCAGAAATTAGGGGTCAAAAATAACTCCAAGAAAGGAAACTTTTATTGTTCGTAGAGGATGACATGCGGGACCCATGAGCCAGCAGCTTACTCAACGTTTCAAAGGTGGCATGAGATCGAAAGAAAAAGGCAAGTGACCAAATATCAGGAGCCAAAAATAATCCAAGATTTATTGTACATAGAGGATGACATGTGGGTCCCATTTTGCAGCAGCGGTCTCAATGTTTGTAATGCGGCTTGAGATCAAAAGAAAAAGAAAGTAGCTAGTAATTAGGGGGTGAAAAAAAATCCAAGAAAAGAAAGTTGATGGACATAGAGGATGACATGCGGGTCCCTTGAGCCAACAGCTTACTCAACGTTTCAAAGGGGGCAGGGGATCAAAATAAAAAGGCAAGCCAAAAATCAGAGGGTGAAAAAAAATCCAACAAAGGAAACTTTTATAGCACATAGAGGATGACATGCGGGTCCCATGAGCCAGCAGGTTCCTCAACGTTTCAAATGTGGCATGAGATCGAAAGAAAAAGGCAAGTGACCAAATATGAGGTGCCAAAAAAAACTCCAAGAAAAGAAAGTTGATTGCTCATAGAGGATGACATGCGGGTCCCATTTAGCTGCAGCGGTCTCACTTTGTTTGAGAGGCGGCGGGGATCGAAAGAAAAAGGCAAGTGACCAAATATCAGTGCCAAAAATAATCCAACAAACGAAAGTTTCATAATCCATAGAGGATGACATGCGGGTCCCATTTAGCAGCAGCGGTATCACCGAGTGAGAGGCGGCAGTGGTAGGAACAAAAAGGCAAGTGACCAAATATGAGGTGCCAAAAAAAAATCCAAGAAAAGAAAGTTTTATAGTACATAGAGGATGACATGCGGGTCCCATTTAGCAGCAGCGGTATCACCGTTTGAGAGGCGGCAGGGGATCGAAAGAAAAAGGCAAGTGACCAAATATGAGGTGCCAAAAAAATCCAAGAAAAGAAAGTTTTATAGTACATATAGGATGACATGCGGGTCCCATTTAGCAGCAGCGGTATCACCGTTTGAGTGGGGGCTGGGGATCGAATAAAAAGGCAAGTGACCAAATATGAGGTGCCAAAAAAACTCCAAGAAAAGAAAGTTGATTGCACATAGAGGATGACATGCGGGTCCCATTTAGCAAAGAATGGTCTCAACGTTTCCAAGGCGGCAAGGGATCAAAAGAAAAGGAAGTAGCCAGAAATCAGGGGGTCAAAAAAAAATCCAAGAATAGAAAGAATTTTGGTTCATAGAGGATGACATGCGGGACCCATGATCCTGCATCGTAAACGGCTCGATCGGAGAACGTTGAACGAGATGGCGCGATCGAGAAAAAAAACAATGCCAGAGAGGCTGCCATCTGGGCCCTACATCCCTCGGCGGTGCGGATTTGCGTTGACTCGGCCGGCGAACCCGAGATTTCGAGATGCACCACGTCCCGGGCCACCATACGCGACGTTTTGGCCGCTTTCGTCGGGCTAGGTGGCCTCAAAAACGAGAAAAAAAAAGTTTTGACATGCACCACGGAGGGACCCAAAATCGTCGGCCATGGTACACCAGCAACCACGGCGCGACTTCAACTTCGTCGGCCATGGCAAATTTTCTTGTAGTGATTGCACTAGCCAGTATTAGCACTCAAGGAGAAAACTGAGCACACAAAAAATGCTAGTATAAGACTCGATGGTATACCTAAGTATATCTAAATTTCCAGGGTTAGATTCGAGGATGTGTGTTGCGGTGCAGAAGTGGAAGATGTGCAATTGTTGACGCGTAGGACGCGGGTCGCGGTGCAGAAGTTGAAGATGTGCAATCGTGGACGCGTGTCCCGGTGCAGAAGTCGAAGACGTGCAGACGTGCAATGATTGACGCGTAGGACGCGGCTCGCTTTTATAGATGCCTCTCCCTGTTCGCCTCCTTGTATTATCACTGTCACTCTCACTCCCTCACGCAACGACGCCTCTCACGTCCCATCATATTCTCCAAAGCAAAAAACCCTCTCCCTCTCCTCTGCCGGCGATGGACAAGGAGAATGCGAATTCGTCCTCCATCCTCGACGCCATCCCCTATACGCGTGGCGCCTCCGTCTTCGACGCCATTGTGGTGACCCAGCATACCACTGCATGTTGTAGTATGCCAGTCGTTGATATAACATTCACGAAGTACCAATCCGCAAATATTACATCCCTCAGAATAGTACAACAGAGCATAGCAGGTCCATAACTCATTCATTTATTATTACAAGCAACATGTACATATCATCTCGGAGCTCCTCTTGGGTCCTAAGAGGGATACTCCTGGGTTCGAGGCGAACCCAACTTAACTTACAATATAGAAGTCTTACTAGGTTATACATTTATTCTCCTCGAGCAGTTAAGTACTAAGAGTTCGTACTGCTCGGATACTACTACTACTTGGTCGGTCTAAACTTGCTCTCCTCCGGAACCCTCCTCGGTTCCGTAGACTATGAGGTAGTCTACACCTTCAACACCTCCAGAGAGGTCTGGTTCTTCATAGCCGATGACTTCGGCTCCTTCAGGGTCGTCGTTGTCCTCCTCCAGTCGATTCAGACAATCTAAGCAGGGGATTTAAGAGTGGTATGAGTACGAGCGTACTCAACAAGTTCATTATAGAAAAGAGGTGTATAATGAACTAGCTACGATATCAGACCAGAAAGTCTAATACCAATGCAGGTTTTGATAAACATTTATTCAAGAGGTTGCTTTTATTCCAAAGAAATATGTCCGTCAGCCTTCACCGGTTTACTAGAACTTCATGGAGTTCCTTTCCGGAAGCGTTCGCAGTTCCAAATCCTGGAACAGGGAGTGACAGGTCACGATTCATTACACTCTGCAGAGGTGTGTTGCTTTACCCATAAGAGATCTTAACCTTGGTGCCAACCGGGCAGCTTTCCCGTCCACACTTCCTTCGGTGTGAGGCCCGGTATAAGGTCATAGCCAATCATATTCCTCCGCTACCTCGCACACCCACCCTTTGTTGCATACCCCGACTCTGGGTCCTCGCCGGTCCCGTTATACCAATTAAGGATGTACCCTGGCCACGACAACAGTTCTGGGCTCATACCATAAACTCCTTCGCCGGTAGCTGCAACCCATCATAGACCACAATAACCGTGGGGAACTTTTGGCTTTCTCAGCCTACCGCTTGCTCTTCGGGCGACAAGTGTACTACGGACAAAGCCGTGGGGAACTTTTGGCTTCCCCAGCCTACCGCTTGCCCCCGACAGATTACAAGTGTCTACGGTAAAGCGTGTCCATTGATGTACAAGAGGTGGAAATACGATTGACTATTCCATCCCACTCCAGATCTTATGGTTAACACGGGTATAACGGCACAAGAGTCACTGGACGACATTTATTGTTTAATCCTAGATGGATATAAACCCTTGCAATGGAACCTCCACCATATCAACACAATCCATGGTTCCATTGCCCACCACATAGTCATATTCGTAGTTATGAAAATAGTGGTTTTGCTTTTTATGCAATAGTGATAAACATAGTACTTTGCAAGTAATTTGGTAAAAATACTCGAATGACATGAGCAAGTGATGAACTTGCCTGAACACTGCAAAGTGTTGCAGTTGGATGGTGTGGACTGACCCTTGTCCTCTGTTGCTAAAAAATAGCATCATTGTCCGATAAGGGCAATGGTTAAAGAAGCAATTATGCATGATTCAGCTTTTAGGGTTGTTTCCCCCCCTTCCGGTGTTTTTATCATTTTATGTAAGAGATTAATACTAAGAATGATTTAGGGATACTCTGTTTAGGGTAAAATACAACCTTGAAATGTTGTCAAGGTGTTTTTTAAAGTCCAAAAGTATTTATGGACTTATTTTCATTATTGAAAATATAAGGTGTGATTTAAGTGATTGTTGTAATCATCAAATATGGATTTAATCTTGTTTGTCTCCAAAAATTCCTTTTCATATTTTATTATGATAGAGAATTTTATTCTGAGTGGTTTTCATATTTTTAATTATTTTTTTAGAGCTATTTATCATTTTCTATGCATTTTCAAAGTTTCTATTTTATTTGGAATTATGAAATGTCTAAAACACCCCTGGGCCCACATGTCAGGGTGGCCCAGTGGTTAACCCTAACCCGAGCCGCACGTTGGGCTCGGTCGGACGCACCCGTCCCCTTCCTCTTCTCTCTCGCGAACCCTAGCCCCTCGCTCTCGCGACGCCGTGGTCGCCTGCGCCGTCGCCGAATTACTCCGGCCTCCACCGGCCATCCCCGCCGGCGAGATCGGTCGCAATCGAACGGCCGCACGACGGCACGCCGATCGGTCCGCGCCGATCTACGTTTCCTCGCCGCCACTGCTCGCCCCCATCGCCTCTGCGACGCGGCCATGGTGATTCGCGGCGATCTCGTTGCCGCCGACGTTCCTGGTGCTACGGCGCGGCCGTGTGCCTCACCGTGGCTGCACTGGAGCTACTGCGCTTCAGCGACCGCCTGTCTTGGCCATGGCTTGGCGCTGCCGTGGCCAGGCTGTGCCGCCGTACCGCCATGGTGACGCCGTGTGCTGCTCCAGGTTAGTGCGCCTCCGTCTTCTTCCTTCCTTCCTTCTCCTCTGTGCCTAGCTCTAGCTACTGGCCTGCTTCTCCTCGTGGAGATGCTGGCCATGCCGATGTGCTCTGCTGTGCTGTGCTATTGCTTGGCTTGTTGCTGCGCTATTGCTGCTGTGCTTGCCATGGATGCGCGTATCTTTGACGTCTTTGTGTTGCTGCTCTGCGTGTCTTTATTTCTTTGTCTTTCTGGCTGCTGCCATGGTTCCTAGCTACTGTGTTGTGCTGTTCTTCTTTCTCACCTGGTGTTGTAACTCATGAGCTCTTGCTCATGAGCATACTGTGATGCTATGCTCATTTAATTGTTACTGCTGCTGCTATCTTGCTCCTGCCTCTCCTGTGTGTGCAATTACTTGCCTCTGGCCTGATGACTGTGTGTCATCCTTGCAATTTGCAAGAGCCAGTGCTCCTTATGTGCTATTATTTGTGCTCTAATTCATGGACATGCTCAATTGAGCCTAGCTGTTGAATTAACAGCTCCATCCCTTGATGGAGTGCTTCTGGATACAATGTGATACCTAATTCACTTATCTGTGATGCAATTGTTCAGTTATATGTTTGATTTAATTATCTGGTCCATGTATTAATACTTCGAATGGGTTCTAGCATGCTGTAGCATGTTCTAGCAAGCTTCTGATGATCTTGTGATCATTAGTTGCTTGTAAAAGCTGATGTGTTGTCCGGTGCCTCACTTCTGCTCACCCTGTGATGTGTGTGTGTGTGTCACACAGGCTTATGCTGATGTGTGTTGTTGCTTGCTCAAGCATCAGTTGATGCTTGCAATGATCCTCTGGATCATGTGCAAGTGTTCCAGTTACTTGTGATTTATGAATTTCATTTATCTGTATAGCTTGTCCTTGTTTACTGGATAAATGAGATGAACTGCTTGCAGTGATGACTCTTACAATTAATTAAATTGAGCTAAAGGGATGCCAACAGCTGTTGGGGACCCTAGCTCCTCTTTGAACCCATCTGGGTGATGATACAAGTGCTTGGCTTGTTGGTTTGGGCTGTTTTAGTGGTTGAGGTGGCCTCAACAGCAATTCTTTGCTGTTCAGGAAGCTCCCACCCCTGTTGGCTTGATGTTTATGGACAGTTGCTCTCTGGCTTAACCATATTTGGTTGCCAGATGCTTTTGATGTTGAAAATAATTGCAGTAGACATATATCTCTGCATTTCTGATGGTTTTAAAAGGGCTAGTGTAGTCTGGGTATATTTGGGTAAGTCTCTGGGATGGTTTTCCTTCCTATTTCCATTTGGAAGATGCTACCACTTGTCTGGTTGGCATAACCATGGACATAGGCTTTGATTGATCCCTAGTCTTTGCCATTTCTACCAGGTTACACTAGGTCTATGTCCAAATAATGATCAAAATAGGGTTACTCCACCCTTTGTGTGCTTGTGTGATCATGCATGTGCAATTTATGAACAAAACCATCTGGTTTGTTCATGATGATGTGTATACCTCACTCCAGCTCCTAGAAAATGGTGTTGGTGTAGAGGTTTTGCTTCTGTGATGTGCTTGTGCTTGCCCTGCTCCTCCTTGCAAGCTTGTGCTACCTGGTTAATCTCTGGATGTTGGGATAGGTTGACCAACAGTGGCTGTTCTTGTGTTCTTGTGTTCTTGCTGTTCTTGTGTTCTTACCCAGAAGCTCCTTGTCGATACAAATGACTAGGGTTTGCTGTAAAAAGCTTTTATGTGGTCTGCCCCTACTTATCTGGTCGACAACAATGCCTGGCACTTGTTGGTGACTCTCCCTGGCTTGTGTGTGCTGTGTGACATGCACACAGGCTTGTGAGCTGCCTATGTGTGTGTTGGTTGGTACTTGGTCCAGTGGATGGATCAGCTCGGCTGATCATGGTCATATCCTCTCCATTTACACTTTCTTTTGCTAACCTGCCAAGTGGCAATGCCACTTGGCATAATCAATCTGCTTGATTGTGTGTATGTAATTGCAGGGAACAATGTGATGCTCCAAATGAAGATCAAGATCATCTTGAGCAAGATCTCCATGATGATCAGCTTATGTAGTTTAGGATAGATCATTCAATTGTATTTTTTTTCATTTAATCAATTCTTGTAATGTGTTGTAATATTTCTTAATTCCTTTCTGAATATTGTAAATAACAATGTATCTTGTGTGATTATCAATAAAGCTCCAATTTCCTTAATGAGCTTTGTATAATAGTTATACTAGTTATATTATTGATTATTTATAATTTGTTTATTGAATTACCTCAATTTTTGAATTATGAGATATTCATATGATGTTTGAATTTGAAATTCAAACACAAGTTTGTTTGAATTCAATCATGCAACTTAAGTTGTAATGCACTACTCTCCTCTCTTCTCAAAACCCTAGATTAGTTAAGTGAGAAGCAAGTTTGTCGCACTCTCGAAACCCTAACCCTGTAAGGTGTCGAGAGAGAAACTTGTCCCCTTCGATGCAGTTTTCTTTTAAAAGCGTGAAATTTCCCCAGAATTTACGATGCAGTGCACATCCCTTTCTAAAATCTACCCCTCGATCGTGTCTAAACCTGGGACATTACAACCTTTCCCCCTTAAAGAAAACTTCATCCCGAAGTTGTGGTTGTAATACCTGAACAGTTCGGGGTACGATTTCCTTAGGTCTTCTTCCTTTTCCCAGGTGGCTTCCCTCTCGGGGTGATGCTTCCATTGAATCTTGCAGTACTTAATGGCTCTATTCCTGAGATGTTTCTAGTTCTCCTCGAGAATCTTAGCTGGCTTCTCGATGTAGGTCAAGTCTGGTTGTAACTCGAGCTCATCATGTGATACTGGCTCGTCTGGGGTCTTTAAACATTTCCTGAGTTGAGACACATGGAATACATTGTGTACCTGGGCTAACCTTCCCGGTAGATCCAATTCAAAGGCTAATCCTCGGTTCTGACTCAGTATCTTGAAAGGTCCGATGTATCTAGGGCTCAACTTTCCCTTTACTCCGAATCTCTGAAAACCTTTCATCGGACTTACCTTAAGGTACACCATGTCTCCAACTTGTGGTCCCATGTCCTTCTCTTTTGGTCTGCATTGCTCTTCTGTCGACTTTGCGCTATCTTCAGCCTATCTCTTATGATGTCGATGATCTGCTGCTTTTCTTTGACATAATCAGGATTGAACTCCTTTCTTGATCCTACCTCATACCAACATATCGGTGATCTACACTTCCTTCCGTACAGAGCTTCGAATGGTGCCATCTTGATGCTGCTTTGATAGCTATTATTGTATGAAAACTCTGCTAGTGGTAAGTGCTCCTCCCATGATCCTCCGAAGTCTAGGGCACAAGCCCTAAGCATATCTTCCAATATTTGGTTTGTTCTCTCTGTTTGTCCACCTGTCTGAGGATGATAGGTGGTATTATAGTCTAACTTGGATCCTAAAGCTTCATGTAGTTGCTTCCAAAATGCAGATGTGAACACGAATCCTCGATCTGACACTATCTTCTTGGGCACTCCATGTTTACTCACAATCTCTTTGATGTAAAGATTGATGAGTTTTTCTCCTTTGTCTAGTTGATTTACTGCTAAGAAGTGTGCACTATTCGTCAACCGGTCCACGATTACCCATATCATGTCCTTCTTTTTATTAGTCATGGGTAGTCCGGTGATGAAATCCATTCCTATTTCCTCCCATTTCCATTCTGGGATTGGTAAAGGTTGTAACTTTCCTGCCGGACTTTGATGTTCAGCTTTCACTCTTTGGCAGGTATGGCATTCCGCCACGTATTGTGCAATCTCTCTCTTCATGTTATTCCACCAGAACAATTCCTTGAGATCCATGTACATCTTTGTACTTCCCGGATGTATAGAGTATGGTGTTTGATGTGCTTCCCGGAGTATAACTTCCTTGATCTCATCAATATCCGGAACGCAAATCCTTTTCTGGAACCATAATGATCCCGACTCTCCTCGATGAAATTCTGATGGTCTTCCCTCATCAATCCTTCTCATCTCCTCCACGATGAATGGATCATCCAATTGACCCATTATTATCTCATTCTTCAGATTAACACTTAGTTCATCGGCTACTTGTAAAGCCGATAGTCCTTCATGAGCTTCTTTCTCCCAAAGTTGTATCTGGGCTTGGCTTATTTCCTTCCTCAACTCCGGTGATATTTCTTGTTCCACTCCTCCAGTGCTCTTTCTACTCAAGGCATCTGCTACAACATTAGCCTTTCCTGGTGTATAATTGATTGTCAAATCATAATCCTTGATTAACTCTAGCCATCTTTTCTGCCTCATATTGAGTTCCTTCTAAGTGAAGAAGTACTTGAGACTCTTATGATCCTTATAGAGCTCACACTTGGATCCATAGAGAAAATGTCTCCAAGTTTTAAGTGCAAATACTACTGCTGCTAATTCTAAATCATGTGTTGGATAGTTCACTTCATGAGGTCTGAGTTGCCTCGATCCATAGGATATTACTTTTCGATCTTGCATGAGTACGCAACCCAATCCATGCTTGGATGCGTCACAGTACGGGGTGTAATCCTTGCCAACTTCCGGGACTGCTAACACCGGTGTTGTGGTGAGTTTCTCTTTCAGAGTTTGAAAACTCTTCTCACACTCATCAGACCACACGAACGGTGTGTTCTTCCTTAACAGCTTAGTCATCGGTCCTGCTATCTTGGAGAATCCTTCAATGAATCTCCGATAGTATCCTGCCATTCCTAAGAATCCACGGATTTCTTTGACAGTCTTGGGTGCTTCCCAATCTAAAACTGCTGCTACTTTGCTTGGGTTAATAGCTATCCCAACCTTGCTAATAACATGACCAAGAAATTCTACTTGATCTAGCCAAAACTCACACTTGCTGAATTTGGCATAGAGTTGATGTTCTCTTCGTGTTTGCAACACTATCCTCAGATGTTCAGCATGTTCAGCTTTATCTTTGGAATATATCAAGATATCATCTATGAATACGATGACAAACTTGTCTAGACATGGCATGAAGATCTTATTAATAATATTCATGAAGATTGCTGGGGCATTGGTTAATCCAAAAGGTACTACTAGGTATTCATGATGTCCGTACCTTGAGACAAAGGCTGTTTTCGCAACGTCTTCCTTCTTGATCTTTATCTGATGATAACCGGATCTTAGATCAATCTTGGAAAAGACTCCCGCGCCTCTAACTTGATCAAATAGATCTTGTATTCTAGGAAGTGGGTACTTGTTCTTGATAGTAACATTATTCAGATTCCTATAGTCTCCGCACATCCTTCGGCCTCCATCTCTTTTATCCACGAAGATCGCAGGTGATCCCCATGGTGAGATACTCTCCTGTATGAATCCTTTCTGTTCTTGGTCATCCAATTGCTCCTTGAGTTCTTTCAACTCCTTAGGCCCCATCTTGTATGGTTCCTTAGCAATCGGAGCTGTTCCTGGAATTAGGTCGATAGTAAACTCTATCTCCCTATCTAGTGGCATTCCAGGTAATTCCTTAGGAAAAACATCCTGAATTCATTCACTACAGGTATATCCTCCAGCTCTACTTCCATCATGCTATTCAACTGTAGCTCTACTTCAATATGTGTATGCTTATCTCCTTGGTAGATCATTCTACTTCCATCGGGGCTTTTCAAAGACACAGTCTTGTTCACACAGTCGATCAATGCTCCATTAGCCTCTAACCAGTTCATACCCAGAATTACATCAATGTCCTTCATCAGTAAAATGAACAGGTCTGTGTCAAACGCGCATTTATTGATCATAATGACTTGTCCTTGTTTGGTATGGGTTACTGATACGTCTCCGACGTATCGATAATTTCTTATGTTCCATGCCACATTATTGATGTTATCTACATGTTTTATGCACACTTTATGTCATATTCGTGCATTTTCTGGAACTAACCTATTAACAAGATGCCGAAGTGCCAGTTGTTGTTTTCTGCTATTTTTGGTTTCAGAAATCCTAGTAACGAAATATTCTCGGAATTGGACGAAATCAACGCCCAGGGTCCTATTTTGCCCCGAAGCTTCCAGAAGACCGAAGAGGAGATGAAGTGGGGCCACGCGGTGGCCACACCCTAGGGCGGCGCGGCCCCCCCTTGGCTGCGCGGCCCTGTGGTGTGGGCCCCTCGTGCCGCCTCCTGACCTGCCCTTCCGCCTACTTAAAGCCTCCATCGCGAAACCCCCAGTACCGAGAGCCACGATACGGAAAACCTTACTGAGACGCCGCCGCCGCTGATCCCATCTCGGGGGATTCAGGAGATCGCCTCCGGCACCCTGCCGGAGAGGGGATTCATCTCCCGGAGGACTCTACGCCGCCATGGTCGCCTCCGGAGTGATGTGTGAGTAGTCTAACCCTGGACTATGGGTCCATAGCAGTAGCTAGATGGTTGTCTTCTCCCCATTGTGCTTCATTGTCGGATCTTGTGAGCTGCTTAACATGATCAAGATCATCTATCTGTAATTCTATATGTTGCGATTGTTGGGATCCGATGAATAGAGAATACTTGTTATGTTGATTATCAAAGTTATGTCTATGTGTTGTTTATGATCTTGCATGCTCTCCGTTACTAGTAGATGCTCTGGCCAAGTAGATGCTTGATGTCTACGCCCCCCTCCTTTTCCTGTAGACAGTGTTGGGCCTCCAAGAGCAGAGGTTTGTAGGACAGCAGCAAGTTTTCCCTTAAGTGGATCACCCAAGGTTTATCGAACTCAGGGAGGAGGAGGTCAAAGATATCCCTCTCATGCAACCCTGCAACCACAAAGCAAGAAGTCTCTTGTGTCCCCAACACACCTAATAGGTGTACTAGTTCGGCGAAGAGATAGTGAAATACAGGTGGTATGAATAAATAGTACTAGTAGCAACGGTGCCAGAAAATAGCTTGCTGGCGTGTAGTTGATGGTGGTAGTATTGCAGCAGTAGTAACACAGTAAAACAGTAAACAAGCAGCGATAGCAGTATTTAGGAACAAGGCCTAGGGATTACACTTTCACTAGTGGACACTCTCAACATTGATCACATAACAGAATAGATAAATGCATACTCTACACTCTTGTTGGATGATGAACACATTGTGTAGGATTACACGAACCCTCAATGCCGGAGTTAACAAGCTCCACAATTCAATGTTCATATTTAAATAACCTTAGAGTGCATGAAAGATCAATTCGACTAAACCAAGTACTAGCATAGCATGCACACTGTCACCTTCATGCTATGTAGGAGGAATAATACACATCAATACTATCATAGCAATAGTTAACTTCATAATCTACAAGAGATCATAATCATAGCATAAACCAAGTACTAACACGGATGCACACACTGTCACCATTATACCGTGCAGGAGGAATAAAACTACTTTAATAACATTGCTAGAGTAGCACATAGATAAATTGTGATACAAAATACATTGCAATCATAAAGAGATATAAATAAGCACTTCACTATGCCATTCATAACATTGAATAAGTATTCTGTGAAATATAGCCTAAGAGACCCACACAGTGCACACACTGTCACCTTTACACACGTGGGACAAGGAGTCTCCGGAGATCACATAACTAAAATTCACTTGACTAGCATAATGACATCTAGATTACAAGCATCATCATATGAATCTCAATCATGTAAGGCAGCTCATGAGATTATTGTATTGAAGTACATAGGAGAGAGATGAACCACATAGCTACCGGTACAGCCCCGAACCTCGATGGAGAACTACTCCCTCCTCATGGGAGCAGCAGCGGTGATGAAGATGGCGGTGGAGATGGCAGCGGTGTCGATGGAGAAGCCTTCCGGGGGCACTTCCCCGTTCCGGCGGCGTGCCGGAATAGAGACTCCTGTCCCCCAGATCTTGGCTTCGCGATGGCGGCGGCTCTGGAAGGTTTCTGTGGGTTTCGTCGAACGTATCAGGGTTTTCGCGACGGAGGCTTTAAATAGGCGAAGAGGCGGCGCAGGAGGGCTGACAGGGTGGCCACACCATAGGGGGGCGCGGGCCCCCCTTGGCCGCGCCGGCCTAGGGTTTGGTGGCCCTGTGCCCCCTCTCTGGCGGTTCTCGTGTGTTCTGGATGCTTTCGGGCAAAATAGGAACCTGGGCGTTGATTTCGTCCAATTCCGAGAATATTTCGTTACTAGGATTTCTGAAACCAAAAACAGCAGAAAACAGCAACTGGCACTTCGGCATCTTGTTAATAGGTTAGTTCCAGAAAATGCACGAATATGACATAAAGTGTGCATAAAACATGTAGATATCATCAATAATGTGGCATGGAACACAAGAAATTATCGATACGTCGGAGACGTATCAGCATCCCCAAGCTTAGTTCTGCTCGTCCCGAGCAGGTAAAACGATAACACAAATAATTTCTGGAGTGACATGCCATCATAACCTTGATCATACTATTTGTAAAGCATATGTAGTGAATGCAGCGATCAAAACAATGTATATGACATGAGTAAACAAGTGAATCATATAGCAAAGACTTTTCATGAATAGCACTTCAAGACAAGCATCAATAAGTCTTGCATAAGGGTTAACTCATAAAGCAATAATTCAAAGTAAATGCATTGAAGCAACACAAAGGAAGATTAAGTTTCAGCGGTTGCTTTCAACTTGTAACATGTATATCTCATGGATATTGTCAACATAGAGTAATATAATAAGTGCAATATGCAAATATGTAGGAATCAATGCACAGTTCACACAAGTGTTTGCTTCTTGAGGTGGAGAGAAATAGGTGAACTGACTCAACAATGAAAGTAAAAGAATGGTCCTTCAAAGAGGAAAAGCATCGATTGCTATATTTGTGCTAGAGCTTTGATTTTGAAAACATGAAACAATTTTGTCAACGGTAGTAATAAAGCATATGTATCATGTAAATTATATCTTACAAGTTGCAAGCCTCATGCATAGTATACTAATAGTGCCCGCACCTTGTCCTAATTAGCTTGGACTACCGGATCATCACAATGCACATGTTTTAACCAAGTGTCACAAAGGGGTACCTCTATGCCGCCTGTACAAAGGTCTAAGGAGAAAGCTCGCATTGGATTTCTCGCTATTGATTATTCCCAACTTAGACATCCATACCGGGACAACATAGACAACAGATAATGGACTCCTCTTTTATGCATAAGCATGTAACAACAATTAATAATTTTCTCATATGAGATTGAGGATATATGTCCAAAACTGAAACTTCCACCATGGATCATGGCTTTAGTTAGCGGCCCAATGTTCTTCTCTAACAATATGCATGCTTAACCATAAGGTGGTAGATCGCTCTTACTTCAGACAAGACGAACATGCATAGCAACTCACATGATATTCAACAAAGAGTAGTTGATGGCGTCCCCAGAAACATGGTTCTCGCACAACAAGCAACTTAATAAGAGATAAAGTGCATAAGTACATATTCAATACCACAATAGTTTTTAAGCTATTTGTCCCATGAGCTATATATTGTAAGGTGAATGATGGAATTTTAAAGGTAGCACTCAAGCAATTTACTTTGGAATGGCGGAGAAATACCATGTAGTAGGTAGGTATGGTGGACACAAATGGCATAGTGGTTGGCTCAAGGATTTTGGATTCATGAGAAGTATTCCCTCTCGATACAAGGTTTAGGCTAGCAAGGTTATTTGAAACAAACACAAGGATGAACGGCACAGCAAAACTCACATAAAAGACATATTGTAAACATTATAAGACTCTACACCGTCTTCCTTGTTGTTCAAACTCAATACTAGAAATTATCTAGACCTTAGAGAAACCAAATATGCAAACCAAATTTTAGCATGCTCTATGTATTTTCTTCATTAATGGGTGCAAAGCATATGATGCAAGAGCTTAAACATGAGCACAACAATTGCCAAGTATCACATTACCTAAGACATTATAGCAATTACTACATGTATCATTTTCCAATTCCAACCATATAACAATTTAACGAAGAAGAAACTTCGCCATGAACATTAAAAGCTAAGAACACATGTGTTCATATGAACCAGCGGAGCGTGTCTCTCTCCCACACAAGCATGTATTTATTTAGAGAATGAAAATAACAAAACAAAAATAAAAGCACACAGACGCTCCAAGTAAAGTACATAAGATGTGACCGAATAAAAATATAGTTTCAAGAGAAGGAACCTGATAATGTTGTCGATGAAGAAGGGGATGCCTTGGGCATCCCCAAGCTTAGACGCTTGAGTCTTCTTGAAATATGCAGGGATGAACCACGGGGGCATCCCCAAGCTTAGACTCTTCACTCTTCTTGATCATAGTATATCATCCTCCTCTCTTGACCCTTGAAAACTTCCTCCACACCAAACTCGAAACAAACTCATTAGAGGGTTAGTGCATAATCAAAAACTCACATGTTCAGAGGTGACACAATCATTCTTAACACTTCTGGACATTGCACAAAGCTACTGAAAGTCAATGGAATCGAAATATCCATCGAACATAACAAAACTGGCAATGCGAAATAAAAGGCAGAATCTGTCAAAACAGAACAGTCCGTAAAGACGAATTTTAAAATGGCACCAGACTTGCTCAGATGAAAATGCCCAAATTGAATGAAAGTTGCGTACATATCTGAGGATCACTCACGTAAATTGGCATAATTTTCTGAGTTACCTACAGAGAATTTAGCCCAGATTCGTGACAGCAAAGAAATCTGTTTCTGCGCAGTAATCCAAATCTAGTATGAACTTTTCTATCAACGACTTTACTTGGCACAACAAAACACAAAACTAAGATAAGGAGAGGTTGCTACAGTAGTAAACAACTTCCAAGACACAAATATAAAACAAAGTACTGTAGCAAAATAACACATGGGTTATCTCCCAAGAAGTTCTTTCTTTATAGCCATTAAGATGGGCTCAGCAGTTTTAATGATGCACTCGCAAGAAATAATATTTG